>NC_050574.1:301937646-302244646 GCF_011100635.1 Trichosurus vulpecula | reverse complement strand
TCTGTTCCTCAGTTCTCTGGTGCAGCACAGGCAGTTCAGAGATTTACAGCAATGGTGCTATGGGGTTGCATCCTCTAATAGGGCTTTGCTCCTAAAGAGCTAGGGCCAAGCTGGCTGTCATGGTCCAAGCAAACTTTTACAGCCAGAATTTAGGATTTTCATAGCACTGAAAAGAGGGATGGGGTAGGAACAGGTTTTGTTGTAAGCCTCTGCTGTAGAGTCCGTGGGTCTGCTAATGCAGCCTTGGTCCCAATAGCATTAGAGGTGGGGGAGGGGTGCTAAGTGAGTTCAGGATCAATAAGTGTCAGTTCATAGATTTCTAAGGTTGTTGGTTTGTGTTTTTTTTACCTTCTTTTGATTCTTCCTTGACCAGGTAAATAGTTAAATTTGCTTTATTTCTGATGCATAATTTCTGTTTTTGAGAGGTCTGAAAGGTTGTGGGGATCAAAGAAAATGTTTAGTTCTCTATCTTGTTGCTCACATGACCCAGAAGTCAGTGGGGTCAAACTCAAAATAGAAATGGGGGCCATTAATCCATATATAAGGGTCCCTGACCCACATATTGACAGCTTTAAACTGTAATATTATCTATGTTTTTTTGCATTTTTGTTATGTTAGATATTTCCCAATTACATTTTAATCTGGTTGGGGTCTCACTCTGCATACACAGCACCTGCCAGCTGTGTGACTGACACCTCTGGCCTGGAGGACTAAATTAAATCAGTGCATGTCAGAGTCAGGACTGAAACCCAGGTCTCTGGCTTTGAGGCCAGCCCTCTCTCCACTATGCCTTGCTGCTTTCTCCTGTTCAAATATTATTTTCCTAATTATGAATGAGGAAAGTAAGGTTTGGAAAAACTAAGTGATTTGCTCATGGTCACTCACCTGGTGCTGAAACCAGGACTTCATCTGAAGTCTTCTTGTTCTAAGAACAGTGATTCTAATGCCAATGCTGTTTCCACAATAGTGCTTTGCCTCTCAACTAGGTAGTAGCTGTTCAGTCTTCATTAAACTGGTAGACATAAGACAAGATTTCTACTCTATGTCTGGCTACAGATTTACAGCTGACATTTATATAATATTCTCAGGTCTTCAACGCACTTTTACATAAATTAGTTCATTTGACCCTCATAACAGCACTATGAGCTAAATACTAAAGATATTATCACCTGCATTTTATAGATGGCAGAACTTAAAGTCTCTGAAAGGTTACGAGGCTTGTCAGTGGTCACATTATTAGTAAATGTCAGAAACAGGATTCAAACCCATGACTCTCTTGACTCCAAGCCCAGCGTTCTACTATACTATGCTAGTTCTCTGTTTCTTCCGGTCAAATTTTTTCTTTATTTGTAAGGGAGCTGAGAGGGTAAAGTGGGGGTGAGAGGGGCTATGAGTCATTAGCCAATGATCAGTAATTGCTATGACATGACATAAATTGCTGCCACTTTGGCAATGTAGTCAAATATGGAATGGCAGAAAAGCTGCTCAATTGATCTCAACAAACCATTAGATCTTTTCATAAAAAATCTAAAGTGTAGCTTTGCAGATGGGCTCAAAAACACTTATGCTTACTTCTCAAGGGTTTTCTTTTTGTTTTCTTCTGTTTTTAAAGACCCTTCTGAACATTTCCAAGGGGTGCAAGTTTTCATCAGTTGGCAAAAAGCATCATGAGTAGCTTGGCAGCTGTTTTGTTCTCATTCTGACATGCTTCCCATCTGACTAATTTCAACCTTTCTTTGAGTTTCTGGGACTTATTTAGATATCTAAACCAAACTGACTGTCTACTAAACAAGGATAAGTAACTGCTGTGTGTGGAAGGGAAGACTGGAGGTAGCTTCTAGAACTCCAAATAGCTTATAAACAAATTTTACCTCCAACATCCACAGGTGTTAGCTAAAAGTCAAATGTCAAAGTCTTTTGGGGGCTGCCTATTTGTCTTGGTTGCAATGGAAGGCAGTTGTCTTAAGTGTAGGAAGGGGACATCAAAAACCCCTCATCACAAGTGGCTACAGGTTTTGAATCAAGACAACAGAGTGAATTTTCTGATAGCATGGATTATCCTTTATTTGGAGTTACTGGAGCTGGGCGAGGGGGGCACTGCTCTGTAAGTCTTTGAAAATGAGACCAAATATCATCCAGGATAGTTTCCTTTGGGGAATGGATGTGCTGGCCCATGGAGCCTCCTCCTACCTCAGAGTTCACCATGGCACTATGAAAAGCTGACAATAGTTGGCAAGTGACAGCAGCTGACAGATCCCAGTGGCCTGTAGCCAGCAATAACAGGGTGGCCCAATCTGGGCAATGTACCTTGAGTTAATCAAAGGACAGTTGCAAATAGCAATAAATCCAAAGGCTGCCAGGATTAGCCATTTGACAAGCTGTACAGGCAAGAAGATGGAATTGCTAGGTGTATATCTGTTGTATGTCCACAAAGGAAACAGTAGCAGAACAGGCTCTCTGAATACAAAGTGTAGGTGTATGTATATACATGTGTCATAAAACACATAGACACATACACTATTTATATCGAGATGATGGAAAGGTCTGCTTGGGAGGTCTAATTTCCAAGATAATAAAAGTACCAATAACAATTAGACTGCTTTCTTCTTAAGAGCAGAGCGTGTTTTCTGCCTCCATCGCCTCTTTCATCTTCACAACATGCCTCTGAAGTAGGAAGACGTTGGTATCATTTTCCCTATTTTATGGCTGCAGAGAGTCAAGACCAGAGAACCTTGAATGGCTTGGTCAAAGTCACACAGTGAAGCAACTTGAGACTATTGGTAAAAAGTCCCCTGACATCTAATCCATTAGATTTACTCTGATTGCCATTTGTTCACCTACTTCTAAAGCAACTTTCATTTTAAATGCCAATTTCTTGAACTTAATTTGAGATACTTAGGTCTGATACGTCACAGCACATCAGTTAGTCAACAAGTATCGATCAAATGCCAATTTTACATGCTCAGAACTGTGTAAGGCACTGTAGAGGATACAGAAATATGATGCGTGATACCTGCTTACAAGTATCTTATAGCCTGGATGGGAAAGCAAAACCAATATGCGTGAAAAGCGAATGAACAATATTACAATACATATGCAGTTACAGTATGTTACAATAATATACAGTGCATAATTAGATGACAAATTTGGTAGTATAAATTAGAAGTACTGCAGGAATGAGAGGGGGAGGAAATATAGAGCTTGAATGGAGCTCTGAAAGATGGGTAGGATTTGGATAGATGGAGGAGAAAGAAAAGACATTTCAGGGTAAATTAAAGACCAGTAGCAAAAATAAAGATGGGAATTAGCATGGCATGATTAAGGAAAAGTGAAGAGTACAAGGAAAGAGTACAATTGTATGAGCCCAAAGGTTTATGTTGGTGAGTGAGAGGAAATAAACTTTAATGGATGAGGTAGATCAAGATCATGGAGAGCTGTGAAAAAGGCCACAGAGTTTAGGGAGCCCCTAGAGGTCTTTGGGAAGAAGAGAACAATGAAAAGAAAATTTTGCAGGTTAGATTGAAGGGAAAAGACACATATCAAAGACTGAGATTTACAGAAATCCAAATATGGAAATTCTCAAACACATCACTTAATGACATGAATAAAAATATCCAATAGAGACACAGACTGAATCCTAGAATCAATCATTAATGGCTGGAAGTCACTTGGATATATCACCTTTCATAGCATCCTATAGCACTAGGGGATTGAAACACAAAGTTCTAGAGATCTTAGCAAGCGATTTGGCTCATGTCTATCTCTCACCTCAAAGTAACCAACTTGTTATATGATAGACATGGAGAACCTATTCATTAATTCTCTAAAGTTATAATCCTAAGTTTAAATTCTGGGTGTCCATGCTAATATTCCTTCACCGACATCACTTGCAGAACAAACAGACTGTCCTGTGTCCTCATGTCAGTGATGGGGTTTGCTGCTTGGTTCATACTAATTCCCTTTGAGAGAGAAAATGAGGGCATCATGCTCAAACTGCAGTTTGTCTGTTCGTGTTCTCCCTGGACCTTTCTTTTGCTTTTTGAACTTTTCCCGTGTCAAGCAGAACTTCACCTGTTCTAGAGCAAGTAGATAAAATTTAATTCCACTGGCTATCATATGAAAATATGGCATCTTTATGGAGGTTCAATCCTCACACACTCTGTAAACATCATCCTTTAGGACTCCACGTCATACAGAGAAGAAAAAAGTGCTAAACCTGGGGGTCAGGAGGCCTGGGTTTCAGTCCCACCTCTAACATGATGTGACTTTGGACAAATCACTCAGACTCTTGTAACTTTAGTTTCCTCATTTGTAAAATAGAAATGTCTTGGATTTGCCTACCACATTGTTTTGTTAGAAGGAAAGCACATTGCAAACCTTAAAAGTAAAATTGTGAGTTATCTTCAGAGCTACGGGAACCCTGGCTACCACGAAGCAATGCTAAGTCAATGATTTCCCTCTTCTCTCAGGATACTTATTTGGAAAACCTAGGGTTAGACATCAGGAAGCCCGAAAGGGAAAAAATGGTTACAAAGAGTTCCTAGGCTTGCTCCCTGACCAAATTCATTTCCAAGAAATCTAACACAATCTCCTCACTTCATTTTGTCCTCACGGACAATAAAACACAACCCAAAACCATGACAAAGGGCACTGTTTGGACTTGCCCTTGATGTCATATTAACCACACCCATGACTGTATTATACCTGTTTTTTAAATATTTTTCCAGAAAGGTCATGTAAAAAATATAGTAAAGTGGATTTTTTTCCTCTGTGCTGTTGATGAACTTTTTAGATGATACAAGGACAATAATAAGGTAAAACACATCTTCCCCAGCAAGTGCTAACTTGTTCCTGAGGCTGCTGCTTTCTTTGCCATTTACAGAAGAGGTTGGCAGTCAGGAGGCATGAAGGTAGCTACAGGTGACACTCAGTTAAAGATATGTTAAAGCCTATTATTAAACTCGGCATAAACAATCTTTGGGAACTTGGTCATACCAAGTGAATTCACCCTTGGTGACTTTATGTGCAATGTAAGCCCTGTCTCTTGAAAATAAAATGTTTTCACTTTTAATCTGTTGCATACTCTTTGTTCTCTAGACTAGCCCCAAGTATTAATGTATTAGATAAAGCTTCTATGACATTTAAAACCCGTAACAAGTTCTCATAGTTTGGGGGGGGTCCACATCAAATAACAATTCTTCTAGACTCTGGAGGCGTAGAAATGTCAAGTATTAGTCCTAAAAGAAATTTAATTCGCTCTACCTTTGTGTTTTCTAGTCCCATTTTTGTTAGCTTTTCTGTAGAAATCTATTGGCAGGGGCCTATTTTCTGTAGTCATTGCTGGTGGGCTTCCAGCATTGTAATTAAATGATCATGCATAGGATTTCTGTAGCCCTATTCCTACAAAGAGTTTCTTTTTAAATATCAAGTCATATAATGCTTGGAAAGATGGGTAGAGACAGTGATTATTACTGACTTCTAAAGATAGAGAAAACTGAGCAGCTCAAAGAATTTAAGTGATTTGGCCAAGATTATCCAATAGGTCAAAGGCAGATCCCAGAATAACCAAAGTCCATATTATCCTCACTGAATGTTTTATCACAAAGATCATATTGCCTTCACCAGAAACAGCACTAGGACTGAGTAGGAGAAAGCAATTAATAAGTTCATCTATGATTATGGAGGTAATATATGTCAAAAATGTGTTGAAAAGTACAGAACCAAGAGAATGTTATATACAGTAATAGCACTATTATTCAAAGAATAACTGTGAATGACTGAGTTATTCTGAGTATTATAAATATTCAAATCAACTACAAAGGACCTATGAAGGAAGATGCTTCTACCTTCAGAGAAAGAACTGATAAATAGAGGGATACACAGTATGGTTTTACATATATACATATCTGTGTCAAATGGTGGCCTTCTCTAGTATGGGGTGTGGAGGGAAGGAGGAAGATATTTCAGAACTTAAAATATAACAAAAATAAATAATTTTTTAAGAAAGAAAAATACAAAGTGCTATAGAATTTCACGGTATTATTTGGTGGATAGATTTTTAAAACTTTCAGAAAACTGTTAAAGCACATAAACTGTAAAAAAAAAAAAGCTCACCACATTTATCAGGCTCTTGAAATGCAGGCTAACAAGTTCATCGAACAAAATGAACATATGACAAGATAAAACATATGACTATACGCCGATGATGATTTGTCTCTTAAAGGTCCAGCTTTCAATATTAGACTATTTTAAAAGTTTACTAGTTTGCCTGCAGTAGAGCTAAACATTGATTGTTGTCTCACTTCTTCCCAGCCCACCCCCTTTCATCTCATGAGAAAGACCATAGCTATCTGGAAAACAGATTTTCCATAACTGATCCATCAGGTAAGGTCTGACCAGGTGGAAGAAATGATGATTTAGATCCTCCTGACGGCCAAGACACTCCCTGGGAATAGAGCTGTTTAGTAAGACTCCAGCAGGACACTTCAGTTCTATGTAATACACTACTACAGAATACCAAATGATCTTTCAGTGGCCTAATTTTCTCCCAAGAAGTAAAACACAAGAACTGAGGAACAGTTCACTCTTTTTGTAAATACCCTAGAGATGAAAGCATCATGTATCATTATTTCCTTATATGTTTTACATATACATATATAATGTATGTTAACATATAGTATGCTATACATGTATATATTACATATAAATAGAATGGTTGTGTTTACTAAGCATGAAACAAGACATCGTTACAATGTGTTTTAAAAGGCACAAAATAAGAGTTCTAAGCAGACAAAGAATGAATATCCTAACAGAGAAGCTGTCAGGAATTAGAATGAGTTATGTTAAGAACAGGAGATATTAAAAAAATTTTTAATTTTAAAAAAAGGAGAGATTCTTACCTATCTGGTATGGGGTAAAATATAATATGACCTAATGGCAAGCAGAAGGGCTGGAAACCTTTCAATGTCCCTTCTAGGCCTAAAATTAAACAAGCCTTATCCATGATCACCCACAGAGATAAAGAGAAATCCTTCTGGCCTGGTGTGTAGCCAAAGTTATAGTGACAGGTAATCTTATGGTGAACACCTTCTTCTAGTATATCCAAAGGGTTCAGTTTTATCTCATGACCCTTGTTCTAGAGTGGTTTTCTTTTTTTAATCCAGAAAAACACCATTGACAAAGTTACTTTTCCTGGCAAAGAGAATGCTTAACTGATCACTTTGAGAAGTTCATACTGCCACCATCCAGCCCCAGACGTCCCCCAATAGGGACATAAATGTTTTCTTACATGAAAATGTATGTGATAAGTCTTTTTGAACAACCTTTTACTTTAAGGTAGCAGATATGTCAGAGTTGTTATTAAAAAAAACATTAGCATTTAAAAGGGAACAGAAGTGCATTGGCCTGTTATTACCAAATGACCTAGAGAGATGGAAATAGAACTATTTATACATGTTGTGAATTGTGCAAAATCTATAACTTTGGGGGTGGGGAACAGGTAGGTAGGAAGAGAAACAACAATTGAGTGCCAGAGGCACCTGGAAGTGAATAATATACTTTGTTTCAGTATTGCTCAATAGTGACCAACATTCACCAAGGTTCTTGCCAGCACTCATGTAAAGGATCAGAGTCCTGCTGATTGATTATTTCATTCCCTGCTGGAAGCAGTATGAGGAGCTGCTCCAAGGTTGCAGCGTCCTTTGTGAAGCTTAGACTCAGCTAGGTGCCAGAGCCTGAGAAGGGCATCTCTCTCGTGCGAGATAGGCAAGCGGACAAGCACCTACCTGCACAAGACGTGTTTGCAAGAGGAAAATGAGGTGTCTCCAGGCCTCCAACACAAGGAGTGAAGTTAGGAAACAGAAGCTCATTCATTCGCTTGCTGCTCAACAGTCAAGGGAACACTCTGCTTTCTCATCAATCCCTCCAGCTGCTATTTACCAGGGGGGTTAAGAAAGTACTAGAGGTCCCCAGGCCATGATCAGTGCAGGTGCTGCTACTCTGGGAGAGGCTGCACAAATCCTAGGAAACAGAATGCATTTTATACAAAAGCACCCTTGTCAGCCACCTCTGATAATGGTTGAACTGCAAAGGACAAGCCCTTTTCTAAAACAATCCCCCACCCACAATACCTGCAACCCAAGCAAAAATTACAACAGGAAAAAAAAACCAAGAACTTGGGTTAGAGCTGTGTAGTCACGCAGTTCAAAGGGCTTTCATGAGCTTATACATGGCAAGATGGAAATGTGCATGAACAACATGGAGCATCCTGATGGATTTGAACTCTGTGGACTCATATTGAAGCAAGCACAAAGATCAGGTACTGAAATGCCTCTTCATTACTGTAATTAAGCATTCACCGAATACCTTCATTCAAGGCATTGGTGTACAACCACAAAGAGATATAAGGCATAGTCCCTATCCTCAAAGAGCTTATAATCTAGTTGGGAAGAAAGGTTAAATACAGAAAGAAAAGAATTACAATACAAGGTGGCATATACAAAGTGCTAAATGAATAGTATAAACTATTGTACCATACGCTATATTCAAGGGAATGAGTTTTTTTTCTTTTTTTTATTTAAATTTATTTATTTAACATATTTAGTTTTCAGCATTGATTTTCACAACAGTTTGAATTACAAATTTTCTCCCCATTTCTACCCTCCCCCCCACTTCAAGATGGCATATATTCTGGTTGCCCTGTTCCCCAGTCAGCCCTCCCCTCTATCACCCCCCTCCCCTCTCATCCCCTTTTCCCTTCCTTTCTTGTAGGGCAAGATAAATTTCTATGCCCCATTGCCTGGGTATCTTATTTTTTAGTTGCATGCAATAACTTTTTTTTTTGTTTTTTGAACATCTGTTTTTAAAACTTTGAGTTCCAAATTCTCTCCCCTCTTCCCTTCCCACCCACCCTCCCTAAGAAGTCGAGCAATTCAACATAGGCCACACATGTATCATTATGTATAACATTTCCACAATACTCATGTTGTGAAAGGCTAACTACATTTTGCTCCTTCCCGACCCATCCCGCTTTATTGAATTTTCTCCCTTGACCCTGTCCCCTTTCCAAAGTGTTTGTTTTGATTACCTCCACCCCCATCTGCCCTCCTCTCCATCATCCCCCCCTCCCCCCCCCCGCTTTTATTTTTTTTTATCTTCCTCCCTCTTCTTTCCTGTGGGGTAAGATACCCAACTGAGTATGTATGGTATTCCCTTCTCAGGCCAAATCTGATGAGAGCAAGGTTCACTCATTCCCCCCTCACCTGCCCTCTCCCCTCCTCCCACAGAACTGCTTCCTCTTGCCACCTTTATGCGAGATAATCCACCCCATTCTATCTCTCCCTATCTCCCTCTCTCAGTATGTTGCTCTCTCATCCCTTAATTTCATTTTATTTCTTTTAGATATCTTTCAAGGGAATGAGTTTTAAAGAATTAGAGCTGGATGGTTTCTTCTAAGACTAACTAGCCTCCAAGATAATATCCTTAACCAACCATGCAACTAATTTTCCACAAAATTATTTGGCCAAAAAAATTTTCCTTAGTCCTCGGAATGGTCAAATAGCCCTAAAAAGAATGGTCAAATAGCCCTAAAAAGCATTTACCAGTGATTCCCCTTGCTCTTCCAAACCTTAAAAATACAGCCATTTATTACTGATTTTTTTGGTCATACCCGTCATATTCTAAAATTGGCACCCAAATTTGATAGGTCACATGAAACTGAGTCAATGTTACTCAAAAAGAGTTATTTTTAAATGGGTTCAAAAATCAAAGTACCTAGAATTAGCACCTACTTTGTGCCCAGCATTGTATATACAGCAAGAAAGAAATATAAAACATGTTCACTACCATCCAAGAAGTTGCAATATAGTTAGCATCTAGGTGGCACAGTAGACACTACTGAGTGATGAACATGGAGTCAAGAAGGCCTGAATTCAAATATGACCTCAGATATGTACTAGCTGTGTGACCCTGGGTGAGTCACTTGACCTCAGCCTGTGTTTCCTCCTCTGCAAAACTGGGGAGAATAATAACAGCACCTGGCTCCTAAGTAGTAAGGATAAAATGAAATCATATTTATAAAACACTTTGCAAAACTGTAGAGTATTATATAAATGCTACCTTGCTGACTATTATCAGAAAGGTAAGACTAACCTACATTCAAAAAAAATCACTATTTGGTAGTAATTATAACTACAGTAAAAGAGAAGAGAGAAATCATTGAAGGGTGGAAGGTCTTTTCTTAGAAAAAGTGGGATCCTGAGCTGGTATTTGAAGACTGGATGAGATCTGGAAAGGCAGAAAGGAATAGGAACAACATTCTGAGGGGCAATAACATAAGCAAAGGCGTGATGCGTAAGAAAACAGACCAAACTGGAATGGAGGGTGTTTAGGGGACTAATGGTTTCCTATTTATACAACGTTTTAAGAGCCTCCCTCTCAGGAACCTCGTGAAGTAGATAGTGTAGGTATTATTATTCCATTTCATAGACAAGGAAGGTTCAGAGAGGTTAATCCAATTTCCCAAGTTAATGAGTATAAGAGACAGGATTCAAATACATATCTCCTCTTCCCAAGTCTAGGAATCTTTCCACTGCATCATGCTGCACAGATCAAATGAGACTAGATTAAGGAAGATCTTGAAGGTCAGTTATAAGACTTTAGATTTTTATATAGTAGTGGATAATAACAAGGCACCATAGCATGATGAAAGTGATGTTCAAAGAATATCAGTTTGGTTCATGGAGCCATGAACTGCTCCAGTCATTCTGGAAAGCAATTTGGAACTATGCTCCCAAGGCCTATACCTGAACAAGATCAAAGAAAGAGGAAAAGAATACATATGTACAAAATATTTATAGCAGCTCCTTTCACGTTGGCAAAGAATTGGAAACTGAGGGGATGCTCATCAATTGGGGAACGACTGAACAAGTTAGATATATGAAAGTAATGTAATGCTACTGTGCTATAAAAAAAAAACAATGAAAGAGACTGTTTCAGAGAAACTTGGGAAGATTTGCATGAACTAATGAAAAGTGAAGTGAGCAGAACCAGGAAAATCATTTATACAGTAACAACAATACAGGAAAGACAGATAACTCTGAAAGACTTAGGAACTCTGATAAACAGAAGGCCCATCCACAACTCCAGTGGACTCATGATGAAACATGTTACCTACCTGCAGACAGACTCAGGGTGCATACTGAGGCATATACATACATATATATATACATATATACACACACACACACATATATACATATATATACATATACACATATACACATATGAGGCATGTGTTTGTATAAATATTGAGGCATATATGTACATATATAGTATATGTATGTGTCTATATTGTATATATGCATATGTATACATATTAAGGCATATGTGTACGTATATACATCTATATTTGGATATGCTAATATAAGAATTTGTTTTTCTTGACAAAAAAATTCTTTTTCTGACATTGTAATAAGTTTTTTCTTTCTGAATTGGGAGGAGACGCAGGTGGGAGGGAAAGAATTTAGACATGAAAATAGAATAAAATTGGACTTATATGTATATAATAAAATAATAGATTTAAATATAAGAATATTAGCTTGCACAAGAATGCAAGAATGTTGGCTTGCATAATATGGAATGCACAAAAAAGTAGAAAGAGAAGACAGGGAGAATAGTTAGTCATTAGGTCTATCAATTCAAATATGAGGTGATATGCCAGATTAGGATGACGGTGATGAGAATGGGAAAAAGGAGAAAAAATGAAATAATAAATTACAAGCCTTGGTGATAAACCCCATATAGGAGTAAATAGAAGGAATCAAAGATGACTTCAAGATTCCTAGTATGAGAGAAGGAAGAATTAGGTTAGTGCTATTAGAAGTTAGAAAGAGAAACCAGGAGAAAATAAATGACCAGACTCTTGGTGGAGTTGTGAATGGTCCACCATCAGGATTTCAAGTTGGAATGATGGCCCCTCTTCCCTCAAAAAGTGAATAAATTGTCCATACCCTTAGACCCAGATGCCATTACTGGGCATATACCCCAAAGGAAATAAAGGATTGAAACAAAGTTCCTATATCAAGCAAAATATTAAAAATAACATTATTTGTGGTAGTAAAGAACTGAAAACAAAGTAAGTGCCTACTGATTTAGATAGGGTTGGGAAAAGTATGAATATGAATATAATGAAGTTATTGCATAATAAGAAGTAACACGCATGAATAATCCTGAGAAATGTGGAAAGATCTGTATAAATTTATGCATATTGAAATAAGCAGAACCAAGAGAAGACTATGTATGACAATATAAATGAAAATATCACTAAAGAAAAATTCTGAATAATTGAAAAACCAGTAAAGTTCCCAGAGAACAGATAGTGAAACTTAGGTCATCCCCCATAACAGAGAGAAGGACTAATGGGATGGAATACTGTACCTGCATCAAGATGTTTGTGAATTGAGTGTTTTTGCAGGTATTTCTTTGTCACAAGGGAGTTCCCTCTAGAGAAGGGGGTCTGACCATAATTTCTAGATCAACAATGAAAGACACTATTAACCTCCTGACAGAGAAGTGATGGACACAATAAATGAGTATAACATATATATTTTTGGACATGGCCAATGAGGAAATTTGTTTTGCTTAACTATGTATATGTTTTAAGGGTTCTCTTTCTCCTCCCTCCCAAAGAGAAAAGTGGGAAATAAAATAGATTTTTTTTTTTGGTCACTGAAAAAATAAATTTATATTAAAAAAAGAAATGATGAGATGAAGATAAAACTAATCAACAAAATGTATTTTAAAACAACAATAATGAGCCAGGAAATAAAAGGAGTGGGGAGATAGTTGGAATGGGAAAGATGATTTGGGATGTGCTAAGTAAGGCTAAAGGGATAAGACATCTAACTGGTATGAATGTGTCATAAGGGCTGCATGTCCAAAGAGAGCCCCTAAATATTTATGAGCTGGCCTCATATAATATTTAAGTTTATAATATGTCAATGATTGAATTAAAAATCCTGGAATAAGTGAGTATTTTGCCTCTGTGCTCAAAACTGGTATCTTTTACAAAGCAGCATCAATCTGTCCTTTAATCCCGGCAAGTTTGGGTTTGGTTGGGTTTTTTTATAGGGGCAAGTGGAGTCAGTAGTTCATGGAGTGTTCTATCCTGCTGAAGTGGCTACGCATCAAAGAAGCTTGAGAACTACGGCGCTATCTCTCTTATTCCTATTGTTATTGTTGGTGTCGGTCTGGTCTGTCACAGTCGGATGCACTGAAACTTCACAATAGCATAGTGATGTCACATTGCTCCTCTTCAAGAACGAGGGACAACCACCACATTGTTATTGTTATCATGATAGCCTTCTAAATTCAATTCAGCTCAACTCAACAAACATATCTATTGTTACTGTTCAGTCATTTTCAGTTGTGTCTGACTTGAATGACCCCATTTGGGGTTTTCTTGGCAAAGATACTGGAGTGGTTTGCCATTTCCTTCTGCAGCTCATTTTACAGATGAGGAAACTGAGGCAAACAGGGTTAAGTGATTTGCCCAGGGTCACAAACAAGGCACTATTCTAAGAACTACAGACACAAAGACAAAATGACAACAACAAAAGTCCCTACTCTCAAGGAGCTTACAATCCTCTAGGGGAATACAACAGGTGTACAAATAAGCAAATATAAATGTAACCCAGACAGCTCAAGTCTGGGCATCTGCGTAAGATTCTCCTCATTTGTAGAGAAAATGATTACTCAAACCTCTGTGCTTTGTGAGGAATTGGTAAGAGTTTGGATGAGTTCTTTTTCTGACTTCTAGCTTTTGAGAAAAGCCCCATGTAGTTCCAGACTCTCTTTAGGGAGGCATTCCTGGAGGGGCAAAAAGATTTCCCAAGAAACTGACACGTAAAGGACCTGGTGCCTCTAAGCCCTTCTCTACTTCTAGTTTGCTTCACTAGAGACTTTAGGGAATTTCCCCTTGGGCGATACTGAGGACTCATGCCTCCGTCTCTCTTTGTCTGTCTGTCTGTGTGTCTGTCTGTCTCTCTCTGTTGAGCTAAGATATCTTGCTCCTAAGGGAGAGCTCATTCACTCTGTGTATTGCCTGGTATATTCTAATCTAAATTTAGATTTATGTATCATTTCCCCGAGTATGGGTTTATTCCCCATTTAATATTTTTGATGTCTGTGTGTGTAGCATGTGGTGAGAAGGTAATCATGCCTTTGGATATAACTTCAGGTAGTCCTTCATTAAGAAAGAGTGACCAGGAAAAACAGATTGAACCTAAGAATAATTTTTCCCTGTTGTTCAGTCATTTCAGTCGTGACCCCATTTGGGGTTTTCCTGGCAAAGATACTGCAATAGTTTGCCATTTCCTTCTCCAGCTCTTTTTACAGATGAGGAAACTGAGGCAAGCAGGGTTAAGTGACTTGCACAGGGTCACACAGCTAATAAGTGTCTTGAGACTAGATCTGAACTCATAAAAATGAGTCTTCCGGACTCCAGGCCTGGCACTCTATCCACTGCACCATTTTAACTGCCACAGTTTTTCCCTAGAGTAGCAATGTTTATTGGATCAAATAGAGATAATTTTGGTCCAATATTCCCTCTCTGAAGAGAACAGAGTGGGCCATTCTTGTGGTCTCAATCTTCTGTTCTCCTTCAGTCAGGAATCAAAGTCTCCCTTGAAGAGAGGTGAAGGAGAATCTAGAGATATTAACTTACTCCTCCTTCAAAGCTATATCTAGACAAACCCATGTGGCCATACACTTAACTTACTTGGGTAAAACACAGACCTTACACAAAGTATGTATAAAATAAATTCAACAATTAGAAGGTATTAACTGCTCAGAGTGGGAGTAGGAAAGGCTTCAGACAGGAGTAGCCACTTTAGCTATGCTTCAAAGGAAACTAAGGATTCTAGACATAGGGCACAAACTGAGCAAAGATATGGAGGCAGAAGAGGAAATGTCATGTGCAAGAAAGAGCTAGTAGGCCAGTTTCAGAAGCAGAGATTATTTATGTGTGTGAAGGGGGCAAATATGAAATAAGGTGAGAAAAGCAGATGGAAGCCAGACTATGAAGGGCTTCAAATACTAGATGAGGATTTATATTTTGCCTTAAAGGAGAAGGGAACCACATTTTCTCTGATTTAAAAATAAAAAAAGCCCACTTTGATTTCTTTATTCTCTATCCCCTTTAAAAAGAATCGCCCCCCCCCCATACTGTCAACTCCATTTTTGCTTCTGTTTACTCCCAGTCCCTCTTTATTTTTAAATAAACTTCTTAATCTCTGCTCCAATTTCTTGCCCCATACTTAAAATAATAATAATAATAAACTAAATTAGGGTGGGGCAGAGGGTTGTGCCAAGTATGGGATTTGGCATGGACTAGATCCCTTCAAAGGCCTAGTACTACTGGTTTAAGTAGTGTTCAGTGGTGGCTGGAGGTGGAGGGTGAGAGACTAAGGAATATAGTCTCTTACCAGCTCTGCTCAGTAAAATTATTAAATTATTATTATTTAGCTAGCATTTATATGGCACATTTGCAAAGTGCTGAACAAACGTCCCTTCGTTTGATCCTCACAACAGCCTTGCGAGGTAGGTGGTATCACTATCCCCATTTTACAGATGAGGAAGCAGAAACAGAAGTTAACTGACCTCTCCAGGGTCACACGACCAATAAATGTCTGAGTCTGGACTGTATTTAGGTCTTCCTGTTTACAGGCTCAGCACTCTAGTTACTCCTAACCCATCCTAATCCGTGTTCTTTTCAGAGTCTGGTGCTTTCATGCTGACACTTAACTGTCCGAGGCACTAGAAGAAGCTATGAACCTCAGCCAGCACTGCTTAAACAGGGTGGCATTCCGTGCTTTTAACTGGATGCTTCCTTTCACAATAAAAATTTACCAGTCTGGTGTTCATCATTTCTGCTTTCCAACGTGACAACTAGATAATCAGATACAATCATTTGAGCTACATTAGTGGATACTAATGGTTTAACTTAACACACTTCACAGGTTTGAATTTTAACAGGGATCTTCTTCAGAGAATATCTTAACCCAAAAGAGTAATTAATGAAAGAGAATGTCACTGTATCTCTATTAGTTGGAAAAATATCATGAAGTATGTAGCTCTCTTGATACCCCTTGAATCATATCATGAAAGGCAGCCCTGGAGGAGAAGTTGGGATTTATTAGGACAAGGGAGCAGTTATTATTGTATTTAATTTTAATTCATCAGATCTGGAGTTAAATGAGCCCTTTGTAAAATATCACAGAATCCAACCCCTTTATTTTACAACCTTAATAATAAGATGGTGTCTATTTTTTATCAAGCACCTACTATGGGCTGGGCCCTATGCTAAATGCTGGGGATACGAATACAAGCAGAAAGGCAATCCCTGATCACAAGGAGCTTATAATGGCGGAAGACAACACATAAAAGGGAGTGAAAAGTGGGGAAAGGGGGATGCGCCCCTGTGTAAGAACAAGGAGAAGAAGTCTGGAAAACCCAGAGAAAAGTTGGGCTTGGGTACTTCCTCAAATGGAGATTCCAAGCTAGAACATGCCAGTTAGAGGAGAGGGCAGATGCATCTTCCAGGGTGAGAAGGCTGCTAGGGTGGAGGTGGAGAAATCCAGAGGGTTAGGAGCAGAGCCGGGAGATGATGCAAAGGGTGGATATCCATAGCAAGGCAGCTTGATGAAAGTTAGGAAGGTTAAATGACTTGTCCCAAAGGTCACAAAAAAGCAGAGCCTCTTCCCTATCTTCAAAACTGAGTTTGTGTCTAAATCCACAACTGCCTACCTCTCTACACACCCCTGACAAAAACTTAAGAAAAAGATCTGACAGAGGAAATCAGAAATACCCGGGGGCATTTAATTTTTTTCATTTAAAAAATAAATTCACCCCTCAAATTAGCTTCCCATGTCACCCCCATTTTAAAAAAGCACAAATAACCCAGCAGCTAGAAGCCCTGAGTCTTTCCATCTCCATCTCTTCAGTTGTGTTTGGTTCAGGAACTTTAAAATAAGCCCTTCTTGGCAAGCCTAATTCTTCCCTATCTTTAACTCTCCATAGCACATCTTTATGAATGTAAAGGAACTTTTCAAGTTCTGGCCCAAACTGATATGTTGGAGCTATACTGGTGTAGTGGCACCGCTGATTTGGAGTCCAGGTCCCTGGATTCTAATCCTGGCTCCAATAACTTATATGTGTGATCTTGGGTAAGTCCCAACCTATCTGGTCCTCAGTTCCCTTATCCATAAAATGTGAGGTTAGATTAAATGACCTCTGAGTTCCCTTGTAGCTCTACATTTATGATTCTATGAAATACAAACAGTAGGAAATAGAATTTTCAGAAAAGAGAACTTGAGGAGAAACTGCAGTCAATCAATAAGCATTTATTAAATGTCAACTCTGTGCCTCGCATTGTGATAGGAACATATGGTATAGTCTGGTCCAAAAGGGATCCTATTAATAGGAGGACTTTGGAACGTATAAAAATCAAAGCCATTTGCAAAAATCACTTTTAAGTGATGACAGACCAAAATTAGACCAAAAAAAATCTTCCCCATTTCACTGGGCTAAGAAAATACAAGAATTTGTCTGCATCTAATATATTTACAATTTCGACAAATTGACTCCTAGCAAAAAATTACCATAAAAGGAGTAAAAAGTAAATCATCGCAACATACAGAAACAAACAAGCACAGTAGCCCAGCATTTGGTAAACCCAAGGATCCCAGCTATTAGGGCAAGAACTCATTATCTTATATAATTCTTAGGGAAAACTGGAGAGCAGGCAGAAACTAGGTATAGGCCAACACCTCACATCATAAATCAAGACAAATTCCAAATGGGTACATGATTTAGACATAAAAGGTGACATAATAAATTAGAGGAACATGGAGGAAATTATCTACCAGATCCATGATAGGGGAAGAGTTCATGATCAAATGAGAGCTAGAGAGGTTCAGAGGAAGTAAAATGGACAATTTTGATTATACAAAATTAAAAGATTTGCGTATAAGCAAAACCAATTTGGCTGAAATTAAAAGAGAAGCAGAAAATTGGGAAAAATCTTTGCAGCAAGTTTCTTTGATAAAGGTCTAATTTCTAAAATATATAGGAAATGGGTTCAGAATAAAAGCCATTCTCCAATACACTGTTGGTTGAACTGGTCCAGTCATTCTGGATAGTAATTTGGAACTATGCCCCAAAGCTATTAAGCTATGCATACTCTTTGACCCAGTGATATTGCTACTAGGTTTACACTCCAAAAAGATCAAAGGGAGAAGAAAAAGACTAATAATACTTATAGCAGCTCCTTTTGTGATGGCAAAGAAGTGGAAACAGAGTACCCATCAAATGGGGAATGGCTGAACAAGCTATGGTATCTGAATGTCATGAATACCACTATGCTATTTAAAAAAAAAAGATAAAGGGGATGCTTTCAGAGAAACCTGAGAAAACATATGAACTGACATAGATAAGCAGAACCAGGAGAATAATGTATACAATAACAACCATACTGTAAAAAAGACTTAGGAACTCTGATCAACCCACAGGTCAACCACAGACCCAGAGGATTCATGATGAAACATGCTAGCCACCTCCAATCAGAGAGATGACAGACTCAGAGTGCATATTGAGGCATATTTTTTTTGATACGGCTAATGTAGGGATATTTTTCTTTCCTATATGTGTTTGTAATGGGTTTTAGTTTTCTTGCTTTCTGAACAGGGGAAGGACAACAGAAAAGAGAGAATCTGGACCTGAAAATAAAACAAAAATTAAATTTAAAAAAAGAAAACAAATCATCCTTTAAGATTAGAGCTAGAAGCAATTTGAGGGATGAAACATATTTCTTTTAAGCTTATGGCACAAAGGTCAGTGTTCATTTCCATGGCTGCCCTAAGTAGTTCAAGGCAAAGAAAAAGTAGCTTGGTCATCTACAGGAAAGGCCTCCTCAATTACTCATCCCAGTATCTACAAGTAAATTTCTTCCTTGTTTCTATCAAAAATCCAAGCCTTCCCTACACACACACACACGAAATTCAATTTTCTCAGTGAAGGAGGATGACAGCTAGGAACCTTACTTTGTAAATGGCTCTTTACATACATAAAGATTACACTGGGTCTTTTCTTAGCTCTAATTTAAGAACCCTAATTTTTCTCTAATTTTTTTTCTTATTTTCCAGCTTTTAACCGCTGCCCATTCTGAATGCCTTTGTCCAACATTTTTACAAGTTTTCCACATCTCCCAAAGTCAAGGAGCCCAGGATGAAGCATGGTACTTAAAGGAGCTAACCAATAGTGATTATAGTAGTTACCTCACAGTTCTTCTATACCAATTAAAACTATAAAATGAAATTGCTACTTCCTAGTATCAAACATAAGGAGAGTAACAGGAGCTACATTTGTCATTTCACTCACATCAGGAACTTTCAAATGAGGAAACTCCCTCCACCAATAACGGCTGGCATCTTCTCTTAAATTTATGGTCTTAAGAGAGTTTCCTAGAGCACTGAGAGGTTAAGACTTGCCCAGGGTCACACAATCAAAATGTGTCAGAGGTGGGCCTTGAACTCAGGCTTTCTTGGCCAGCTCTCCATTATCCCATAATGCCTCTCAGAGCCTACATTTTGGATTCAATAACATGATAAATTTAGCCAGACGATTGGAAAAACCTTCCACACATCAGTCAGTCACTAAGCATTTATTAAGCACCCACTGTGTGCCAGACTTAGTCTCAATGCTGAGCACCAAGGATACAAAGAAAGGCAAACAGTGCCTGCTCTCACAGAACCCACAGCCTAATGGAGGAAATAACAGCATACAAACAACTATGTAGAGCTAAGCTATATGCAGAATAAATCGGAGATAATAAATGGAGGGAAGGTACTAGCATTAAGTGGGATGAGGAAAGGCTCCTTAGAGATGAGATTTTTATCTGGGACTAGAAGGAAAGCAGGTAAGCCAGGAGGCGGATATGAGGAGGGAGAACATTGCAGGTATGGCGGACAGCCAGAGAAAATTCCCAGCCCTTGATGAGTATAGTCAGATTTTCAGATGTGGCAGATTCAGAGAAATCCTACCTAAGTTTATTTTCCAATATTAACTAAAATGCGACAGTGGAAATGACATGATAGCATGTAGGAAGAGTATATTTATATTATATTGGTGCATATGTTTTTGCTTAGTGTTTGAGTAATAACAAAATCTTTGATCAGAATCCCAACTATAATCAGAGATGACTGGCATCTTGCAACAATGGGTATAATTCCACCAACGTGTAATCTGTGGAGCTTCAAATAACCCGGAATTTGCTTCTCTTTTAGCTCAATTTATGAATCAGTTGTGAAACTGTAGCAGCTAATTAAAACATACAGCATAAGAATGAGTTTTGTCCTAGAGGGTCGGGATGGAAAAGGAGTAGCAAAATATAGAAGGCAGACATAGCCATTGCTCCTTGCCAGAATGAAAGAGTCCACATCTCTACAGGTCAGCTTTCATTCCCCTCTCAGCCCTGTTCCTGGCTCCCATACTTCTAGACTGCACTATCTCCCTTATTATAGCACCTGGAATCTCTTCCTCCTGAACATTTCTCAAACTGGAACATCCTTTTATATGGGCAACCCCCTCTTCCCCTTGGTGAGTTTGAAAGGCCCAGGCCAGTCTTCATTCTTCTTCCAGCCCTGTTCTTGTCTCCTAGACTTTCCAAATCATGCTCCCTGAGGGCACCTGTGCCACCTACCTGCCCCATCACCGTAGAGATGATAATTCAATCTATGGGAGCTGATAAGATCACCAAATGAAGTAGTATAGAGGAAGAGGAGAAGGGGGCCCAGTACAGAACTCTGAGGGACACCTATAGTTAGAGGGCATGATCTGGAAGAGAAGGAGCAATTAGAGAGAGAGGAGGGAAAGTAGGAGAGAGTGGTGTCCCAACAACCTAGAGAGAAGATTATCAAGGAGGAAAGAATGATCAACAGCATCAAAGAGCACAGAGAGGTCACAAGGACTAAGAAAAGGCTGTTGGATCTGGCAACTAAGAGATCATCAGTGATTTTGGAGAGAGTAGTTTCAGTGGAATATGGTCTGATGCCAGATTGTAAGGTATCAAGAGAGTGAGAGGAGAGAAAGTAGAGGCACCTATTGTGGATGGCCTTTTCCAGGAGAAACAGGACAACAGTTAGCAGGGATACGAGGATCAAGGAGGGGTTTTTTCAAGATAGGGGAGACAAGGGCATGTTTGTAGGCAATATGAAATGAGCCAACAGAAAGGGAGAGATTGAAAATAAGTGAGAGTGGGAATGTCAGAGAAGACAATCTGTTGGAGGATTCAGGATGTAATTAGATCGTTCAGAAGTAGAGTTAGCCTTGGTAAGTAATGAAGCCACTTCATCATGTGAAACAGGGCTGAAGGAGGAGAAAGTGGCAGAAGGCTCCTGAGAGATGGGAGATGAGGAAAAGGGGAGAAGATGGAAGTTCACAGAAAACGGCCTCAATTTATTCAGTAAAACATGAGGCAAAGTTCTGACCTGGGGGTGGGGGAGGGGGAGAAGAAAAGGTTCTGACTTTCACAGGTTTAAAATCTAGTTGAGAAGATAAGTGTCCATCCTAGAAGAAAACAGAGAACAAAACAAAGTAATACTTGAATGCTACATCATGTGGTGCACACTAACTACACACCTGAAAACCTCCACATCTCTCACATCTGACCCCTTCTCTCTACTTACACACCCTCAACCTTAAACTAGGAGTTCATCGCCCCTCACCTGAATTACTTAAAGACCTTTCAATAGGTCTCCCTGCCTCAACTCTCTCCCCACTCCAAATCTGTCCTCCTGACCACTGCCAAGGAAATTAAGCAAATACCTGCTCATGCTATTCCCTGCCTCCACCCCTGCTTATCCAGTGGCTCCCTATTGCCTCATGGATAAAACTCCTTTGCTTGGCTTTTAAAGCCCTCACAAATAAGCCTCTACCTATCCTTCTAGTCTAACTATACATTACTCTCCAGAGTCTGTGATATAGTCAAACTGGCCTTGTCTCTGGTCTTCAAAGAGCACTGCATCCCTCACTGCCCTTACCTTCCCTGATCTCAGTGCATAAGCCCAAGGAACACTGATCATCACCACACACACACACTCTCCTCATCTCTCCCTTAAAAGAGCTCTCACTTACTTCAAGACACAGCTCAACACGCCTTCTACTCAGAGCCTTTCCTGATCCCCCAGACAGTTACTGTTCTCTCTCTGCAGTTAAACCATCTTGACTTACTCTGTATTTATTCCATAATATATAAGAATACATCTCCTCTGACAGAATGTGAGCTCCTTGAAAGTAAAGGATTTTTTCATTTATCTTTATGTTGCCAGCATTTAGTACAGTACCTGGTATATATACCAACACTTAATAAATGTGATAATTATTGGTTGGGATTGGTTAAGAAAGGCTTCATAGAGGGCTTAAGGTTGGCCTTAAATGAAGTGTAGGATTTAAACTGGCAGAGGAGGGGCTAAGAACATTCTAAGACAGGGAAAGATCATAAAGAAAGGAACAAGCATGGATTACGTGGAGCACAGGAAGGAGATTGGCTTGACTGTATTAGAACATCTCTGTTGGGAACAGTGAGATAAGTTAGAGGTAGTTGATGGAGACCTCCAAATGTCAGGCTGACAAGTCTAGGTTTGATCAAAAGGTAGCCACTATAGGTTCTGAAAAGTGGGAAGAAAAGAGAAAGGAGACTGGAGGAATGAAGCTTACATGATAAAGCTTTATTAAGATTAATCTGTACTCCACTAGTCTGGTCACAGATTCTTTGTCCCCCACAAGCCACTGGGAAAAAAAGGTAGAAAGTAACTCTGGGGGGGGGGGGGGCAGAGCCAAGATGGTGGCTGGAAAGCAGGGACTAGCGTGAGCTCCCCACCAAGTCCCTCCAAAAACCTATAAAAATGGCTCTGAACCAATTCTAGAACTGCAGAACCCACAAAATAGCAGAGGGAAGCAGGGATCCAGCCCAAAACAGCCTGGACGGTCTCTGGGTGAGATTTATCCCACATGGAGCTGGGAGCGGAGCACAGCCCAGCGTGGGTGGCGCGGGCCTACCAGACCAGGAGCTGGGCGGAGCGTGCCCTAGCGCCCTGAATCAGTGAGCTGCAGCAGTTACCAGACTTCTCAACCCACAAACACCAAAGAAAACAGAGAAGGTTAGTGGGAAAAGTGGCTGGAGTGGAAGGAGTTCGTTGTTCAGCTACCGTCCTGGGGGCAGCAGAGGTGGGGCAGCTACAGAACTACAGCTGCAGTTGCTTCCAGCCCCAGGCGCACCTGGTGGGAGGAATTAAGTGGCGGATCAGAGCAGGAGTGAAGAGCCTGCTGAAGATCTAAGTCCAGTCTGGGTTGGGGGTTCTTGGGGAAGG
This sequence comes from Trichosurus vulpecula, assembly GCF_011100635.1. NCBI lineage: Eukaryota > Metazoa > Chordata > Mammalia > Diprotodontia > Phalangeridae > Trichosurus > Trichosurus vulpecula. The sequence goes on along the minus strand of NC_050574.1, from coordinate 302,221,223 downwards.
AGGAGTGCTGGTGTGGCAGAGCTGCCACATCTTCCCAAGCTTGGAACATAGTTCTCTTAACTCTACAAGCAGTCATACCCCGCTGAAAAACTCAAGGGTCAAGTTAGTTGGCTGGGAACATGGCCAGGAAGCAAAAACGCACTCAGATTCAGTCTCAGACTTTGGATTTTCTTTGGTGACAAACAAGACCAAAACATACAGCCAGAAGAAGTCAACAAAGTCAAAGAGCCTACAACAGAAGCCTCCAAGAAAAACATGAACTGGTCTCAGGCCATGGAAGAGCTCAAAAAGGATTTGGAAAAGCAAGTTAGAGAAGTAGAGGAAAAATTGGGAAGAGAAATGAGAGTGATGCAAGAAAACCATGAAAAACAAGTCAACGACTTGGTAAAGGAGACCCAAAAAAATACTGAAGAAAATAACACCTTAAAGACTGTTAAAGACCCAAATGTCAAAAAAGCTCCAAAAAACCAATGAGGAGAAGAATGCCTTGAAAGGCAGAATCAGCCAAATGGAAAAGGAGGTCCAAAAGACCACTGAAGAAAACACTACCTTAAAAATGAGACTGGAGCAAGTGGAAGCTAGCGACTTTATGAGAAATCAAGATATTAGAAAACAGAACCAAAGGAATGAAAAAATGGAAGACAATGTGAAATATCTCATTGGAAAAACCACTGACCTGGAAAATAGATCCAGGAGAGATAATTTTAAAATTATTGGACTACCTGAAAGCCATGATCAAAAAAAGAGCCTAGATATCATCTTTCAAGAAATTATCAAGGAGAACTGCCCTGATATTCTAGAGCCACAGGGCAAAATAGAAATTGAAAGAATCCACCAATCGCCTCCTTAAATAGATCCCCAAAACAAATCTCCTAGGAATATACTGTCACCAAATTCCAGAGCTCCCAGATCAAGGAGAAAATACTGCAAGCAGCTAGAAAGAAACAATTTGAGTATTGTGGAAATACAATCAGAATAACCCAAGATCTAGCAGCTTCTACATTAAGAGATCGAAGGGCTTGGAAAACGATATTCCGGAGGTCAATGGAGCTAGGATTAAAACCAAGAATCACCTACCCAGCAAAACTGAGTATCATGCTCCAAGGCAAAATATAGACTTTCAATAAAATAGAGGACTTTCAAGCTTTCTCAGTGAAAAGACCAGAACTGAATAGAAAATTTGACTTTCAAACACAAGAATCAAGAGAAGCATGAAAAGGTAATCAAGAAAAAAAAGAAGAAAAAGAAATTGCAAGGGACTTACTAAAGTTGAACTATTTTGTTTACATTCCTACATGGAAAGATGATGTGTATGATTCACGAGACCTCAGTATTAGGGTAGCTGAAGGGAATATGCATATATATATGTTTATGTATATATATGTATATGTGAGTGTGTATGTATGCAAATATGTATGTATGTATGTATGTGTGTGTATATATATATATATACATATATATATATATATATATATGGACAGAGAGAGAGAGAGAGAGAGAGAGAGCAGGCACAGGGTGAGCTGAAGATGAAGGGAAGATATCTAAAAGAAATAAAATAAAATTAAGGGATGAGAGAGGAATATGTTGAGAGAGGGAGATAGGGAGAGATAGGATGGGGTAAATTATCTTGCATAAAAGTGGCAAGAAAAAGCAGTTCTGTAGGAAGAGAAGAGAAGTCAGGTGAGGGGGAATGAGTGAATCTTGCTCTCATCAGATTTGACCTGAGGAGGGAATATCATACATACTCAATTGGGTATCTTACCCCACAGGAAAAGAGGAGGAAGAAGATAAAAAAAGAGGGGGGATGATAGAAGGGAGGGCAGATGGGGGTGGAGGTAATCAAAAACAAACGCTTTCGAAAGAGGACAGGGTCAAGGGAGAAAATTCAATAAAGGGGGATAGGTTAGGAAGGAGCAAAATATAATGAGTCTTTCACAACATGAGTATTGTGGAAGGGTTATACATAATGATACGCATGTGGCCTATGTTGAATTGTTTGACTTCTTAGGGAGGGTGGGTGGGAAGGGAAGAGGGGAGAGAATTTGGAACTCAAAGTTTTAAAAACAGATGTTCAAAAACAAAAAAAAAAGTTTTTGCATGCAACTAGAAAATAAGATACACAGGCAATGGGGTGTAGAAATTTATCTTGCCCTACAAGAAAGGAAGGGAAAAGGGGATGAGAGGGGAGTGGGGTGACAGAAGGGAGGGCTGACTGGGGACCAGGGCAACCAGAATATACGCCATCTTGGAGTGGGGGGGAGGGTAGAGATGGGGAGAAAATTTGTAATTCAAACTCTTGTGAAAATCAATGCTGAAAACTAAATATATTAAATAAATTTTTAAAAAAAGAATTAAAAAAAAGAAAGTAACTCTCAGTCCAGTTCAGTCCACTTCCACAACAATGTGACTGAATGACCAGAACAGGGGCAGAGAGTGCTAAATGTCAGTTTTTAGACCATAAAAATTAACTTCCTTATTAGTATTCTAAATATGAGCCATTAGAGTTCATTGGGAAGGAGAGTAACCACCTTGACATCTGAGTAAGGAATAGCTTGCAATGAGGAAAGAGTTTGAGGTAAGGAGAAGAAAGCCATTGCAATAGTCCAGGTGAGAGGTGATGAGAGTCTGAACCTGGCTTGTGGCTTTGTGAGTGTCATTGAATAGCAGAATGTGTAAAGGAAAATAAGGTGTAAGAAGACTAGGAGTGTAGGTTATAAAGGAGACCAGATTATGAAGAACCTTAAGCGCATGCAGAGCCTAGTCTTCTTACACCTTATTTTCCTTTACACATTCTACTATTCAATGACACTGGCTTACTGTGAACATGATGCCTCATCTGCCCATGTTTGTGCCTTTGCACTTCCTATCCCCCATGAATGGAATGCTCTGTCTTCTCACCGCTGTCCATGGGCTTCCTTCAAGACCCAGTTCAAGTCCCGCTTTCTATAGGAAGCCTTTCCTGCTGGTCTCTGTAGTTTCTAGCACCATCCTTCTCTCAGAATACCGTCGATCTATTCTACATATAGCTTGTATATAATTACATGCTAGCTCTCCCATTAGAATGTATGTTCCTGAGGGGGTGGAGCCAAGATGGCAGCTAGAAAGCAGGGACTTAAGCTGTCCCCCAAATCCCTCCAAACACCTGTAAAAATGGCTCTGAACAAATTCTATAGCTGCAGAACCCACAAAATAGCAGAGGGAAACAGATCTCCAGCCGAGGAGAGCCTGGATGGTCGCTGGGAAGGGTCTATCGCACAGTGCTGAGGGCAGAGGGCAGCCCAGCATGGGCTGCACCGGGATAGACCAGGCCCAGAATCAGCCAGCTGGCACAGGCCTTGGGGCCATGAAACAGTGAGCTGTAGTAATTACCAGACTTCTCAACCCACAAACGCCAAAGAGCAGATAAGGGGGAAACTGCAGAATCGAGTTCAGAGCAGTCAGGCTGCCAGCTCTGGAGGTGGAGGAGATGGTGCAGCGGTGGCATGGCAGCAGCAGGAAACTCCTGAGGCTGCTTCCAGAGCTCCAGCATCAGCTGCTTCCCGAGTCCCTGGCTCACACAGCAGGAGGAATCTAGCAGATCAGAGCGGGAGTACAAGGAGTGCTTTGTGGGCACAAAGGCAGATTCTCTTGCTGTGCCTTGCTCAAATCTGTATTGTGGTCCTGGTTGGTGGTTCTTGGGGGAGGAGGAGCACTGCTGGGACAGAGCCTGGGGTGACAGTGGAGTAGAGGTAGCTCTGAAAACAGCAGTGCTTGAACCCTAAAGCTTGGGACAAAGTACTCTCTACTCTACAAGCAGTCATATCCTGACAAAAAGCTCAAGGGTCAAGTAGTTGGCTGGGAACATGAACAGGCAGCAAAAACGAACTCAGACTCAAACACAGAATCAAACTCAAACTTTAGATTCCTTTTTTGGTGACAAAGAGACCTAAACACACAGCCAGAAGAAGTCGACAAAGTCAAAGAGCCTACATCAAAAGCCTCCAAGAAAAATATGAATTGGGCCCAGGCCATGGAAGAGCCCAAAAAGGATCTGGAAAAGCAAATAAGAGAAGTAGAGGAAAAATTGGGATGAGAAATGAGAGTGATGCAAGAAAACCATGAAAAACAAGTCAACGACTTGGTAAAGGAGACCCAAAAAAATACTGAAGAAAATAACACCTTAAAGACTGTTAAAGACCCAAATGTCAAAAAAGCTCCAAAAAACCAATGAGGAGAAGAATGCCTTGAAAGGCAGAATCAGCCAAATGGAAAAGGAGGTCCAAAAGACCACTGAAGAAAATGCCACCTTAAAAATTAGATTGGAGCAAGTGGAAGCTAGTGACTTGATGAGAAACCAAGATATTAGAAAACAGAACCAAAGGAATGAAAAAATGGAAGACAATGTGAAATATCTCATTGGAAAAACCACTGACCTGGAGAATAGATCCAGGAGAGATAATTTTAAAATTATTGGACTACCTGAAAGCCACGATCAAAAAACGAGCCTAGATATCATCTTTCAAGAAATTATCAAGGAAAACTGCCCTGATATTCTAGAACCAGAGGGTAAAATAGAAATTGAAAGAATCCACCTATCGCCTCTTGAAAAAGATCCCAAAAAGAAAACTACTAGAAATATTGTCACCAAATTCCAGAGTTTCCAGGTCAAGGAGAAAATACTGCAAGTAGCCAGAAAGAAACAATTTGAATATTGTGGAAACACAATCAGAATAACCCAAGATCTAGCAGCTTCTACATTAAGGGATCTAAGGGCTTGGAATATGATATTCTGGAGGTCAAAGGAGCTAGGATAAAAACCAAGAATCACCTACCCAGCAAAACTGAGTATAATGCTCCAAGGCAAAATATGGATTTTCAATAAAATAGAGGACTTTCAAGCTTTCTCAATGAAAAGACCAGAGCCGAATAGAAAATTTGACTTTCAAATACAAGAATTAAGAGAAGCATGAAAAGGTAAACAAGAAAGAGAATGCATAAGGGACTTACTGTTATGTTTACATTCCTACATGGAAAGATGATGTGTGTAATTCATGAGACCTTTCTGAGTATTAGGGGAGTTGAAGGGAATATAGGAGGCCACAGGATGAGTTGAATATGAAGGGATGATATCTAAAAAAAATGAAATAAAGTTAAGGGGTGAGAGAGGGAGAATAGAATGGGGTAAATTATCTCACATAAAAGTGGCAAGAAAAATCAGTTCTGTTGGAAGGGAAGAGGGGGCAGGTGAGGGGGAATAAGTGAATCATACTCCATCGGATCCAACTTGAGGAGGGAATAACATACACACTCAATTGGGCATCTTACTCCACAGGAAAGTAAGGGGAAGGGGATAAAAAAAAGGGAGGATGATAGGAAGGAGGGTAGATAGGGGGAGAAGGTACTCAAAAGCAAACACCTTTGAAAAGGGACAGGGTCAAGGGAGAAAACTGAATAAAGGGGGTCAGGATAGGATGGAAGGAAATACAGTCAGCCTTAAACAACCTAAACACTGTGGAAGTGTTTTACATAATGATACATATGTGGCCTATGTTGAATTGATTGCCTTCCTAGGGAGGGTGGGTGGGAAGGGAAGAGGGGGGAGAATTTGGAACTCAAAGTTTTAAAAGCAGATGCTTAAAAAGTAATTTTAAAAATTGTTTTTTGCATGCAGCTGGGAAACAAGATGTATAGGGAATGGGGCATAGAAATCTATCCTGCCCTACAAGAAAGTAAGGGGAAAGGGGATGGGGTGGGGGGAGTAGGGTGAAAGAGGTGAGGGCTGACTGGGGAAAGAGGCAATCAGAATATATGCCATCTTGGAATGGGGGGAAGGTAGAAATGGGGAGAAAATTTGCAACTCAAAATCTTGTGGAAATCAACGTTGAAAACTAAAATATTAAATAAAAAATAATTTTAAAAGAAGAGAGAACAGAGCTATTTGCTTGAGGCTCTCATTCCTGGAGGAGTGTTGGCGTGGGACTCTGGGCAGCCACTCTAAGAGCCTCCCGGCTTGTCAACCCAGATGTTGATGGTTTCTTGGTAACTATGAATTGTATTTTGTCTGTTTAAAATGTATGTTTGTAATTTGTTTGTATTTGCTCTGAAGTTCAGGGTGCTGGCTTTTTCCCTGAACTACGTGAGTTTATATGTATATGTTGGATTAAAGTAAGATTGTTAAGCCCTTAACGCTGCTTTCCTCAGTAAAGCAGATCAAAAGAACCTGTGCTGGCAGTGTTCTTGTCATTGGGCTTGTGTTGGTCTTTCACCCCCACAACAGCTGCTAGCCAAATTGTTGCAACACAGTACCAAAAGAAGCTTCAATTCAGGGGAGCAGAATTCATTGAAGGGAACATCCAGATGACTGTGAGGGAGACTATGTCAGGAAGATACCAGTGAAGAGGAGGCCTGGAAGGAGAAGCATAATGACATCACGAGAACATATTACTTACCCTGTGGCATCAAATGAAGGATCTGCCCCTTTACAAATGTTCTCTGGCCACTCATCTTCCCTATGTGTTTGCCATGCCATGAATGTTCCCATTGTGGGTCCGCTGATGGCATGCATATTTTATGGGAGAGTTGTATCCCAGGTATATGGGATGGAATGTTTTGTTGCTACTTTTCTGAATGAATATTTCATTAAATGCCTTTGATTTGAATTGGAGCTGATGCAGACCCACAAATAATGCCTTTTAAAAAAAGAACGTATGTTCCTTGAAGGCGTCAATGTTTTTGCTTTCTTGGTATCCCCAGAATTCGGCACTGTGCCTGACACATAATAAGCACTTAATACTTGTTGACTTAAGGTTGAAAGTAACTTTGAAAGATCTGAGAACTCTGATCAATACAAGGACCAATTATGATTACAGAAGATTGATAATGAATTATGTGTCTCTCCTCTTGGCAGAGACATAATGAACCAGATATTCAGAGCGAGAAATATATTTTTATAGACAGGGTCAATATGTGAATTCTTTTTTCTTGAATATGCTTTTTTTTGTTACAAGAGAAAGCCAGTTAGTGGGGAGTGGTAGATAGCAAAATAGAAAAGAATATACCATCAATGAAACATTAAAAAAATACACAGACAAAAGCAGAAGGAAGCTCATAAGGGAACACAAATAATACATGTATAATTTTGTTATTATTGTCTTAAATGCAATATATACTTAAAATTGTTTATAATGGAAAATTGCAAAGCCAGACCAGCAGAGCTAGGGTAACAATTTTTTTCTTTTAATATTGAAATTTTCAAGTTTATTGAAGTTTGTTAAATTTTAAATAAAAACTAGCATTATTTGCAATAGAGAAACATTAAAAGCTTTGGCACTAATATCAGGGTATAAAGCAAAGATGTCTAATGTTTCCACTACTATTTGTTTTAATACTAGAAGTGCTAGGCATAACAATAATTCTTCTTTCATAAAGAAATCAGGGGAGTGGCAAAGTGGTGGTAAAAACATCTCCAGTTGCAGATGTGGTATGTGACAGAATCTCCAGAAATTCAATGAAAAAATAATCAAGGTAGGTAATCAATGATGTCAGTAAAGTATCGGGTTACAAGCCCCTCCTCATCAGCCTTTCCATACAGCAAATCCAAAGAGGAAAAAACAGAAAAAGAAATTCTATTTTTTCAAACTACAAATTCATAAAATACTTGGAATGTGACTACTCAGACATACTCGGAATCTATATAAACACAACCACAAAACACAATTTGCAAGTAAAGAAATAAAGGAAGCCAAATAATTAGAGATCTATTTGTTGTTCATCGCTAAACTGTGTGATATAATACAAAGGGACTATGACACCTAAATTACACAGGATCACAGATTTAGAGCTGGAAAGGACCTCAGCCACCGTTTAGTCTAATCAGCTCATTTCACAAATTAGGAAAATGAGGTACAAGGAAGTTAGGTGACTTGACCAAGGTCATGTAAGTAGTAAGAACTGGAGGCAAGATTTGAACCACTGCCCTCTACGGCATCACCTGTGCTTCTTCCGTGTACCACTCAACCTATCTAACAAAGGGACTAGACAGAATATGGAAAAAACAAAAAGTCAGGAATTTTAAGGGAAATGATGAAAAAGTTCAAGAATCAAGGCTCAGCGTCACCAGGTCTGAAATTATACTACAAAGCGGTAGTCATCAAAACAATCTGGCATAGGTTCAAAAGCATAAAAGCAGATTAGTGAAACAAACTAGATGGGCTGGAAGCAAATGAACACAGTAAGTAGCCCAGTATTCCATAAACCCCACAGCACATACTACTGAGGGAAGGATTCTGTATTTGATAAGAACTGCTATGAAAACTAGAAAGTAGTTTGGCAGAAAATAGGTTTTTATATTTGTGCCAGTTTCTGTCTAAGACGAAGAGTTATTCTTCAATAGATAAATGGGGAAAATTAGGAATAGTTTGTTTTTATTCTTTTGAAAACTATCAACAATTACATCACATTCCTAATCACTAATAATAAAATGCAAATGTAAAGAACTCTGAGGTTTTGCCTCATAGTCATGAAATAAGCAAAGACAATAAAAGATGGAAAAAGAGTCTATGCCGTAGAGGCTGTAGTACGTCAGGTAAACAAATAACTGTTAGCGTAGCTGTGAACTGGTCTAACGGTTCCATAAAACAACTGAAGTCTAGAGACAATGGATAAGGTGTCCACTACCTAGCATCATCCATCGATCATTTATTAAGCACCTACTATGTGCCAGGAACTGAATGAGCTTTCATTAACTGAGGAGAAAACGAGCACATTCATAGGTATGTACAGAATAAGTATAAAAAGTATAAAGTATAATAAGTATAAAAAAGTATAAAAAGAATAAACACAAGTTAAATACAAGGTATTTTGACAGGCAGCGATAGCACAAGAAATTATGGGGATCAGCTTCATGTAGGAGATGTTGCTTGAGCTTTTGTCTAGAAGAAGACAGGGATTCCCTGAGACAAAAGAGTGTGGGGGAATGGCGCGAGAAGCAGTATATTTTAGGCATAGAGGCATGGAGGTCAGCCTACGGCAGGAAATGGGAAGAGGAACTTGGAGAAGGCCTGTTTGGCTAGATCATTGAGTGCTGGACAGAAGTAATGTACAATGATGCTGAAGAGAGAGACTGGGGCAAAGCTGTGAAGGGCTTTAAAAGCTAAACAGAGGAGTTTATATTTGATTCAGAAGCAATAAAAAGCCACTGAAGTTTACTGAGTAGTAGAATAAAACTGACTATACCTACACCAATAGATTACCATTGGGTAAATCCATTGAGTTACCTTTGGGTTATCAATACAGAAGTCTTTCCAAATCAGCTGTCTGTGCATAGTCAAACCATCAACTTGTTGGAGCAAAGGAATAGGGGATAGGGCACTGGATTTGATATCAGGAAGACATGGGTTCAAATCATGCCCTTATGACGTTGCTTTGTCTATGTGATTCCAGGCAAGTCACTTAACTTCTCAGTGTCTCAGTTAAAGTTGGGAGATTAGACTCAATGTCTCCAAAATCCCCTACAGGTATACATTTATGATCCTATGATCCAATTCTAAATTAGAAGTAAGAATTAAAATGAGAAGATACACCATACAATTAAAAAAGCTCCAAACCTGTATTTAAACAAGCTGCTGACATGAAAAATGGTAAATGGATAAAAAAACAGACATTATCACAAAATATAACCATTTCCTAAAGTAATTTAACCAACATAAATCAGATACCACAAAAAAGATGCCCCCAAAGCCTATAAACCACATTAGCCAGTAAATGCTGGCTCTACCTTCCTGACCAAGGGATATAGCAGCCAAGGGAAACATTACCTTAACTATAAACTTGTTCATAAAATCTTATGGAGGAGGATGATGGAAGAACATGAACAGTATTGCCTCTTAAAACAGTGAAAAGTGCAAAAGGGAAAAACAAATTAACAGAAGACATGGGGAGAGATAACTCAAATACTCGCCAGAACATCCTAAGGATGAAGGATGAAGCTAGAAGAGGGAAATGGAGGGGTGGGGGTAGCGGAGAAAGTCTGCCACTGCTTTTATAACAGATTATCTTCTCCATCAATTGACAGTAGATCCATCACATTTAGACTCCAAAATCAAAGTTCTCAGGTGTGCTAGAGGAGGAAATATTAATAACACTTAAAAAACATGTGGGTAGAACAGAGAGACTGGAAACCTACACAGAAGAGACCCAAGCTGGAGGAGATGCAATTGACAGGGCTTGAAGGATCAATTCTCAGCATATTTGAAAAAAAAAGTCAAATGTTCAGGAAAAGTTACTATTGGGAGGGGGAGAGCGGGAAAATATGATTTTTAAAAATATCAACAACTAATGATCTCTTAATGCTACTTTTCCGTCTCCAGTAAGCTTTGAGAGATATCCAATGAGTAGCTCATCCAAGCCTTGTGATTAGAACTAGGAAGTCTTGGATTCAAGTCCTGACATATACAAGCTGAGTGACCCTGGGTAGGTCCCTTAATCTCTCAGTGCTCTAGAATAGGTCAGCTGCCATCAAGGAAATTATTACAGTAATTCAAGTGTGAAGCAGTAAGAACCCAGAATGATAGCCACAGGAATAGAGAGTAACGTAGCACGAATGGCAAAGATACCAATGAGTTAAAGGGCAATATAACTTGGTGACCAGATGTTCAGGCCCAAAGCAAAGGGAGGAAGAGTTAAAAGATTACTGAGTTGAATTGCTAACATTAAGAGTGGACCTGTGTCAAGGCCAGAAGGTACTCCTAGAAAAGGAAGGGTAAGAGAAGGTAAGAAGAAAAGGATTAACCAATAGATGGGATGACATATGGTGTGGAGGGGAAGTAGGAGGCGGAAGAAGAGCTAGGGGTAAGGTTAGATACCAGACCTGTGATTTAACTGACAGAGAACTCCCTGTTGAGAAACTTTCCTACCAGTATAGGTTGGCACCTTCCCTACAGCTTACAATATTAAAGAATTGCCTAGAGTACTGAGAAGTTAAGGGACCTATCCAGAGACACATGGCTTGTGCACATGAGGACTTGAGCCCAGGAATTCCTGGCTCCAAAACTGGCTCTCTGTCCCCTATGCCACAGTGCCTCTCGATATGGGGCAAAATAACAACAGCTCATTCATATAGCATGCTAAGGTTTACAAAACATGTTACATCATTATCTTGATTTTTATAACAACCCAACGAGGTAGGTAGCACAAATATTATTCCCATTTCACAGATAAGGAAACTGGGGTTCGGGGATATTGAATTTTGCCCAAGATCATAAACTAGTAAGTGGCTAGTAACCTAGAGAGTGATTACAGGGCATGACAGGATAAGAAATGTTCTGAGATACAAAAACGGAGATGTAAATTTTGGTCAGATGTCTAAGGAAAGAAAAAGTTAGGAAACCACTGCCACAGGCTATACCACCTCCTACACAGGTTAGTAAAGAGCTGGCATAAAGCCCTCTACTCTTTCATCAGGCTAGCCACATCAGCTTGCCCTGTTTTATTACCTTTGCATTGCCTCAGAAGAGCTCACTCCATCTGGCTGTGACTGTTAAAAATGTGCTTGGCTTTCTTCTTAAAAATAAAAACCCCAATCAAGAGATGAAAGAAAGTACTTTTGGAAGCAGTCCAGGGAACCACTGCATACAGGTGGGGAGGGAGAAAGGAGAAGATGAGTGAGGAGGAAAATCAGGTGAAGGTAAGAATCAGAAAATGTTGAAAAAAACAATTTGGTTATAACAAAAGCTCCCACTTTCAAGCACAAGATAAGCCAAAATATGTTTTCCAATGCCCAGAGACTGCAAAGATCTGCCACTTAGTGTAAAGAGGGAAGAGAGGTGTGAAAATGTAATTCAAGAAATATGCAGCTACTTTTAGCAAGGCAATGCCATAGAAACATCTGTTAAAAGACTGCATTGAAATGTAAAGCAACATATACTCACAACTCTATTTTCTACAAGTGTTTTATGGATTATCTATAGCAGCCCAAGGTCACATTCAAATAGGTAGGCTCTCAATCCTCAACAGAATGGAGCTGGAAGGGGATTGAGACCAAGTACCACATGTCGCAAGTTCCCCTGCAACCTTTAGTTACATCCATCCCAATCTTAAGGCTTTTTTTGAGGGGGGTGTATTCTACAATATTTAGAATTCATTTCTTCATAGCAAATCAACAAGCATATCTGTTCTCAGGCAGACTTTTATGAAAATTTAACCAAAAAACTAGAATTTCCCAAAATTAGATTTAGGTCTACAGGCTAACTTCTGTAATGATTCCTTTTCATGCTGAAAGAATATGCTTCAGTACATGGTGGGCCTGGAACCTTTAGTATTAACTTGTTTGGGCACAGTCCTTGAGGCAGGGGTCAACACTGTCAAAATGCCAAGTGGCAGCAACTAAAATCATACCACTGTTGATATCAGAGAAGAACTGATACTCAGAATCAAGGCCCAGGCACTCTTTAGGTGTATAGCAACATGTATAAACATTATTCAGAAGAAAGAACTCCTTTGCATCTGGGTTGCCTTGGTCTGTATGGTACAAAAATGTTGAGATTTGGTAAAGGGCTCTGATTTCCCTTTAAGACTCCAAGTCATTTTGCAGTAAACAAGACTCAGTGTGGGAACAATGTCCCCATAAATTACAATACAAATTGATTAATGCCATAAAAATGTTGCTGAAACCACTGGCCCTTGGAAACAGTGGGTCTTATGTTGTCTGCTGTATTCCAAGGAAGATTTCACTTTGGAGCTTGTGTATTGTTCACCCTTTATGTTGGCACACACACAGCCTGCTTAAAGCACATAATAAGGCAGGTCATTAAACTAAACAACTTAATTTGGACCATTTTCAAGGGAGTGATTCAGTCATGAGTTCTCAACACACAATCAGTTTACAATATCTTATCAGATGTTATAAGAGGAGTGGGAAGACAAGCCAGAAAATGTTTCCTTACTTTCTGGAAAAGTTCACCTTCTCATGGCCACAAGGTGGAGCTAAGCGGTTTTTTAAAAATAGTTAAAAGCAACAGCTACAGCTTCCAACTCCCTAGGCTATACCATCTAGCTTATACAACTAAATACAAAAAGGAAATAACAGTAAAGATTAAATGAACATGAAATTCTTATGCTTGCATAAAAATATAAATTATGTGCTGAACAGTCAAAATGGAAATAATCACTTTTATTTAGGATCATACACAGGACTTAGGATCATGGGATTTTAGAGTAGGAGAGAAACTTAAGATTCAACCCCCTCATTAGACACATGAAGAAACAGAGAAGTGAAGTAACTTGCCCAAAGTTATACAGGTAATATGTGACTAGACCAGAATTTGAGTCCAGTTCTTTTGATTTTAAATACAGTATTATACCATGTTTAGGAGTTAAAATGGCCATGTGCATGCCATCATGAATCAATAAGAGCATGATACAGCTGAAATTTATACTTGGCCACAAATCAGGAGACCCAAGGTCTAGTTTCCTCATCTGTCCAAAAAATTATCCCTACGTCACAATTTTGGTGAAAATTAATGAAGTAGAACTTCAGAGTTGGAAGGGACTTCAAAAGTCAACAAGTATTTAGCACCTTTGATGTGCCAGGAGCTGGAGTTAAAAACCCCAAAAATAATAACAAAAGAAACTGCTTGTTCTCAAGGAGTTTTTATATTATCAAGGGAGACATGTACAAAATAAATACACAAATGTAATATTGGAAGGGGGGCACTAACAGATGGAGGTAGAGTCTGAAAAAGCCCCACAAAGGTGATGGCTGAGTCGAGCTTTAAAGGAAATCAGGGAAGTAAGAGGCAAAGGTGAAGAGGGAGGGCATTCCAGGTGTGGGGACAACTTGCTGAAGAAGCACATCATGAGTGAAGAGCAAGGATGACTATTTGATGGTGCTACAGGACATTGAAGGGAAGTAAAATATCAAAAGGTAGAAGAGTAGGTTGGAGCCCTGTTGTGAAGGTCTTTAAAAGCTGAACACAGAAGTTTCCCTTTGACTCTAGAGGTAATAGGGAGCCACTGGAATTTACTAAGTAGTGAATGACATGATCAGACTTGCACTCTAGGCAGCTATATGGAGAATATTCGAGAGAAAGGAGAGACTTGAGGCAGGGACCAATTAGGAAGTTAAAGTAACAGCCCACACCAGAAGCAATAAAGTCATATATAGTCCAACCCCAACTTGAACAGAAATCCCCACCATGCAAAACCCAACAACTCGCCATCTGGCTTCCACTCGAAGGCTCCTACTAAGAAGGCATTCACTAACTCACAAAGCGGTCTACTTTGTTTTGGGGCAGCTCAAATTATTAAGAAGTTTTTCTGTTTATCCTTCTGGACACACTGCTTTTCTGTTAATGCAACCAAAGATCATAATATTATTTTGTCTACCATTATGTTGAAACTGGAACAAAGTCTTGGCAATCCTAATGAATGGCTGCCTACACCAGGCTGTATCTTCCCCATACTTTACTTGTGTAGTTGATTTTTTTTAATCTAAATGGAGAGGCTTTACATTTATCCCTAATGAATTAATCTTATTAGACTGTTTTTAATCACTATGCTGTCATTTAGTATATTAGCTCTCTGTCCCGGCTTATCATCCACAAATAATGTATATGAAAGTACTCTATAAAATTGTTGTGACCCATAAAGTATTATTTTATTGTTGTTTTTTGCCAAATGGATATGGGCCTATTAAAAAAAATCACAGAAGGGTACCAAAGATAGGCTCTGTGAGGAAAGAGTCTAGGGATAAGAAGCATTTCCCAATTAAATTTTCATGTTCAAAATCAAATGAAAATTCTTACAGTAAAAATATGCCAAATTATAACTAATAAACATACATTAGTTTCTGTATTCAATTTGCTTAGTAAATACATTTGCTTAGAAATACATACTATAGCACCAAGAACTATAGTTAGACGTAGGAATAATGAGACCAGACTATTAACTCATTAGAGTTACTGAAGGAGGTGGTGAAGTCTATGAAGTCCTATGATTTTAAGAATGGGAAAATTCTCATCCGTGGAGTCTACAAACAAGCAGATAGATTTTATATAATCTTAAGCTTTCTACTATACTTTAGGCTCAATTATTTAGTATGTGTGGTAAGGACCTATGAATTCCCAAAACAGTAAAGGTTATTATGCCCCCCAAAATGGCTACTTTACAGAGAAAGGAATAAATCTTTTAATATAGTACAAGTACACCTCACTTAATATAACAGGTTTCTGCCAAGTTGTCTGTAAAATCAATTTTTGTAAATCAAGTCATTTTACATGCAATCAGGAATTCTGCATTATGCTTTGTAGTTTTCAAATATATTATCTATCTAATTTGATCCTAACCACCACCCTGGGAATTAAGAGGAATGGATACTAGGCTTACTGCACAAATAGAGAAATTAAGAACCTCTTTGTAATGTAAATAGTTGCTTCCTAAATTCATTTTGATTAGATTTTCTTAAAGACACATTTGTATTTCTGACTACATTTGCCTTCACATTCTAATAAGTATAATTCAATTTTATTTTAAATAAATTATCATATAAAAGTATTGATAGCTGTAGAAAACTGCAGTATACATTTAGTTTGGAAAGAAGTAGGACGTCAAAAGTAAGTATGCTTTAGCATAAGGCAGAAAAATAAACCCAAAGGCGGAATGAGTTCAAAATGTGCTATATTCAATCACAGGATTTGGTAGATGAGAAAAATTTGGAGACAGTCTAAAGAACAGAAATGTAGATCATTAAAGCAGTCTTGAAAACAGCAACACAAACAAAGCAACTAAGTTTTAGAGATGACCAAGTAATTATTTTTCTGGAAATGTGCTTCCACTGTCATTTGAACCATACATGAATTAAATAGAATAGAAAAGTTTCACTGCTTCTTCCCTCTGTGAGATGTTATCCATGCAAAATCACATCCTGATATATTACTTCTAAATGCAAATGATCAGATTTTATCAGAGGTAGGCAGTAACATCAATGGACAAGAGTTATAAAATAGATACTGTAAGAGTACAGGAATTAAAATTTTAGCAGCTCATATTGTTACATATTTTGCCCTATGTTTCAAAAATAATAAAGTACAGAATGATCCTTGGGTTAGAGCTAATTTCCATTAAGTAGCATGAACTGCTTCAGAAAATAAAGGATAAAATCTGTTATCATCTATTCAAGGCAAAAGTGACCAAGACCCAGAGTCATAAATTTAAATTGGGCATTGAAAGTAACATTCAAAAAGGCTTCCTTACCATTAAATGCAAAAAACAAATATGGAGTCCATTTCATATAAAATAGCAATGAAACACTTACGTGCCCCTGAACTTAGGAATAATTATTGTACTTGCCAGAATGTTTACTAGAATAAGCCGATTCTGTTAGCAGATACTGCTAAGATCATATAAGACATAATAGCTAGGATAATAACCAAAATTCTAAAAAATAAAACTTCTTATAGATTCTGGAATCTACCCTTAAAACTGGTTATTTATACACACACACACACACACACACACATGTATGTATGAATGAAGACAGGTTAGATTTGTGGTGAGAGCAAGAGATAACTGCTGGGCATCTCACATGCACCACAGGTATCCTTGAGAAAAGAAAGCAAAACTCTATGCCAATAAAATCATAGGTCCAGTCTATAACCCCCAAAGTCATCATTTTATATAAATATTTTCATTAAAATGGATTTATTTTCTTATCTCATCAATGCAATTTCAACTATATTTGAGATAATTTAGGAGCCCACAGTTATGAAAAACAAAGTTCCTTCACAATTTCTCATTATTTAGAAAATGCAACCACTGAAAATACTATATTAAATTCAGAGTTATACTCAATAGTGACTTTCTACTTCAATTTTCTCTTCTGGAAAAACGTGAGACATTCACATCTGTTTAATTTGCTCTAACATGTACGAGCCAGTTTTAAGTTTTCTATTGTTTTGGAATAATAAAGTTTTGTAGTCTACTGACCTTGGGCACAGAAAGAAGGTTCAACAGTAACTCATGACACTGATAGCAGTCACAGGTCAAACCTATTGCATTTTTATATTAAGCTTAAAATTTTTAAAAAATAAAACACGATACTGATTTTCTATTGGTGAAACCAACTGGCTAGTAAGGAAAAAAAATTTCCATCTGCAACTACATAAGAGTATTAATCAAGAATTTTATGTCCAGACTTACAATAGACCTGAAGAGATCAGTTCGTCCATCCCTTTGTATCAAGTTGTGCATCATTCAGACCATCTTAGGTCACCTGTAACTGGTGAACTACCAAGCATAAAACCTTTCCCCCCATTCCTCCCCTCTAACTCCCTCACCCAGCAGAGGGGAAAAGTGTATGTGTGTTGTGTGTGTTTGGGTGGGGAGGGGGAAGGAGTAATATTCTCACTTCCCCGTCAGACTGAGCCCTAGTAAAACTCAATTCTCCTTTCCCCTTCATTTCTTTCTCAAACTCTGGTAGACCACCTAATATTGCAATTAAAAACAGAGGAAGAGATTACAACACCTACTATTATCAATTCCTTCCTTTCCCAAGGTAGCTGGAGAAAATACTACCACTAAAGGGGCTAGGCATAATGCCTTAACAAGCATTCCCTGCCAACCTGGACATAAGCCTCGGTCCTCACCTCTCTAGTGTTACTCTGCTACTGTTACATAATCCAGTGTGCCAATTTTGACTTAATGTGTTACTTGTGTGGCAATGAATCATTCTGGCAATATGCCAAATACAGACTAACTGAAACTAGTGGCCAAAAATAAGAGAAGATGAACAGGTATATTATGTTTGAGATGATTTAGCATTTGAACTAAAAAAGAACCTGAGGGAAACTTTTTTTTCTGTTCATTTATCTCTACTTAAATAGTGGAAATTAGTCATCTAGTTAGAAGTGTGTAAAATTATAAGTTGTTCAAATAAGCATGATTTTGAAATTTTCAACAAACAGCTTCTTTCTCTACAAAAAACTAGAATTAATGAAGGAACTCAAACAGCATGTCAAGTGATACGACTCAACAGTTCCCATGTTCACTTTATAAAAGTAAATGTTGCTTGAGAGCAAGATAAAGAACACTGAATGAATATGCGATCTATGCAAAACATACCTCAAGATTTTAAAATAGAAGTCAGTTAAAAATCTCATGTCAAACATGAGCACAGTCTGTAAAATCATCAACATCAAGACAATAAGCATTAGATCAAATCCTGAACTCTGAGGCAAGAGGGAACACTTTATAAATTGAAGTGGATGGACAAATAAAACAAATATTACTTTACGGATTGATGGGGGAGGAGGATGCAGATAGGGAGGAGTTGGTACATCACACATATGAATTCAAAGAGCTTTGGACAAAATTTTTGAATACCTGTCCTTTAAGGCTGATGTAGAACCCTGAACAATTAAGTCACATCATTGTTTCAGGCCTCAATTTTCTCTTCTATAAAATGAGGAAATTGGACTAGATAATCTAAGGTCCCTATCTCAAAAACTGAGATTCTATGCTGGGGAAATAGCTATACTTTGTCACATGTCCTAGACCATCTCTGTTGGCAACAGAAGAAATATTAGGTTGCATGTTCAGCTGTGGCAATTACTATGTTCTACAAAATGAAAACTGTTATAAAGTCCTATGAATTAGTCCTTCAATATTACTTTGTAATATCTTAAAATGGCCACTTTAGCCAAGTAAAGATCTTCCAAACTCTTAAACACTGGTTTGTAATGAAAAAAATTACTCACATATCTGAAAACATAAAAGCTGACTCTACTCAGGTCTTAGGATATGACTTGAACATAGCTATTCAGTTTTAAGTTTCCATGGCTTATTTTTTTAATATGTTTTAATTTCCAGGTGAACACAAAATTCATTTGTTTCATTATTTGTCACTTTTAAGTTTTACAATTAAGATAATATGCCTATTAATATGAATGTATAAATAGAGTATATCAGATTGCATGCTGTCTTGGGGAGGAGAAGAGGGGAAGAAAATTTAAAACTCAAAATCTTATGGAATTGAATGCTGAAAACTAAAAGTAAATTAATTATAAATAATATGCCTAACTTTTGTTCCTCTTTTCTTCCAATAATACCCCGGTAAGTGTGTGTGATGCTACATTTCAAAGATATGTGATCTCATCACTGTATGCAGGTCACAAGAGTATACAAAGTTGTAAATAACTAGGGAGAATAAGTCTGAATTATAAGATACTAACGTCCTCTAGTGGGCTAATAAATGACTAATTATCTCAAATTTTCAAATAAGCCAAATTTTTTTCAAATGAAATCAGTGTCCATACAAATCGTTACTATAAAGACTAAACATATTGAGCTACTGCTTTTCAGTTAAGTATGATTTTTAAAACTCACCAATTACAAATACCAAAAGGAATTTCCACATTCTAAGTTACAATATCTGGTATTCACAATGCAACTATATCTCAAACCTGCTTTTTTTCCAAACTAGTCATAAGATCATATATATAATATAAGCAAAATGTGCGGAAAAGACTGAATCAGAAAATCTAGGAGACTACCTCATAGAATCATAGTTTTAGAGTTTGAATAAGCTTTAAAAGCCATCTAGTCCAGCTCCCTCATTTTACAGATGAGGAAATACAAGTTCACAGAAGTTGTGACTTGCCTAAGGTCACACGAAAGTGATAGAAATGGGATTTAAAGTTGTGCTCTCCAATTTACATACTTCCTCAGCTTGTGTTTAGATTTGTTTGAGAGACCTCAAATGAATATTTTTAAAAGGTGATGCTCAAACTAAATGAACAAGCTAATCACATTGAACACTAGCCCAATGAAGGACTCATGAAGATTAAAGTGATGCTAATATTTGTAAACTTGTTTCCCTTCTCCAATTTCAGAGAGGTAACACAAATAAATGTATTTGTCTGGTAGAAATTCAAGCATGAGAAAATAAATAAAAGGAAGAATGTTTTCTTTTTACTCCTTTTCATCTTACCAGCACAGTGCCTTGTTTATTGTAGATACACTCAATGAGGTTTGAAAGTATGGTAAGAAGATGTAAAATAAAAAGGCCCAAATTGTCAAGTTTTTGTCTGTTTTTTTATTCCAAAAAATGTTCATGATTCATTGGGAAGTTATACAAGATGGTTTTCCAAATCAAAATCATAATCTTTGCAATTTCTGTAACAATAAAATAGAGAATGTTTTTTCTTTTTTCTTTTTGGCACCTACACTTGAAGTCTCATTTTTACTGAAAAGGCTGCTAACTTTTGACTTTTTTAAAAAACCCATATTATTCTTCCTTGTGGTAAAATTTGCATGATTGCTTAACTTAGAAATATGGCAGCAGCCAGTAGGACAACTACACTTAACCGTTTTTCTCCCATCATTAAAAATCTCTTTCTAATGTTAGTATGTCTGTCAGAGGAAAACTATATGAAAAACTGCAACCAGAGAGAACACGGCAGTGGCCTACCTTCACTCTCCTCACTGTTTTTCTGATTTAAATTTAGAATTACTGAGTAATTCTGTGAGAGGTAGCAAAATGTCTGGCACTGGCTCTGGCTTCATGATTCTAGGTAACAACCGTAGCTCGTCACTCTTCCAAAGCATTTGTATTAAACTAAACAAGGCAAACAAACAAAAAGTACAGCATCAACATTTGCTACATGCACAGGAGTTTATCAGTGCTCTAGGAGAAAACATAATTTTAAATGATGACAATTATTTTGGGGTAAAATGGTGTTTATAAACTGTTAATGCCAATTAGTGTGTGGAGTTAGCATAAGCATGAAATTCTAAAGTGTGTTGTAGAATTGTTACTGGTTGGTTTTTGTTTTTTTGTGTGGTTTTTTTTTAATTACAAAGCTGCAAAAGGTGAGGTATGAGAAGAAAGTGTACTTTTTTTTAAATTTCCCACACAATCTTAGGACCTTTAGGGAAGGACCAGACAATAAGGGTAAAAGTAGCCAATATTTAAATAATTTTTAAAAAAGCCAGAACAGATTACATTTCATACCTTAACTGCGTAAGAATGAGGTTTATGAACTTCATAATGACCTAATTGAAACAACTCAAATTTACATTTTAGCTACTTTTCACACTCTTCTGGGAAATACTAAGAAAATCTGACTACAAAAGTCGCTCAATTTTACTTAAGTCATTAAACATAACCGAACCACTTGCTTTGTAATTTAATGATTTTTCTGACTGCCATTAATAAAATGGTAATGTGTTAGATTGCTGTGTGCAGAAGAAAGTCTGGTTTTCCTTCCCCAAACTTAAAGAACAAGAAAATTTTAATTTCTGACTGAAATGGTGATGTTATAAAACTGGAAAAATATCATAAGCTACAATACAGTATTTTTAAAATTAACACTGAAGTACTTTCTGCTTGTGGTACTAAGTTTGTTGTTTTTAAGCTTTCAGTTTAAAAAAAATGACAGAGGAGCAGATCCATTTCGAAATGGATCATTTTTTCTGCCAGTTATTGACTGATTCACAACTCTTTTTTTTTTCATTTAAAGAAGTAATGCATGAATCGAGTAAAAAGAAAAGACAGTACAAGTAAAGAAATATAGTCTTCCTTTCATGAATCCAGCCCTATGTCCTCAGTGGCAACTGACAGATTTGATCCACCTTTTCAGCAATCACAGTAAACAGCATCTTTCTTTAAAACTTTTCTTGTTCTTGCTGCTTTTTTTGCCATTCTTATCTTTGTTTTCTGACATCTTCTTTGCTCTTATTTCTCTCATTAGATCAAAGAATACCTAGAGAAGAATAAAGAAGAGGGAAAAGAAAGCCATTTCACCAAAAGTAATTCTACAAAAGCAGTAAAATCAGAATAATATGCTAAACCACAAATCAAAATTAAATTTGAAAAAAGTAAAATAAATTATGCCAAGAAGATAGGACCTAAAGCAAAGAACAAAAATTAATATAGTTGCCAACTGAATAGATTAATGATGTTTATATGATGCAAATGATCAAAAAAAGAGAATAGGAATGGGGCATTCTTAACTGTTACCAGTCACTTAGTCATCTGTTGTAAAAATAAGTTTGTTATTGTTTTTGTAAGGTATAAAAATAAAATGCAGTGGTAGAAAGAAGGTAAAATTATTCATAAAATTATTTGAAAAAAGTGACTGAACAGTCCATGTCCTTTAATCCAGCAATGCCTCTACTGGACATATAACCTAAAGGAAGGACCCATAAATTTCGATTAAAATATTCATAGCAGCACTCTTTGTAGAAACAAAAAAATGGAATGATCAGGTGCCCTTAAAATGAGAAATGGTTGAAAAAATTATGGTATATAAATTGTAGGGTATTAATCAACCAAATGGAATGACAAATGTGAGAAATTCAAAGATATATGGGAAAATTTGTATCAAGTGATACAGAACAAAGAAACACAATCTTCAGTTTGTTGTTCAGACTGATGTTGTCAAACAGCATCTTCAACTACAATAACATAAATGAAGACAAGAACTGAAAGACACTAAAAGAATTCTGATTAAATTCTGAACAATGATGAAGTCAGAGATGCTGAAACACACTAATACAACTAGCTTTGGAACCCTGGATAAGTCACTTATTCTCTCTGAGCCTCTGGCAACTCTCCCAGGTTATCTTTTGCAGTGTGGAGGGGATTAATATGAACTTTCTGGAACACAGGAGCAAGTGTAAGAGTTGTTTCTGTGAACTGAGGATATAATAAATTTTGAAGGACTGGCTATCTCCAATACCACTCATCCTCCCCCCAATTTCATAATGCTCTTGGGGGTTTGGTACTACAATGTACAGCTTTAATGTTGTGACCTTAAAGTTGCTGGAGTAAATTTTTTGATTCCGTGATGACTATGCTATACCCTGCTTTGAAATTTCCAGGAACCTGATAACTCTTGTCCCCCAAACCTGTAAATCTACCAATATTGTGTATTCTTTTCATTTATTATTTTTTAGTTTTAGTGTTTTGTTAATCTGTGTTTGTATTTTTTCAACCCAACAGCTTCAAAAATTTATTATATCCTCAATTCACAGGAACAACCCTTACCCTTCTATTTCAGAAAGTTTGTATAAACCCCACCCCCCACCCAAAAAAAAGATAAGGCTGTTAAACATTTTCAGATCTTCTCAAAGAAAAAGGAAACAAATACCTGGGCTGGTAGGTGGCACAACAGCTAGAGCATCAGTCCTGAAGTCAGGAACACCTGAGTTCAAATATAACCTTATACACAGGCCCTGGACAAGTCATTTACCCCTATTATGAAGTATCCCTTTCTCACAAATCCAACTCTCTCAGAAATTGTAAGAGACAAATCAAGAGTATTTGTTTTTATTCCAAAGACTCCTAAAAAATACAATTTGGATGTATATGTTTCCTCAAAAACACAATTTGGATAGAAATGCTCACCCTTACACCAGCCAAAAAAGGATAAAAACTATTGCACTGTCCTATGCACAGGACCAAGAGTTGGAAGAAAGCTTAAAAATCAACTAATCCAAGCCCCTCTTTTTATAGATAATGAATATGGGGAGGAAACATTAAAGTAATACCAGTAGACATTTTAAAAATCTTTTTTATTCTAAACACCAACAAGTAAAGTGAGTATTTGCTATCCAAAGTAGAGCAGGTAAAGATTCTACATGAAACTACAAAATCACTATTATATAAAGCTTACTTTTTAAAACTATATTATAAATTCAGTATGTTTCTTTTGAAGCTTTCCTGGTCTTCTGTGAACCTCTGAACTTTTATTTGCTTCTGTTCATTTTTTTAAAATAATGCTTCAATGACTCTCTTTTCTTTCTTTTTTTTTAAATACAATTTCTTAGCCTTCTTAGGGAGGAAAAAAAGACTTATAAAATACATGCATAGTCAAGCAAAATAAATTTACACACTGGTCTTGTCCAAAAATGTATGTCTAATTCTGCACTTTGAGTTCATCACTGCTCTGTAAGAAGGCAGGCACGTTTACTTTATCATCAATCCTCTGGAAAGGTAGTTGGCCATTACACTAATTAAAGTTTTTAAGTCTTTCAGAGTTGCTTTTCCTTATAATGTTGACTGGTTCTGCTCACTTTACTTTTGAGTTAGTTCATACAAGACTTCCCAGGTGTTCCTGAAAACCCTTCCTTTCTTCATTTCTTATAGTATAATATAAAATACATTCAAATACTATAAAGAAATCCCAACTGATGATTACCACCTTAGTTTCCATGTAAAACAAAATGCTACATTTTTATACATACTAATCATTTTCTTTTTTTTTTTCTTTAATCTCTTTGGTGTACAGACTATTAGTGGCATGATGGGTCAAAGCATATGTAATTTTTGGAGCATAGTTCCAAACTGCTTTCCAGAATGGGTGAATTAATTTACAGATCAACCAACAGTGCATTAATATGGCTGATTTCCCACAGCCCCTCCAACAACTGATTTTCCTTCCCTCTTGTCTTTGCCAATCCCTGGAGAGTTTGTTTTAATTTTCATTTCTCTAATTAGTAATGGTTTAGAGCATTTTTGTATAGCTGTTGATAACTTTTTTCCTTTGAAAATTGCTAGTTCATATTTTTGACCATTTATTTAATGGGGAACAACTATTATTCTTATATAATTGAATCTGCCCTTTATATAACTTGGATATCAGATTTTGTCAGAGAAAATTGCAACAAAGATTTTTTTAACCAGTTAACTGTTGCCCTCATAATTCATCTATTTTATGTAAAAATTTTTGAATTTTATACAATCAAAATTGTCCATTTTGTCTTCCGTGATTCCTTCTTTTTCCTTTGCTTGGTTGTAAATTCTCTTCCTATTCAAAGCTGCAAAAAAATATTTCTTTCTCTGTTCCTATAATTTATGTATAACATTTACATTTAACTCATGTATTATTTGGAACTTATCTTGGTATGTAATGTGAAAGCTAGTCTACGACAATTTTCTGCCATAGTGCTTTCCATATTTCCTATCAGTTTTTATTGAATAGTTAGCCCTTGTCCCACTAGCTGAGATTTTTAGGTTTGGTTAACACTGTGTTACTATGTTTATTTGCTTCTGTATTTTGTGTCGTTGATTTGTTCCACTGATTGACTTTTCTGTTTTTTAATCAGTAGCAAATAGTTTTTATGACTGATGTTCTGTAGTATAATTTGAGACCTGGTACTATTAAGCTTCCTTCCTTCCCGCCTTTATTTTCCTTTAGATTTTTGACTTTTTGTAACCTGGACAAAATGTAATTTCTTCTAGCTGTATACTTTTTTGGTTATTTGATTGGTTTGGCATTGAACAAATAAATGAATCTAGGTGGTATTGTCATTTTTGTTATATGACATGACCTAACATGAGCAATTAATATTTCTCCAATTATTTAGATCTATTTTTATTTTTTTTTAAAGAGTGTTTTGTAGTTGTGCTCAAAGAATTCCATAAATAGTAATTAGGAGATTTGGACCAAGTAATATGACTCTGAGTTTGGTGCTCTTCCCACTACACGATTTTTCTTCCTTCCCTTACCCCTAATAATATATTTCTCTATTGCATAGGATTCCATGTACAGATGTGTTCGTACTGTCAAACAATAAAGAGATTCTCCCAACAGATAAGGAAAACTCTGGACCTAAAGAAGTTGTATTACCAGAGGTATTCTTTACTATAAATTTGCTACCTAAAAGACCACCACCCAATAATTAACAAGTTTATCATCAGCTGTGAATTACTAATAATAAAACATGCATTTCAGGTTATTTTTGTTCTAGCAACAGAGAAAAGATGACTCAATTTAAACAGATGACACAAACAGTTGTCAGCTGTCTTGAAAAACAGCTCTCTTTCACATAAATTGTTTATAAGTGAAAACAATGCTACTATTCCAAGATCCTGCTTGTTCTGGTTTGACAGGTAAAGCTTGTCCAAGAGGGAGAAACAAATTTCAGATGTGGATAAAAACATTCATCAGTGATTTCATACTGAGAAAGCCTTCCTTATTTGCTTAAAAGAAAGTCAATATCTGACATTTTTTATTATTACCTCTAAGATTAAGGATCACTTAATTTCAAAGAAAATAGGGGTCTGCAACTACACAACAACATAAAGACTGAAATGAAATAAGACTTTTAAACAATGTTATGCTACTTGGTTATGTTTCACAATGAGACATTCTTAACTAAAGAAGGAAGGACTATATTTTCCTAACAGAAATTCCCCAAAATACTTATAACTCATAGACAGTCCATCACCTTTAATACTGAATATCTTGAAACACTATTCCTCAGAATTCTTCCTACATCTAGTTCAGACTACTTGGTCATATGTGTGTAAATGCTCTTCTCTCTTCATAATGAAGATCATTCTTCTCTCCAAATGAAAAAAAAATTCATACAAATGTATGGAAAACCTTGATCTGGGTCCAGATGCCAATAAAACTAATATAAATAGATTAATAACTCTGTGATTGCTAAGTGATATGCTGAATTTGAAAAACAAGACCATGCAAAATGATGGCAGAGGGAAAAAGTCACATCTTTCTGGTTTTGTTTTTGTTTTTCTGGATAAATACACTGACTTTATAAAATTGTATCTGCTTTTTTAAAAAAAGTACTCTTTTGGAGGAATCCCTG
Source organism: Trichosurus vulpecula (assembly GCF_011100635.1). Lineage (NCBI taxonomy): Eukaryota > Metazoa > Chordata > Mammalia > Diprotodontia > Phalangeridae > Trichosurus > Trichosurus vulpecula. The sequence goes on along the minus strand of NC_050574.1, from coordinate 302,194,637 downwards.
GTACCTAATTTTTCCTCCCTTCCCTAAACTTAATTATTCACATCAATATCACCATCCTGTATGTCCTCACAAAAGAGAAAAAGATTTAAAGAATTTAGGCCTTAAGAATGAATATTGTTTAGAGACCAAGTTAGAAAGAGGTAGTTTAGTGTTTTTGGTACTGAAAGGTGAGAGAACTGAAATACCTGAGTTCAATGAAAACCAAACCAGGCTCACTGGCTAATGTTTTGTTAGTAGTAATAGTTCCTCTGCGAAATGAACTGAGTGAATTAACCCTGCTCCTCATTAGCAATAAGAGCTCAAAATATAAGCACTTAATGGCTATCCCTCCCTCATTCAACAAGCTTACCCCAGAACATACTGGGGTATCTTTACTTCAAATAACTATGTAAGAATTCAATATGCTTTACCAATGTTGTCCAATATGAATCAAAACTTTTGAGTTAACAGTTTTCTGATGTTTTAACAGGAAAAAAGAAACCCCAACATTTCTTATAGCATTGATTAGGAACAAAATACTCAAATTAAGCAACCTGAATACTTGGAAAATCCCAGTGACTGTGCTCTAATTTCTGTGAGTTTCTTCATAACCATAAAGTTAAGAATGATAAACATTTTATTATTTCTTGTATCATCTTAAAAGAAAAAGAGAAATTTCATACCTTGTCTACATTGGCTCTAGTTTTGGCAGACGTCTCTACATACTGGACACCCCACTCTTCTGCTTTACTTCTGGCCTCCTCAATGGGTACCTGTCTCCGCTCTTCCAAGTCAGATTTGTTTCCCACCACAAGCAAAGGGATTTTATCTTCTTCAGCCTTAACACGCAGAATCTGTTCCCTGATGCATTGTCAAAAATAAAATAGTTGACAAGACTGTACTATGTTATATCAGTAGTGACAGAAACAACAACACATAAAGCCTTAGAAATAATGAAGACTTCACAACGGCATAACAAAAAGTTACTGCAGGAGCCACATTCCAAACACTGCACTTTAAGCATAATTTATATCAGACTAAAAAAGCAAGGAACATCCCCACAAATAAATAAATACTTGAATGTCTCTCCAATGGAAGGGGAGCTCAGCACTTCCTCAAGATGGAGCTTGATGGCAGTCCTGTACTGCCTGCTGCAGCTGACTTGGAGCCAGCTGACTGAGGAGGCACAAAGTTCTTCCAAGCTCAGGGGCAACTGCCATGATCAAAGGAATAGGTATTCTCCTTCCAACATGTACTTGGGTAAAGCTCCTCCCTTTCTCCCCCAACTAATTTTTGCCATACAATAATCATATTCATAAATAGTTCATTTTTTTCTTAAGTTCAGATACAACGTACCCCAAACATGAAATGGCAATATTACAAAGGTCACTCTGACTCTCATCAGTTAGATACATATGCAATGAACAATCTTAGATGCTTTTGTGTTTTTGCATGTTATTTTGACAAATTTAACATTTGAATGATGAGAGATTTTTAAGGTAAAAGGTCCTCATCACTCAGTATCTTAAGTGCATATGGGTAAGTTATTCCAAAAAGTCCTATCAACATTATTTATCATACTTCTACAAGACACTAAGCAGAGCAGTAAAGATGATGCCCCAGAATTTCATATCAATTTCCAAACTCAACATATTTCTTCAAACTGAAAACAAAATGAAAAGGTAAACTAAATTAATAACATAACTGTCAAAGGCACCACCATCCTCGTAGCCACAAATGTTTGCAACCTCGGTATCATCACTGACTCCTCACTCCAACTCATCCCATATAAACAATTAGTTCTTTCTCCACATCTCTCCTATGTGTCCCCTTCTCTCCACTCACATAGCCAACACCTTGGTTCTCAAACCCTCATCAGCCTCTTACACGGACTACTGTAACAGCTTCCTAGTTGAGTCTTCCTGCTTCAAACCTCTCTCCCTTCCAATCCATCCTCCACATAGCCGGTAAAGTGACATTCCTAAAGCACAGATTAGACCACAGCACCCCTACTATTAAAACTCCAGTGGTTCTCGAAGATAAAATATAAACTGCTGTTTGGAACTTAAAGATCTTCACAACTGGGCCCCTTCCTGCCTTGGCAGTCTTCTTACCCATTACTCCCATGCATGTATTCTAGTTATACTGATGGGCTCGTTGTTTATCATCCTTCATGATCTATCTCCCATGATCATACTTCTGCACTGGCTGTTCCCCAAGCTTAGAATTTTTCATTCCCATCTCCTCCTCAACCAATCCCTGGTATAGTACCTAAGCCAAGGTTCAACAAATCTTGGTGGCCAGCTGTACACAAAAATGAGGAAAGTTCCTGAGTGGCAATTCTGGGGTTGGGCAATTCCGAGGGTTGGACAGCTACAGCCACCTCTCCCTAAGAATGACACATGAAAGCTCAGAATCAGGAAGGTAGACATGATGAAGGAAATCTGAAGAGAGCACATATTATAGGAAAGCACGGAATGAAGTATGACAAGACTTAGATAGGTTTAGGAGATGTGCAGAATGGGTAGAGCAAAATATCACTGGGCATAAGAGGAAGGAGCAAATCTGAAGTGTTATTAGGCCTGAGGAAAATCGGACAGAAACTGTTGTTATATTAATTTTTCTCAATGAATACCATAACAATGAATTATAGAAAAACAGCTGGGAGATACCACTTCTAGGGCTATATCTCAAAGAGACCATACAGGTGGGAAACAGACCCGTATGTACAAAAATATTTATAGCAGCTCTTTTTGTGGTGGCAAAGAATTGGAAATCAAGGGGATGCCCATCGATTAGGGAATAGCTAAACAAATTGTGGTATATGAATGTAATGGAATATTATTGTGCTATAAGAAATGAGGAGCAGACAGACTTCTTTACAAGCTGGAATGACTTATATGAACTGATGCTGAATGAGGGGAGCAGAACCAGGAGAACATTATACACGATTACAGACACATGGTATCTGTAAAGACTAACTTTGATAGACTTCGCTTCTCTCATCAGCTCCAAAAGACTCATGATGGAAAAAGCTATGCACATCCAGAGAAAGAATTACAGTCTGAATGCAGATTGAGGGAAACTTTTTGCTCTCTTTTTTTCTCCTTCTTTGGTTTCATTTCTCCTTTCTTATGATTCATTCCATTGGTTATAATTCTTCGTTACAACTGGACTATTATGTAAATAAGTTCAGTGTGAAGGTATATGTAGAACCTACATTGTATTACATGCTACCCTGGGGGGAAAGGGGAGTGGAGTGGAGAGGAGAGGGAGGGAGGGAGAGAAAATTTGGAACCCAAAAACTTGTGGAACTGAGTGTTATAAACTAAAAACAAAAAACAAATTTATTATTAAAAAAAGAAAAACAGCTGGGAAATTTGAAAATGAAAAACAATTCTATTAAACTTCATCATTAGAAAGAAAAATGTGCTTGTCTTCTAAATTTGGGGTATAGGTCCTAGACTCTAAGCAAAGCACATTTTGTCTTCTTTATGCCCTAAATTTTACAAATAAGTTGTTTGAAGGAAAGTATAATTTGAAGATGATACATAAGAACTATAATAATGTAAATGAAAACACTGTTAAAAGGCAACTAAATTCAAATTAATTGCAATGACTAACCTTGGTCTAAACAAAAAGATAATAAAACATTACTTCTTATCTTGGGAAAGAAGTGTTGGGGGAGAGGGAAGGTTCTAAGGGTACAAAATGATGCATTTACTGTCAGATGCAGACACTGTACTGATGAGTTTTGTTTAACTGCTTTTCCTTGTTACAAGGATGTTTCAATAGGAAGGAGGGTATCCTGGAAAAGTCTTGTTGTAAAAACAAAAGACATCAATACATTTTTAAAAAAATTAATATAGCTATAATCTACCATGTTTTATCTCTTAGAAACTAAATTTCTTCTATTTTTAAAACATTGAGATTTTAAAGAGGCAAGAATCATTGCACAGTGGAAAAGAGCTGGCCCCAAAGTCAGAATGAGCTGGTTTTAAGTCCTACCTCAAGATACTTCACTTCTCAGTGACCTAGGCAACTTTCTCAAGACTATGTGTTGTAGAATAGTTGCCAATATACTTTGAGGGAGGAAGTTTCCTCACTGGAACACCCTACAGCAGTTAAGTCACAGATCCAGAACAAAACCAAACCATTATCAATAGAAAAAAAATCAAAGCTTAACCAAGACACTGTAACTGAGTACTGGGCAGGGAAGCCCGAAAGGGATTCCTACCTCTATTTCTGATCACAATTTTTGGGAAATAAAGTCCCCTAGATAAATGTATACCTTGTGGAGTTTTCCATTTTTGTGTGATACCTTATGTGGTGTGAAACATATAATATATTTATTTATATAAAAACATATCATTCATATAAAAACATACAATAAATAAAAGCATTATCTTTTCACACAGTCTATTAAAGCACATGAAATCAAATCTTCAGAGATTAGAAAAGGAAGAACAAATAGATGTTTGCAATTTGCTTCCTCAACAGCTATGCCATCTCAAATGTTTCAAAGGTACAACCATCCAAGCTCATCATCTCTGTGTCATCCTCAACTCATTGTCACTCACCAGACATATCTAATCAATTGCCAAATCTTGTTGCTTCCCCTTCACATCTTTCACATACATCTCTTCTCTCCACTCATCAACCTCAACCCCAGGTCAGACCCTCCTCACTTCTTGCTTGGGCTAATGCCTAATAGCCTTCTAAGCGGTTCCCTGCCCTAAATTTCTCCCCACTCCAATCCTCCACTCAATTGCCAACGTGATTTTCTGACCATCTCAGTATCTCCCTACTCAGTGGGGTCTAATTAATTTCCTATTACACTCCTATGGTCAGCATTTAAAGTTCTTCATAATCTAGCCTCTTACTACACTTTATTCCTCTACACATACTCTATGATCTAGCTACATTGCTCTTCTTGCTATTCCTTGAAGGTGACACTCCATCTCCCACCTCCAAACCTTTTCACTGACTATTTCCCAGGCCTGGGATACTCTGTCCCCTCTTTCCCTGGTTTCCCTTTTTAAGATAACTCAAATCCCAGATTATGTAGGAGGCTTCTTTTGGTTCCTCTTGCTAATACCCTTTTTCTCCTTTGATTTTACCTTCTGCCTACTTTGTATACATCTTGTCTTTACCTAGCTATTTATTAGAATCCTCTTTCTTGAGGACAAGAACAGGTTGTTTTGGTGGTGGTGTTGTTTTGGGGGGGGCACTTCCTTTGTATCCTTAATGATTAACACAGTGCCCAATAGAGTAAATGCTTAATAAATCTTTAGAAATTGACTGAAATGGGATCACTCTTAAGTATATAATAAAAAAGAGACTTTATTGTAGGTTGAAAACATGCTCTCCCACGAAGAGCACAAGAAGATGGCAATTTCTGGTTAGTTTCAAAGGGTCAGATGGAGAGGTATGCCCCCAAATTAGTGATCCCATTCTATCCCATCTCCTCCAACAGACTGCCCCATTTGTAATCCCCACGCTACCAGTTATCTTCAATCTCTCCCCGTCTATATACTAGCTCCTTTTCTATTGCCTTCAATTATGCCCAGGTCTCCCCACCATCTTAAAAAAAAAAAACCTTTACAGGAATATAGCACCAGACCCAGCTTACTTTTAAAAGTAAAGAGTAGCGTAAGGGTCACTGTATTCATCAATTGATCCCCACTTACCTCTATTCAATCGCAAAAAAATCTAGTTCTGGGACTTGTAGCCAAAGTTTACATAGAGCTTTGTTCACAATAACACAATGTTATTTGCCAGTGCAAGTATCTCCATTTTACATATGAAGAAACTGTGTCACTCAAGGAGGTTAAGTGATTTGCCCTTGCACATAAAATGAGTCCTGGAGCTAAGAATTCAGTATAGGAATGGAACACTCTTTCCACCTTTCAGAGCTATTCTTTCTTTTAAGGCTCCTTTTACATTATCACAAAATTCTCAAGATGAAACAAAGACTTGATGCAGAACCACTAAAGAACACTAACGTCATTTTTGTGCTAGCCTTGTTGGAAAGGGGAAGGGTGACATAATCTTTCTCCTGAGGATAATTGTAGTGCTTTCCCTTTAGGTTAAACCACGGAACAAGAGGAAACAAAAGACTAGAAGAAAGAATAAGATGTTTGTGTCTCTTCTGTCTTTTGAAGAGGTATAAAAAATGAGAAAGTCTGCATCCCTCCAAAAAGTGAAGATAATTATGAGTACATTTGCTACATTTGGCAAACAAGGCCCGTAAGGAACAGAAGTAGTAAAGGAAATTCCTGAAAAGGGACTTCTAGGAACATAATTATACTACAATCTTATGCTAGCCTCTTTCTTTAGGAAGAAAGAGGGTCCTTCATAATATGTGTATGTAGTTGTATGTAATTATATACTATTCTAAAAGATAATATACTTTAAAGACTTAAAACTATACAATGGAAGAACTAAGACACTGCTCTTGTTGCCTTCCACTCATATTTTCCTATTTACCTTCATTCCACCTCTGAGGCCTCCCTGGCTCAATGATGCTTCCTTGCAAATCTTGGCACAAAAAAAATTAGCTTCCTCATTTTCACCCCTTGTTGGTCACCTCTCTGACCAGAACTTGCTAAGAAAGGAAAAGAAAATACTGGGTGTTTTGTCTGGTTGTTAAAGTCTCCTTGAGGTTAAGATACTTTAAGTCTACTTACAATAACTGGGTAACTGCTTATGAGAAGCACAGATGAAAATATTTAATTCCCCAAGAGAAATGGGGAATTCTGACTGAAGGAAGTATCAAGGAAAACAATGACTGCATCCCAAAGATCCTATTTCTTTACAACAGAAGATTAGCAACTAAAAGTATTTTAACTTTTTGTTTAAAAAACATCTTTGAAATGTAAAATTAGCGCAACATATTTATTCTATTCCAAAACAGGAAGAAATTAAAATTCTTAATTTGCCAGGCTTTACAAGTCCAAGGGAAATCTTCTTTTCTCCTGTCAGTGTCCTACATAAACAAACCTCAAAATACAATCAATGCCATCTTTCCACTGAAATTTTAAAGCAAATGTGTCACATCGATCACTCACTATTTCTTAGGAACTATACAAATATACAATGACCAATCGTTGTGTGTATATGTGTATGTAATAATACACACATATGAAACACACATACATACACACACACACACACACACCAGTGGGTCCTCTTTGGAGAAGATAAAATTCCAATACTTGTAACCATAAAAGCAAGAGCCAAAAGGTCCACAGAAGGAATCCAGCACAGACTACTACTTTAATGCATAAGTACTAGAAAAAACTGACAGCTATACTTCTATTTAGAAGTCCCAACATCTTCTTTAAACAACTGGAACAATGCTCAGCACTTACACTGGAGGTGAGATTACTGGCATATGTTGCTTCTCAACCTAGGCTGTAAGGAAGGAGGACAAAAAAAGGCCTCAGGAGCCTTCGCATACCTTTTATTTAAAAACATACCTGAACTCTGCTGTTGCTGTGAAGGATTCATGTTCTGTTATGGAGAAGACTAAGAGAAACCCTTCCCCACTACGGAAGTAGTTGTCTCGAATAGCTGCATAATCTTCTTGTCCAGCTGTATCCAGGATGTCTATCTGCACTTCTTCTCCATCAAGGACCACTTTCTTTCTATAGCTGTCAGCTTTAGTAGGTTCATAGTCTTCTACAAACTAAAGAACACAATACACAAGTAATGTCATCAAATGACTAAACTACTTCAAAAACACAATTTTAGTAGCACAAACATATACTTTGCTTAGCAACTAAAAATATTTACTGAGTGCCTACTATATGTAATATAACATCTTCACTGTACAATTATTATTAACGTTCTGCATTTCTATGGTGGTTTAGCTCCCCCAAAGCAACATATAAGCTATCATTTCATTTGTCTATTGAATACTTCTGTAAAGTAGACAGGTATTATCCTTACTTTACAGATAAGGAAAAACTGAAGAACAGATAGGATAAGTTGGTAATATTGTCACAAAAAATAACACATTTATATAGCACTTTGAGATTTATAAAAGCACCTTCCTCACAATTTCTATCCTCCATCCTTTCCCAAACATACTAATGTATCTTCATTTTTTAAGTCAAATTTGTTTCCAATGAACTAGGTACAAAATGTGACAACATAATTGAAAAAAAATTAACTGCTAAAAATCTCCTTTGAATATCAATGATTCATTTCACTTTCGTTGAAGTATTTTTGAGCTGATTGGAGATTTTTGTCTTTTTTAAAGTTACATTTATTCCTTTGGGACTGGGAGTCAAGATGTCCTGAGCCTACTAATATACCTCATTATTAAATGAAAAATGCATGCTATTTTTAGATACCTAGGCAATGAGACTCTTCAGCAAGTTAGGGAACATGAGCTAGAGTAATTCTACAGGAAAAGACAAACATTCTGATTCCCTTTAAAGTTGTTGTTTAATAATTCTTAAACATTCAGTAGTCACAAAATCTTTATAAACCTGTAATTTTTTTTGTTTTTTCTCACCTATCCTTCACATTACTATGTCCCCCTTTGCCAGCTGCCACAGAAACCATTACTGTCACAACTATATGATTATTATCTTCAGGTTTCTGGGTATCAGTTCGGGGGACATATAACTAGAGAAACTCAGAAATGAATGCTTGGCTTCAACCACATTGAGAGGAAGTCACCTGCTAATACTTCACAAAAAAAATCTAAAACTGCTGACTCCCATTCTACCTATGAAATCTGCATCTTCAAATTTTGTAAAGCTAGGTATGTATTAGAAAATCACATAGGGACAACAAAGACACAAGCCTCCTCATCCATTTTTTTTCTTCTTTCCTTTCCAAAAGTCTTGAACTGTATTTCTTTTGCCATTATCACCCCACTAACTAACTGACTTCTCTCCAGACCTGAACACATACCAGAGCATAATAGCTAATAACAATAACAGCTAGCATCTACATGTCACTTCACAGGTTTACAAACACTTTACATATATTGTCTCCTCTACCTTCATAATGACCCCGTGAGGCAGGTGCTGCTGCTATCTTATTTTACAGGTGAAGAAACTAAGACACAGAAGTTAAGTGACTTGTCCATAATACATAGCTACGAAGTGTCTGAGAAAGTCATCCCAACTGCAAGTCCAGCCCTCTGGCCGCTATACCACTCAGGGAAGGGGAAGGGAATGAGCATCTATATAGTGCCTACTATGCATCGGGCACTGTGCTAAGCGCTTTACAATTATTATCTCATTTGATCCTCACAACAACCCTGGGAGATAACTGCTATAATTATTCCCATTTTACAGATGAGGAAACCGAGGCAAACAGAGGTTGAGTGACCTGCTCAGGATCACACAGCAAGGAAATATCTGAGGGTGGATCTGAACTCAAGTCTTTCTGACTCTAGACCCAGCATTCTTTTCACCATGCCACCTAAGTTCTCTTGGGTCTAACCCCAATTTCAGAGAACAGGAATATTAGAAAATGACTCAATTCATATCCACGCTTGCTCCTCTTCCTCCAGTCATCCTCCCTTCCAAAAGAAATTTTTATTCCTCTATGGCTCAAGCAGTCACACTGGTAAGGCTTAGTAGCCAAGGATAATCATCTTAGATTAAGAGCTGGAAGGAATTTTGATATTATCTAGTCCAGGAATTCTCAAACTTTTTATCTTCTTAAAAATTACTGAAGATCTCAAAGAGCTTTTGCTTATCTTGGTATATGTGTTGATATTTACCATATTAGAAACTGGAACTGGTAAAATTTACACTTGTTATTTCATTTAAAATAATCATTTCATTACATGTTAAAATAACATTTTAGTGAAAAATAACTGTATTTTTCAAAACAAAAAAATTTAGTCAGAAGAATGACACTGTTTTATATATTTCTGCAAATCTCTTTAATGTCTGGCTTTAAAGACGACAGCTGGATTCTCAGATCTGCTTCTGCATTCAATCTGTTGTGATATGCTGTTTTGGTTGAAATGTATGAAGAAAATCCGGCCTCACACAGATATGTAGTTGGAACAGGGAGGAGCATTTTAATAGACAAATGTCTTTGTATTTTAATGAAAATAGTTTTGACCTCAAGGACCCCTCTCAAGGGTCTCAAGGACACCCAGGGGTCTGCAGACACTTTGAGAATGAATGCAGTCTAGTCCATCCCTTTCATTTTACAGATGAAGAAACAGTCTCAGAGTAAAAAAGGGACCTACCTAAGATTAAACTGGAGTAAATAAAAGACCTGGGAACTATAGGCAAGTCCTCTGATTCCAAATCCAGTGTTCTACACCACACTAACAGGTATTCTACTCTGCACTTGAATTCTCGGTTTTTTAATCTGCAAATGCCTGGCCATACTTTGTGGCAATGTTCCCTCCCTTAATCTATCAAGCCTCTGTCTCTGATCCTATTTCTTCACCCATGATTTCCCACCCCACCTTCTTGCTTCAGGACAAGGACAAGAAGCTAAGGAAAGAGGCATACAAGTCACCAAAGGGAAAAACAATTTCTCTGGATCTAGGGTCCAAATCTGTCTCTCCTTTTATGCAAATAGTATTTTCATTTAATCCAGCAGATGTTTGCCTCCCCACTTTATCTTGCAGTAAAAAGTAAGGATAAGTGGACACCAAAGAAGTTATTTAACCACCAAGCAGAACACCATAGGAGCAGTTCTGCTATCCCTTCTAAATAGGACCAGCAAAGAACACTCCATCTGGGGCACAGAGCAGTGGGTCCTTTGCCAAACTGTATGCAATATAATATCTATTATCACACCAGATGCAGCACAGTTTTGACTATGACACCCACATCAAGTAAGTGATTTAAACTTTGGCAAGGCTGGGGAAGAGACAGAGAGCCAAACTTCACTCTTGCTGTATGGAAGAAAAGTAGGGAAAACTTTACATCTATTAATTATAGCAAAGAAGATCAGAGTCTAGGCCTTGTGAAAACTCAATTCAGTTCCCCTCTATTCCACGGTTAACTTTTCACAAGGCTAAGCACCTGATCAGACCATTAGCCATGGAAGGTTACCAGTTTTTCTCTCTTCCTCTCCTCCCTTTTCTCCACAAACAGCAGGACCAAACAGTAACAAGAGAAATAAAGGCAAGAGAAAGGAAACTTCCCCTCCAGGCCCCTCCCAGCCCTGCCAAAGTTTAAATCACCTACCTGATGTCAACAATTTATAAATTTTATTCTTGCTGAGATTCACAGGAGACTGCGGACCTTTCATTCTTCAGGAACCTTTTACAGGGTTGATTTGTTATATAACCCTAGAGGGCACATAGGGAAATACACACTAAGAAAAAACTTTTTTTTTAAAGGGGAGATATTTGTACCAACAGGTAAATGAGCTAGACAACTTGTGACTTAACCATCTTACCTCATCATACATGAACTGAAGGGTAAGTGCAGATTTGCCCACCCCTCCACTGCCAACCATGATCACTTTGTGAAGAACTAATGAGCTCTGGTTCTTATTCTTGTTTGCAGCCATTGTGCTTGTTGTCTAGGGTTGCTGAGCACTGTCCAAGGAGCTGTTGAAGAACTGCTGGTAAAAAAGGACAAAGACTTAGGGGCACTTTGTTCCCCACCCAATTAAAATCAAATAAAATCCATGCCTTCTACTGAAGCCTAAGCCCCACATTCCCAAACAGGAGCTAAACTTATAGACTTAGGAAAGCAATAAAAAGCTTCCTACAGTTCAGAAAGTCAATAATTACAGGAGTTGAGCCAGGTGAGAAGCAATAGCACACATGGTCCTACATATTTCACAGAGCAGGCTAGGAAAGGGGAAAAGAGCTTGAATAAGGAAAATTAACATCTTACAAACTGCCACAGGCCTCCTCAGTCAGAATGACCAAACCACCCTGAGTTCCAGATTCTGCCCCCCACTCCCTCCACGTCACCGCCACTGGACAGAATCTCTGTGCCAGGCTCAGCATTTACACAACCTCATTTTCCATCCTCTATTCTCTCACCCTCCTCCCCTATAAAAACTCCCATCTGAATTGGTGTGAGCTATAAATGGAGAGAATATTTTTAATCCACTACCAAACACTGCAAATTTAAAGGATAAAGAACCAAATTTAACGTGATTCTCATATTTGTGTTCTATTTCTCTAGAGTGATTTTACTATGTATTAATTTATAAAACAATCTTATGAAAATCTTAGTGTGACAGATTTTTTTGAACATTCACACATTAAGTATTAATGATAATAAAAACTAAGCTATGATATTAGGAATGAAAAAGGCACCCAGACTGGCAACTCCTAGATTAAATATCACATATGAATACATAATAAGACACAGATTGTTTCAAATAAATGAAGCTCTATCTGTTTTGTTTCAAAGACAATATTTCTCTACCTCCAACCTAGGTGCAGAAGCTACTCACATGGCTGACTCCAACATCAACATAGGAACTTTGACCTTCCTCATGCCTGCCTTGGGTCAGTTTTCCCCTTTAGGCAGCCTGGTTCCCCCTATCCTCTACCCCCTACCACTCCATCACTCTTTAATCACAATATCTAGAACCATGAAACTCCTCTCAGATCACCGATCTCTATCGTTGCATCTCTCCCCCTTCCTTAACCTGTTCTTTGTGCTCACCAAGGTAACCTCAGAGAGATGAAGGGATAGGAGAAATCAGGAAAAGTCTCTTCCAGAAGGTGGGATTTTAGCTAAGACGTGAAGGAATCCAGAAGGCAGGGCTGAAGAAGGAGAGCATTCCAAGCATGGAGGACAGCACAGCCAGTGAAAATGCAGAGTCCAGGAGACCGGGTGTCTTGCTGTGAGGAACAGCAAGGAGGTCAGCGTCACTGGATCAAAGAATACAGGGAGGGATGAGGACCAGGGGAAGTAAAAGGTATAAGAAGACAAGAAGAGGTATAAGGTGGGATGAGGACAGGTTGTGAAAAGCTCTGCATGCCAAACATAGAATTTTATATTTGCTCCTGGAGGCACTGAGGAGGAGCACCTAGAGTTTATTAAACAGAGGTGTGACGTGGTCAGACTTGTGCTTTAAGAAGATCAATCTGACAGATTACTAGAGGAGAGACTTATGGCAAGGAGATCAACCAGCAGGCTAATGCAATAGTCCAAGCACGCGGTGATGAGGACCTGTACCAGAATGGTAGCAGTGTCAGAGAAGGGAAGGGGGCATATTTGAAAGACTTTACAAAGTTAGAAACAACAGGACTTGACAACTGATTGGATATGGGGGAGAAGAGAGTGAAAAGTTGAAAATGGCACCTAGATTTTGAGCTCTGGTGACTGCGAGGATAATGGTATTCTCTACAGTAATAGGAAATTTAAGAAGGGAGGGTTTAAGAGAAGGGAATAAGTTTAGTTTTGGATATGTTAAGTTTAAGATGTCTATAAAAGTTGAAGATGTAAGACTTCAATAGATACAGGAGGGATGGATACATAGAAGACACAGATCCAACTTTTAAAGGAACCCATGATTAAGGGGTGGGAGATAAAAGAGTACCAAAAAAGCTGATTATCAGGAGTGGTAAGGAAGTAGAGACACTGAAAGATAACTCTCTCTAGGAGCTTAACAAAGGAAAGAGTGAAAAAGGACGACAGCTTGAAGGAACTGGCAGGAATAAATGAAGGGTGTTCTGAGAACGGAAAACTGGATATTTTTGTAAGCAGCAGCCTAGGAAGCAGCCATTAGGAAAAGAAAACTAAAAAGAAAGGAATTATTTATGGGACAAGCTCCTGGGAGAGACAAGAAGGGGTGGGTTCAATGGTAAAGTAAAGGGGTTAACACTGACCCTAAAGTAAGGGAGAAGTTGAGTGAAGATGAATAGGGGTTTTCCAAAGATCCTAGCTCTGAGGGAAAGAACTCACTATTCAACAAAAACTGCTGGGAAAATTGGAAACCAGTCTGACAGAAACTAGGCACAGATCAATATATCATACCATAAACCAAGATAAGGTCAAAATGGGTACATGATTTAGACATAAAGAATGATATCATAAGAAAACTGAGGAAGCATGGAAAATTTTACAGATCTATGACTAAGGGGATAGATCATGACCAAACGAGATAGAGAGGATCACAGGAGGCAAAATCAATAATTTTGTTTACATGGAATTAAAAGGGCTTTGCACAAAAAAACCCAAACAATCCAGCCAAAACTAGGAACACAAAATCAGGAAATGGGGTGGGGGGGTGAGGGTATTCGGCAAGTTTCTCTAATAAAGGCTTTATTTCTCAAATATATAAAGAACTGAACCAAATTTATAAAAATAAGAGCCATTCCCCAATTGATAATTGGTCAAAGGATACAAACAGGCAGTTTTCAAAGGAAGAAATCAAAGTTATGATGAGTCATATGAAAAAACAATGCTCTAAATCACTAATGATTAGAGAAACGCACATCAAAACTACTCGGAGGCACCACCTTACACCTATCAGATCGGTTAACATGACAGAAAAGGAAAATGACAAATGCTGGAGGGAATGTGGAAAAAAAGGGACACTAATGCACTGTTAGTAGTGCTGTGAACTAGTCCAACCATTCTGGAGAACAAGTTGAACTATGCCCCAAAAAGCTATAAATTTGTGCATATCCTTTGATCCAGCAGTACCACTACTAGGCCCATACCCCAAAGAGATCAAAGGAAAAGGATGTATATGTGCAAAAATATTTATAGCAGCTCTTTTAGTGGTGGCAAAGAAGTAGAAATGGAGGGAATTCCCATGAATTGGGGAATGGCTGAACAAATTGTAGCATATAATTATGATGGAATACTATTGTGCAATAAGAAATAATGAACAGGATAGATTCAAAAAAACCTGGGAAGACTTATATGAACTCATGCAAAGTGAACTGAGTAGAACCAGGAGAACACTGTATATAGTAGAAGCAAAACGTTGGTAACAATAATCAATTGTGAAAGACTTAGCTGCTCTTGTCAATACAACGATCCAAGACAATGCCAAAGGACTCATGATGAGAAATGCTATCCACCTCCAGAGAGAGAACACTGATGCACCTCTGAGTACAAATTGAAAGGTATTTTTTTCATTCTTTAGTTTCCTTGCTTTTTTTTGGCAACATGGCTAATATAGAAATATATTTTGTATGACTTCATATGCATAATAGGTATATTATCTGCTTTCTCAATGGGTAGGGTAGAGACTGGAGGAAGAGAGATAATCTGGAACTCAAAATTTTTAAAAAATGAATGTTAAGAGGAAGAAATAACAACACATGCAAAGCAGTTCACAAAACTTCAAATCACTATATAAATATGAATTGATATACAATTATGAAAAATTTTTAAAAAGCTACTTGGGGGAAAAGATATATAGGAATTTTTAAGTATTCAGGGGGAAAGTTCATGATTGATGATCTTGATTTTTCACAGTTAAATGGAATAACATAATTTTGATCATATGAGAAGCTTCTGCACAAACAAAAGCAATACCTCTAAGTTAAGAAGATAAGTCATTTTATGGAGAAAAAAATCTTTGTTCAAGTTTATCAGATGAGAATTTGGTATCCTATATATATATATATGGACAATTAATAGGGTCAAAGGATATGAACAAAGAGTTATCAAAAGAAGAACTTCAAACTGCTAAAAACTACATGAAAATGTGGCAAATCACTAATAATAAGATAAATGAAAAGCAAAACAACACTTATAGTTTCACTTCATACCCAGAAAATTGGTAAGGATGACAAAAGACGCAAAGTCATTGGAAGGGTTGTGATTGATAGCTAGTGCACTGTTAGAGCAGCTGTGAATCTGAAGTTTCATTTTGTTGAACAATTTGGAATTATGTAAATAAAGTGATTAAAATATCTATGCCCGGGGAAGCTAGGTGGGTGCAGTGAGTAGAGCACCAGTCCTGGAGTCAGGAGCACCTGAGTTCAAATCTGACCTCAGACATTTGACACATTTACTAGCTGTGTGACCTTGGGCAAGTCACTTAACCCCAATTGCCCTGCCTTCCCCCCTGCAAAAAAAAAGAAAAAAAAAGAAAGAAAATATCTATGCCCCTTGACATAGAAATTCACTATTAGGCTTATACTTCAAAGAGGTCAGGAGAAAGTCATCATATCCACCAAAATATTTAAAGAAGTACTTTCTGTCATAGCAAGGAACTAGAAAAAGTACTTAACTGCAAGCAGCCAGAAAGAAAGAATTCAGGTACCAAGGAGCCACACAGTCAGAATCATACATGATTTAGCAGCCACCACTATAAACGAGCACAGAACTTGGAATACAATATTCCAAAAGGCAAAGAATGTAAGGCTTATAGACAAAACATACAAAGAGGTGGGTAAAAGTCATCTTTAAACAAAAGATTAGAGTACTGAAAATTTGAAAAAATATGTTACTATTGTCAGAACTACGAGAGTTTCTGGAACTGTTAAACCTCAAAAGGCTCTATTTTCTTCTATTAAATATTAGTGTTTTTTACCCCATGATACTTGAAGTAAAAAAAAAAAGGCCTCAGGAGCAGCCAGGTGGCGCAGAGAGTAGAGCACTGGTCCTGGAGTCAGGAAAACCTGAGTTCAAATCCAGCCTCAGACACTTGACACACTTACTAGCTGTGTGACCTTGGGCAAGTCACTTAATCCCAATTGCCCTGCCTTTGCCCCTCAAAAGAAAATAAAAGGCCTCAGAAAGAAAAGAAGCTACAGATTATGGTTTTATGAAATGGAAACTCCACTCAATGCAATTATCTCTCTCTGTCCTCTACTCACGTAATAAATCCATTAAAATATCGAAAATATCTTACTTGAAAAAAAACCTTTAACAGTCACTATTTTCTTATAAGAAGACAGAGGGAAATATCATATCAAAACAGAGGTTTATCCATACCCTTTAGTAGTACTTCAAATCTGACTGAAATCAGTTTATCCCTACTAAAGTTACCCTGAAATGAACAAATATAAAGACACAAATGACTAAGCAGCTAAGTCTCAAACAAAGACCTTATTTCTTTAGTCAATTATTTTTTAAATGAAAATATCTTCTAAAGTTAAGGTTCAGAAAAATAAACATACATAAAAATAACTTCATTTAATTTTTTAAATCAAATTTTTTAATCAAATTTTATTTTATCATTAAAAACAGTGTAAGATTAATGTAATTTTTCTATACCTCAAGAGATGACTGAGGGGCCAATTATTTCAATTTTTATATACAAAAGAAAGTTAAAGCTCAGACCAGAGGCAATGGGAAAATAAAAGGGAACTCTTGATTGTTTATATTTTAGCCAGAAGGTTGTCAATACTTTAATATTAATTTTACTTAAATGTATTTATGACATTTTGGGGAGGAAGGTTATTTTTTCCCAATACATTTGCTGTGATTTCATTAAATCTGGATTAATTTGTCTCAAAACAGTAAGGAAGAGGAATTAAAATAAATAATGTATTAAATCCCTGCTACTAACAAAAACTGACTTATATACACTTACAGTAGTTGAAATGTTACTTCAGTTTCTTCAGGAAAGATTAGTCCTCATTCTTTACTTGAGAAAATAGCACAAACTGTACCTTCTTCTCTTGATAAGACCTGAAAATTTAATTAAGGGAATTATTTAACACAATATTTGATGGTTATTTCTTTAGTTATTGACTCAAAAACTCCAATATCTTTAAACTAGGACAATTCAATCATTATTCCAACAAAACAGCTCTACCAGGTTCTCCTCTACTACCTACCTCCACCCCAACTCTGGCTAAAATATATGGTCCTAAAAAGCTTCACATTTTCTGGAATTCTAGTATATGGCTTTTAAATCTTACATGTCATCATATGTAAAATTAAATAAATCCTTCCACATTTTTAAGGTTTTGTTCCTAGGTTTTCTCAGGCTTTTTCTAAGATTTAATTGGCTTCTTAAAAGTTTCTGCTAATAAGCTTCTGCTTGCTTACTCATCTTTGTTCTAAGAAATTGCGATTCTAATGGTTAACCTTGGCTAATTCTTCCACTAGCTAAGAAACTGTGGGGAGTTTATCACCTTAAGGTTTCTTTAGACTTAATTGGTTGAGTGGGGGGGGGTAGGGGAGGTGAATTGCAAAAGCTAAGTAAATGTTCAAATCATTCAAAATACTTGGGAAGTAAGACTATAGTATAATTTGCTGCCTGTTAGGAAACTGTCAGCAGTTATTTCAACTACCTACCAAAGGTTTTGCTCTGACACTTAAATGAATATATAATATGACAGCATATGTACTCAAGAGATAAGAACAAGCTAAATATTTGTAAAAGTGTCATTTTCTCTATTCCTAAGTCAACATATAAGCTTTCCTAAAGCTATGATTTTTAGTCACATAGTGAGCAAAATAGGTTAGAAAATTATTTTGAAGCTTTGTGAATAGTTGTATATGGGAGAAGTAGATTTTTAGTGTTTAAAGAAATCTGTAAAAAATGTATTATCCATTATATAAAAATTCATCATGTAAAATTTTCACCAACATGTCCCATTTGATGTTTTATGGCTTCGAAAATGTTCATTTCAAGTCTAAAACCATTTAATTTCAGGCAAAAGGAGGGGAAAAAGCTAAATAAACATATAAATTCCACATTTTAACAGATTAAAGCACAAATGTAGTACTTGCTAAATTAAAGTCGGTTTGAGGACTTCTCATACTCTGTTGCAGGGGTTCTTAACCAGGGATCCATCATTGTAGTTGATTTTTTAAAAAAATTTTGACAAGAGTAATTCAACATACTTAATTTCCTTTGTAATCCTATGAGGTTTACTTTAGGCACTTAAAAACAGTATCCTGGGGAGGGGTCCATAGACTTCACCAGACTGCCAAAGGAATTCCGGATACAGAAAAAGCTAATTAGTCCTACTGTACTGTGATCCCTAGAAACAGATGGGCTGATGCTTGAGTAAGACAAAACAGTAAAGTGTATGAAGAGGAAAAAGAAATGTGATGCGAAAAAAGCAAGAGCTAGCAATACTGACATAAGTTCAAAAGAAAACTAAAATAAAGTTAAGATTAAAAAGATACGCCTATGAAAAAAAGATACAAAGGTCAGGCTTAAACTATTTTTAAAGATAAAAATAAAATTCATCCCATGCCTCCACTCTCCCCCCAACAATTATGACAAATTATAACTGGGACTAATTCTGAAGTTCACATCTCTTAGCAAACTTGCCTGCTTGCTTGTAGCTAGGTGACACAGTGGATAAAGCATTGATCCTAGAGTCAGGAAGATGTGAATCCATATCTGGCCTCAGACACTTACTAGCTGTGTGACCCTGATCAAGTTACCTAACCTATGTTTGCCTCAGTTTCCTCAACTGTAATATGAGAATAATAACAGCACCTTCTTCTGAGGTTGTTCTGAGGTTCAAATGGGTTAATATTTATAAAGTGCTTAGCACAGTGAATAACACATAGTAGGCACATTGCTTATTCCTTCATCCCCTTATCCAGATTTTTTTCATTATAAAAGGGATTATAGAGTTGCTATTTATAATATACATCCTGGTCTTAGCAACATAAATCTTAGAAAAGGAGATCTGACAGCTCAAATCTGGAAGTATCTCAAAATAGCTATTGTGATTTGGGGTGGGGGAGGGGCATGTCTGGTCTGAACCTATGCTTCTAGTAGTGAAAGGAAAGGAATTCCTGTAAGCAAATTCCCTCTACCAATAAAGACAGGCAACTACTTAAACTATCAGACTTACTTGAAAGAATGATAGATTTAGAGATTCAAGGGATCTTAAAGGATAGCCAGTCCATCTTCCTCACTGATTTTTACATATGCTCTCTGCAGCCCAGAGGTGCTAAGTGACTTGTCCACAGTGACAAAGATCAGGATTTGAACTCAGGACCTGACTCCAAAGCAAGTGCTGTTTCCACTATTCTTAAAGAGCTATCTGGGAAAGGGGTGTGGGGTGGGGGTGGGAGGGCATTGCAGGGAAATAGATAAAGAAGTGGGAGGGAGAGATGCAGGAGGATTGAGCTTAGTAATTTGCCCTGCCCAAAGGAGCTGGCTCTTCTATCCATTACCCAATGCTACTTCTACAGCTATCTTAAGAGCACACATACTACTAAGAATTTTTTTACTTGAGTGTTGAATATTGAGAACCCCAATGTTTTTAATAATTAAAAATATTTCATTTCTAATAATCTACCTAGTCTTTACTTAATGGATAGGTAATCAAAGGATATGAACAGGTGGTTCTCAAGTGAAGAAACACAAGTTACTAACAACCATATAAAATAATGTTCCAAATCACTACCAATGGTAAAGCATCTCTTAATGTGCCAGGCACTGTGCTAAGCACTGGAAATAGTAAGTACAAACAAACTGGACAGCTCCTGTCCTCAAGCAGCTTACATTCTCATAAAGACACTCAACACAGACAGGGAAGGGTGTTTTGTAGCACTGAGGAACACAAACAGTGAAGGCAGGTGAGGAGTAAGTGAAGGGTCTGGATCTAGGCTGCATCTGGTAAACACTCACCGATCAGAAGCCCAGGGATCCAGAGACAGATGTAGTGTGCCACATCGAAGGGGGAGGCTGGAGTATAGGAGCATGATTCAATGAAGACGACAAATTTAAAACAATTATGAGATTCTACCTCATACCAATGATACCAGCAAATTTGACAAAAGAGGAAAATTAGGATGGTTGGAGGGGCTGTGTACACTAACATGCAGTTGGCAGAACTATGAATTGGTTCAACCATTCTAGAAAACAATGTGGATTACCAAATCACCAAACTGTATATACACCCTAAGACCCAGCTATACTCTTACACTAAGTATATACACCAAGGAGCTCAAAGATATAGGAAAAGAACCTTTGTATACAAAAACCTTTACAACAGCTCTTTTTGTTGTAGCAAAGAACTGGAAATAAAATGGGTGCTCATCAACTTGGTGGCGCAGTGTTCTGGGCCTGAAGTCTGGAAGACCTGAGTTCAAATTAAGCCTTAGATACTTATTAGCTCAGCACTCTGGGCCCTGGTGACCCTAGGCAAGTCATTTAAAATTTAAGTGCCTCGTTTTCCTCAGTTTTAAAATGGGAATATACACCTACCTTGCACCATTGTTATGAGGGTCAAAAGAGATAATATTTGTAAAAGTGCTTAGCACTTAGCACAGTACTTGGCACTTAACAAATGTTTGTTTCCTTCTTTTCTTTCCTCCTTCTATCAAGTGAGGAATGATTGAACAAACTGTGACATATGGATTAATGAAATATTATCACTGTAATAAATGGTGCTGTATGCCAGGCCTGACTCAGGCCAGTCTGCTACTTCAGGTTCAGAACTGTAATGGAATAAAACACTCATAAACTAACAGCAAAAGAAAGATTTACTCAACCACAGCAAGTAAAGAATATTCAGCAAGGATCTGGCTGGGTACAATTTTCTTGCATTTGTGTTGGCCATGGAGGTCAGCTAATAGTCTGAGGGAAGAGCAACTTTATCCTTTATCTCTGTGGCCTCGATTTTATATTTGGCCACCAGAAAGCTACGTCAATGGCCAGAAGCCTTAGTCTACTGAGCCAATGAAGTCTTGAGTACAGCTTTCCATACCTTTAAAGGACAAACTAGCCTAGCCTACCTAGCAGACACTTTCCTACCACACTTAAGAAGTCTTGTATGAACTAGTGCAGAATGAAATGAGCTGAGCCAGGAGAGCAATTCCACAATAACCAAAATAATATAAAGGAAAACAAGTCTGAAAACCTTCAGAATTCTGATCAAAGCAAAGCCTTCCACCTCTTGTCAGAGAGAAGACGGACTAGAGGTCCAGAATGCGATATACATTTTCAGATAGACCCAATGCATGAATTCCTTTGGATTATACTTATTTGTTACAAGAGAAGGTTTCTATTGGAAGGCAAATGTGAGGGAAGGAGGGAGGGAGGGAAGGAGGGAGGAAGGAAGAAAGGAAGGAAGGAAAGAAGGAGCATCACTTTAACAACACACAAAATAAAACATGAAGGAGGGGACACAAATAGGACAATTTTATCAATGCTATGTTAAATTTAATATGCACTTTTAAAAATACTTAAGGGAAGTTGATGATTTAATTTACAATCCTTTTTTATTCTTTGTATACGTGAAAAAATGTTCATGTTTGTTGATTATCGTCAAAATCGTAACAAAGAAATTAAAAAAAATAAACATGAGGAATAGAACTAAGAGGACCCACAAAAAGATTTACTTGGCTCTGATTCACAAGATATACTTAATTTTTTTCTCCCTCATATAGAGATTCTTCAGACCTTCAGATCCTTTTTAAAATAATCAAGAATTGGACAACTGCAGGAGCCAATTTACCTAGCAAAGCTAACAATTCTTTGTTAGGGAAATACAAAGACTTCAGCCTGGTGAATTTTTCCAAAGGCTACTTTGTAACTAAAATATTTTTAAGATTTTCATATAAATTTTAGTTGTACGATTAAGATCATGGAAATATCCAACTGCAAACTAAGCAAAAAAGACTTGACTCAAACTAGAATATTTCTTGGTCAAGCAAGTTACGTAACCTAGTTTGCAATGTGAAATCCAAGAATTGTGCATTCATCCATAACCTCATCTCAAACGTAACAGTCAGGAACTAAAAAAGTTTAACCTTAAGTTCTGATATCCTTAGCCCCAAGTTAACAAGAGCTTGGCTACTGGCTATCACTAATTCAAATTTTGGCACCGATGTCCATAAAAGCTTTACACTTTTCTGTCAAGGTTCCTTTTTAAAGTCCTCTATCAGGTTGTCCTTATTGCTGTCTAAACTAAGCAGTAAAACTGCTCAGCACAAACATTCCTCTCTAAACAATATTCCTTAACACGTGTGATTTCATCACGTGGTCTATAGTCCTTGTATTGAGAGAGCACAATTCGTCTAATCCTTAGGAAACAGATCAATCAACAAGCCCTTATTAAGTGCCTACTTCTTGAATTCTGCTAGACCCGAGGGATACTAAGACAAATATTAAATAGTCCCTGCCGCCAAGAAGTTTACATGCTTTTAGTGAAGATTAAAAAGTACACACACATGCAAGTATATTAAAAAGATATATAAGGTAATGGAAGGCGGGAGGAGGGAGAAATAGGAAAGGCCTCATGTAAAAGTGGTCTGACCTAAGCTCGGAAGGAGACTAGGGATTCTTGAAGGTAGAAGTAAGAAGAGAGTACATTCCAAACCTCAGTGAAAGTTTGTAGAAAGACACTGAGATGAAAGGAGTGTCTCATGTGAAGAAGAAAGCCAGTCTGGCCGGACTGTGCCATTTTGAAAAGGCGTAATGTGTAATTGGCCTGGCCAAGTCAAGTTAGAGCCAAGTTGTAAAGGGCTTTAAATGCCAAACATAGGAGCCTGTATTTGATCCTAAAAACCAAAGGAGAACCACTGGAATTTACTAAGCAGCATACTGAC
This sequence comes from Trichosurus vulpecula, assembly GCF_011100635.1. NCBI lineage: Eukaryota > Metazoa > Chordata > Mammalia > Diprotodontia > Phalangeridae > Trichosurus > Trichosurus vulpecula. The sequence goes on along the minus strand of NC_050574.1, from coordinate 302,171,250 downwards.
ACAGTCAGACCTGCACTTTAGAAACATATCACCTTGGTTGCCCAGAGGAAGATGAACTGGAGAGGAGAGGGGCTTGAGGCAGAAAGGCCAATTTTAGAAGCTACTACCGTAGTCTAGGTAAAAAGTGATAAGGACCTGAACCAGGGTGAGCAGAGTACAGACTATGGGATGGATGTCAGAGATGCTATGGAGGTGACAAAGCAAGATTAGGAGACTAAGTGATTAGATAGATATGGCAGATGAGGGGAGAGGGTGAGAGAAAATGGGGAGTTAAGGATTACTCTCAAGTTGCAAACCTGGGTGACCAGAAAGACAGAAATGTTTCTGATTGAAAATGGATGTTTCATGAGTTGCTATGGCCAAAATATTCATCATCTGGTGACCCATTCAATATTTTATATTTTTATATTTCAGATTTCTTAAAATACTTTAGACTTCCAACTCAATTCAAAATGTAATTTCCACAAAGTCTTATTCCAATGCTTCACTGTGTCATGTGAACAAAATGCAAGAAATCTGGCAGTCTATCATACTTTAAAGGCTTCAAGTACAGTCCCTACAGTAGACTCTATTTTCCAAGGACTTGCCTAGCTAAGAATGGGAAGGATCAACCCTAAAAGGCTAGCTACTTGGTGGTCATGGCAACCCATAAAACAAAAATACAAAATGGCACACAAGCCTGTGCTAACCCCTTCCACCTCATTTCATGAAGTGCCTACTTAGCCTCTTTTCACAAAACCTTTAAGAATATCTCTATTTGTATCCCTGCTATGGTTTTGAGAAGTGAACATTTAGGCTTTTACAATGATACAGCAAACTACATCTTCATAATGATAGAACTGACTTGAAAGATACAGAGAACACAAGATCCCATTGTTTATTTCCTAATTATAGAAAAGGATTTGATTTAGCAGAGAAAATGCCACCTTTACTAGTACATTCAACAAGCATTTATATGGCATCTATACTTTGTACCAAGTATTGTGTTAGGCCATCGAGATACAAAACAAAAGCCAAATGTCTCTGTCCTCAAGGAATTTACATTCTATTGGGGAGGGGGGGGGGGCACATACAACTTATGCACAGAAAAATAAATACAAAATGTATACTAATAAATATAAAATATGAAGTTATTTCAAAGAAATGAGAGAACATTAGTAACTCAGGGCAGGGAGGCAAATTAGAATAGACTTCTTATAGGAGGCAGTACTTAAGTTAGGGGTTGAAGAAATCTGAGAATAATTTTACACAGCAGAAATAAGAAGGGAATGCATTCCATACATGGGGGACAGCCAATGCAGAGAAATAATGTTATCTATTAGCACATTTGGCTAGAATGCATGAAGGAGAGTAACATACAATAAACCTACAGGTATAGGTTCGAGTCAGAATATAAAGTGTTTTAAAAGCTAAGGAATTTTCATTTTATCCTAGAGGCAATAGGGAGCCACTGGAGCTTCTAGAGCAGAAAAGTGATATGGTCAGATTGTGCTTTGGTGGAGTCACCTCGTTGGCTTGTACTGAGGAAAGAGAAACCTTAGGCAAGGAAAACATTTATGGGGTTAGTGGTGAAAGGTGATAAGGACCTAAACGAGGGTGCTGGTAGTATGAGAAGAGAGATGGGGAAAGATACAAGAGATGTGGAAGTAGAACTGCTAAGACTTCAAGATTAAGGAAGAAGGTAAAGTTAAAGGTAACTGAGGTTGCAAAACAGGATAACTGAAAGGATGATGGATTTCAACAAAAAGAAAGGCAGGGGGAGATACTCCATCCTGCCATTCTGCTATGAACAAGTTGACATACAGAAAGGATATCCCGGTGGAAATGTCCAACAAGCCATTGGTGATGAACTAGAGCTCAAGAGAAATATGAGGGCTGATCTATAGATCCGGATTGATTTGCATTGAGATGATGGGAGGTCAAGGGAGTAGACAGGTCGACAGAGACACATAAAAAGAAGATAAGGACCTGTGTCATGAATACCCAGGGAGGAGTCAGTGTCTATGAAGAAATGTTCAACAACGTCAAATGATACAGAGAAGTCAAAAAGGATAAGGAGTAAGAAAGGGCTCTCAGGTTTCACAGTAAGAGCTCCTTGATAATCTTGGAAAAGGAAGTTCCAGTTGAACGAGATGAGGTAGGAAGTCAGCTTTTGCCTTATCTTGTCTGACCCAGATCTCTATACCACTTCCCTCACCATGCCCCAAAAAGGTCAATTCCTACCCTCAATCTCCAAGCCCCGCCAACTTTCCATGTGTTTTCTTCTTCCGCTGGAATATAAGCTCCTTGAGGCAGGCATTGTCTTGTTAAATTGCATTTGTACCCATGGACTTATTATTAGAACAGTACCTAGCACACAGTAAGCAGATAAAGCCATAAATGCTTTATCTATAACAGCTGAAAAAGACACTACACAAAAATATGTACATTAAAATGGAAGAAGTACATCAGTGTGCTTATTAAATCATGATTCTCATTTCTCAATGCCATCCACCAATTATGCAGAAGTTTTTGTTGAGATTTGGCTAGTTGATTTTCTTTTTGCCAGATGCCAATCAGTTGTTTTTGGAAGTTAATCAGCATCATATTTTTATATTTTAAACAAGTTAATTAACCCAATGAAACTCTTCTTTTGGGAGGTTAATTTTAAACAGGTTAAAAAATTTTGTTTCCAAGTTAAGTGTGAGGATATGAAAGTTTTCACAGATGACACACATTTTTGGCAACAAAAACTTAGTTTTTAAATGTCTTGCTAATCCTGGTGGCTTCATTCTATCACTAGCTAATATCTCAAGGCACGATGTATATACATTTAAGGTGAGGTACATCATTAGTAATAGTGGCTATGAAGCAATATTTCAAATAATCCTAATAATTTCCAATTGTCAAATGTACTTGTAATATGGCTAACAAAAAGTGTCAGCTGTGCCACTTGTTCACCTTCTTTCACAGTATTAGTATCATAATCCATTCAGTTTCTTTTGCCAGAAACTTTTTAGCCATTGTATATTTTGTTCAAAGTTAATTTAACTAAAATTATATCATATAAGCCAAGAAACCACTTAGCCAAACACATGTAAACTGTAATATGCACAATATACTGAAAGCAAGTAAATGACTCAACCCTTCCACACTGTGGAACTCTCTGCCTTTCTTCAGGACACCCTGAAAACCGTACATGACAACAAACTACCTGACTCACTCTGGTCTAAATTTTGATATGCAGATTAAATACTAGTCAAACTCAATTTCTTATTTTTTAAATAAACAGTAAAATAAATATAAATAGAAGTTCTAATTTTTCTTCTTGCACACCAATAGAATATTTTATATGCCTCCTGGCATGTCTATACCCAACTTGAAGATCTGGTGCTAATTCCTAAAAACCTAGGGCAAATTCACTAAGAGCTGCGTAAATTCATCTTTGGTGAAATTTACCTTCTAAATAAAATAATTCACCCTGGCATACTGCTTTACATTTTACAAAGCTTTCCTCAAGACAACCCCACAAAATATTATTTCCATTTTTATAGAAGGGGAATTTGAACCTCAGGAAGGTTAAGCAACTCACCTATGACCACACAGCTAATAGATTATAGGATTTAGAAATGAAAGGTAATTTAAGAGTTTATCTATTCCAACCCTCTCATTTTCACAGATAAGGAAATTGTGGTCCATAAGGTCTAACTGAATTGTCCCTAGCTCACAGAAGAACAGCCTGGATTCAAATTGAGATTCTCTGACTCCAAATTAAGTATTCTTTGCACTGTTATACTTGAGTGCGAAAACTGGAAAAAGGCTGGCAACTTCACATGGTCCTTACATGCTCTGTCAATGCCAGATAGAATGATGAAGAGAGACAGAATAGGTTAGAACTTTGTTCTTGATGTTACTCAAAAGACCACTGCATCACTTGCAATTTCTGCAAGATTCCTATTCACTGAAGAACAACCCAAATCTATTGCTGGTCTGTGAGTCCAGGTAGGGGGAGGAGAGAAAGGAGAAGATGGGCTCTTCTGGTGACCCTGAGCCGCAAAAGACTATATCACTAACTTTGGAAAGGGAAAGAGAGTTTTCCTGACAGTCTAGGAATTCAAGAATGATCCACTTTACATTTTGGGGTTTTTTTGATCAGGTTAAATAAAACCTGTCCTATAGTCAATGCCTCATCAGCCTAAGTTCTCGCAGGAGATCACAGGGTCTTTGCTTTATTAAAAAGCAAAATAAACTATGCTCTTAGGACTTTACCTAAATTGGCAATAAGTCAAAGAGATTTTGCAAATATATTAATAAGTACACTAAAATAATACTAGGATATATCATGTTGGGAATCAAGTGACATGTGAGTTTTAATGTTGCCTTCCCAAATTAAAATAATCACTTTATAATCTAATTACTTGTAAGGCATTTTCTTAATCAGAAGCATAGCAAACCTGCAATGGTATTCACAATGGGAACTAAATAAAACCAGTCATTTTACTTATTCAAGTATTTTTCCCCACTTACATTTCAGCCCCTCCCGTAAACTGATTAAAAAAAGAAAACACTGACAAAAAATTTTTTAAAAATGTTTCCTCTCTACATCTCCTTCAAGTAGGCTACCACTATCTGCCAAATAGAAAATCTGAATTCACTCAGTGACCTTCATTAAAATACCTGGTGCAGTACTTACAATCTGAGGTTAATCATTTATTCATTAATTTCTTCACCTGTAAAATGAAGGCTAAAAATTATAATCTCTAATTCTTCTAATTCTAGGTGATCAATAAAGTCCTTCCAGTTCTTCGTGAACACAGAATCTTTCAAAATAGGCTAGGCTGTGCTGTCAGAGGACATCTAGCTCAACCTGTACCTAAACAAGAAACCAACAAATGGCCACTGGCATTTACTTGAAAACTCCTAATAAGGGAGAACAATTACCTCTTGAAGGAGTTGCTTCTACTGCATCATCCACCCAATGCTTGTAGGTCTGCCCTCTAATTCCAAGCAGAACAAGATCAATCCCTTCACCACAGGCTTGCCTTCTAAATCCTTAAAAGTGACTACCATGCCCCTGCTAAGTTTTCTCTTTAACACACTAAATATCCCCAGTTCTTTCCACCAATTCTCATACAGTCTAATTATAGTTCTTGACTATTGTGGCTGCCCTTCTCTGGACATTCTCCACCTTACTAATGTCCTTCCTGAAATGTAGCACCCAAAATTGAATAAAATATTCCAGATGTGAAGTAAATAGGACTAAGTACAGAGCTATATCAAATAAGTATTTATTAAGCACCTGCTCTGTGTCTCGAATAGTTTACATGTTATTAGAGAAGATATCATGTAGGAGGTGACTATATCACCTCTTTAGTCTAGAACACTATGCCTCTCTCACTACAGTCCAAGAATGAATTAGCTTTCTTGGGTTGCCAACTGACACCTATCTATGCTTCCTTACTATGTGTTTGAGAAGCTGATTTAACCAAAGTATATGATTTTATACTCATTCCTATTAAATTTCATTTTATTAGATTCAGTACAAGTACATCATAGCTTTTAGAAACACTCTGGGATTCTGCCATTCAAGGAGCTGAGCATCTTACTAAGCTCTGTGCCATCTATAAATTTGATAAATATATCATCTATACTTTTTCCAGGTCACTGATAAAAATATTAGACAGCAGATAGGTCAAACAAGGATCCCTGGGGCACTCCCTAAGACCCCTTCCAAACTGACATGGAACCATTACCGACTACTCTGAGTCCAGTCATTCTACCAGTTCAGAAGCCAGCTAACTGTTTTCCAGCCCTCAAAGAATCATAGAATCATAAATTTAAAGCTGGAAGGGCCCTCAGAGGCCATTTAGTCCAACTCCCTCATTTTAGAGATGAAGAAACTGAGACCCAGGAAGGTTAAGTGACAAAGCTGGAGTTTGAACCTAGGGCCTTTGAATCCAGAGCCAGTGTTCCTTACAATCTTTACCACAGAAAAAGTACACAAGAGTTTGTCCGATGTTCTGCTAAAATCTAGGTAAACTATGTAACAGTAGCTAGTAAGAGCTAAAATGTATATAATGCTTTAAGGTCTTCAAAGCGCTTCACAATCTTCACATCTTATTTTATTCTCACCATAACCCTGAGAGGTAGGTGTTATTATTAATCTCATATTACAGAAGAGAAAACTGAAGCTGAGAGAAGCTAAGTGACTTGCCCATGGTCACAGAGGCAACATCTTCCCCATGCCAAGGCCAGCATTCTACCCACTGTGATGCCTAACTGCCTTCTACGGAATTCCCCTGATCTACCAGTAAGTAACTGTTAAAAAGGGAAATAAGATTAGTCCAGTATGACCATCCAGTGAAAGTGGCCCTGGGGTGAAATCAAAAGGCCTGGGTTCCAATCCTGATTCTACCACTTTCTTCCTTTTCAACCTTTGGCCAGCCATTTCACTCCTACTGTCCTCAGTTTCATCTGGCACATAAGGAGGCTGGATGAAAAGGCCTCAGAGGTACTTTCAAGCTCCACATCTATGATCTATTCTTGACAAAGCCATGCTGACTTTTTGCAACCATTGTTTTCTTTTCTAGATGCTCGCTAACCAACCCTTTAATTATACGTTCAAGAATTTTGCCAGTAATTAAAATTAAGTATACTGGCCAACAGTTTATAGATCCTTTGTAACTGAGTCTAAAATTCCTGTTTTTACGAAATTAGGCAAGCCAGCACCTTGGGCTTCACCATTCCTTTCTGCTCAAGCAAATGCCTGAAAATAATATATTTCTATTTCCCATAGAAATAGCATTTCTCAAACTACTTTCTTCTGAGCTTCTCCTGTGAATACAGCAGTGTGAGATAAACTGCCCCAGTCAAGTACAACTTAGACAGATAAGGGAAGGGAAACAGAATAAGCATTTATGTAGCACCTACTATGTGCCAGGCACAGTGCTAAGTGTTTTAGAAATACCTCATGTGATCATCACAACAACCCAGGGAGGTAAGTGCTATTATTATCCTTTACAGATGAGGTAAATGAGGAAAACAGAAATTAAATGACTTGCCCAGGATTACACAGCTGATAAACGTCAATGGCTAACATCTGAATTCTGGTCTTCCTGATTCCAGGCTCAGAGATCTATTTACTGCACCAAGCAACTGCCTAGCTGCTCTTCAATCCAGGAAATCACTAATTATCAATGCCTTTCAAAATGTGAATTACCCCTCCCCCGTTTGGTGCTTCGCAAAAATACTTGCACACTTTCAGGATCAGATATGTATGCTTTTACCTTCATATTTAACAAAATGATTTTGGAAAGAAAGTTTCTCCTATGGAATATGAAAGGATTTTCATAGGAAGAATGACAGTTTAGAAGTTGATTTAGGAACTTTAGAAACATCTACACATTTACATAAAAAAAGTCAATGACTAAAAGATAGGTTTTCTCCACTCTGTCCCCCTTCCCCAAAAGAAAAAAAAAACATACCAACCACCAACATATCCTACTAGGAACAAGAGGAACCTGAGATAGGAAGAAGAACTTCAAAGGACTAAGAAAAGTTTACCTTCAGGACCAAAATTAGCAGTAATCCCCCTTATCCCATCCCCCAAATCCACCACCTGCATACTGACGCATAAAAATCCTTTAACGAAATTCCACAATAAAAAACGTAAAACACAAATGTTGGTTGAGGTAAGACACTGAAAATCCTAATCTCCACGAAAAGCATAATTGATCAGCAACAAATTACTGATATCTGATTTTTTCATACCTTGTACAACAAGAATAATAACACTTATACGAACTACCATGAGTAGTTCGTATGAGTAAAAGCACTTTAAAAACTGTAAAGGCATCTGCTATAAATGTGAGTTGTTTGTTTATTATGATATAAAAATATCTAGGAAGATGCTATTGGGTATACCACCAGAATTCTGAATTCTTTTGTGGCCTCACAGATAGGTACAGGCACAGCAGAGAGGTAGTTAGGAAAAATGTTCTATGACAGAAGCAAGAGAAGTAAATTTTTAAATTGAACCCCTTTACTCTTACCTCCCCCTTCCATAACCCCAGTTAATTTGATTTAATTGACTTAGGAACCACTGCAACTAGTTTGGGGAAAATATAATGAGAAAATAAGTGGACCCACAGAGCTCCTGAAATAGTAGGAGTTAGGACCAAATGGAGCCCAAAAAGGGAAGACCAAGCAAATTTTAATGCACTCCCAATTTGTCTGAAAATGGGCCTGGTTTACCTTCCACAGATGAGGAAGGGAAAGAAGCAGTGGTCTTAAGTCTTCCTGTCACTAGTCACAAACACATAATTTATGATTGAGTTGAATCTTCATTCTTAAAGGATGTGCTAATTGAGGCATTACTGTACTTTCCAACAGCTTTTAGGAGGAAAAAAGGAGAAAGACTAGTGAGGTAAGAATTTACCGTTACAAGATAAAAGGTCAAAAAGAAGTTTTTGTTCCCCAAGAGTGAAGTATGCCACTTTGCCAACTACAAATTTTCAAATAACACTGAAGATTAACGGTCGATTAAAAACCCTTCAAGTAAATGCTTTTGTTATTACTCTTTTTACCAACTTGTTTTGAGGGTTGGAAACCTTCAATATCCAAGTCTAGAGATCCCATAAATATTGAAATTAAGCTCAATTTTTAAACCTCCAAAGCTACTGCAGTCTGGCTATTTAACTGAATCATCTTAGCATCTGGTGTTAGAATCCATAAATAAAAAATGCTAAGCTGCAAAGTACATACATTAAAAAGAACCAGCAGAGTCAAAACTCCAGCCCTGCTTTACTTCCTTACTATAACCTTACAAATAATGAAACTATACATAGGTCAGGGCAAAAAGAAAGAGGGAAGAGGTACAAAAATGTCTGGGCTAACCAAAAAATAACTGATGCTTATCAAGGACCTACTATGTGTAAGGCACTTGCAGGGACCGAGCAAGACTAAATTGTCCTTCAACTTTGCAGCGCTCATTTAAGAATTCTTCTTTAGACGTACACTATACTCCACCGAGGGCAGCTAGGTAGCGCAGTGGATAAAGCCCTGGGCCTGGCAGCAGAAAGGCCCGAGTTCAAATCCAGCCTCGGACATTTATTAGCAGTGTGACACTGGGCAAGTCACTCATCCCTGTTTGCCTCAGTTTCCTCTTCTGTAAACAGTCAAGAGAAGGAAATGACAAACCACTCTAGTTACTTTACTGAGAAAGCTCCAAATGGGGTCACGAAGAGTCAGACACGACTGAAATGACTGAACAACAACAAAAACGAATACGCCATTGAGAATGTAAGGCAACAACAGCCACATACACCCTTCAGGATACAAGGGGAAATGTGATGAAGAGAAGAGAATTTAGAATCATAGGACCTGAATATGAATCTCAACAGTGCTGCTTACACCTGTGTGACCTTGTGCAAGTCACTGTCTCTGGGCTTCAGTTAAATTGAGGGCAGCGGAGAGAAGGTTATGGGAAGTGGAAAAAGCACTGCCTATGAGTCAGAGGCCCTGGATTCAGAAAGTCTCAAAGATGATGCTTACTCACTATGTGATCTTGAGCAAGTAACAACCTCTAGAGGCATGTACAAAATAAGAGGGGTTGCTCTAGATAGCCTATGTGCTCCTTTCCAACTCCATCTATGATGCTATTAAGAGGAGAGATGGGTTGGGCTAAATGATTTCTACAGTTCCTTCCATCTCTGTCCTTTTACTCTATATATTATAAAAATACTGAATTTTAAAAACCGTATATAATGTACTAATCAGTCTAAAAGAAGAACTCCTCTTCTCTCCAATAACACAGGCACAACCCTAGCTCGTGCCCTCATATCTTCCTCCTTATCCTGCTTCATCTCTCCCTCCTCCAATCTGTCCTCCACACAGCTGCCAAATTCATTTTCTGAAGACCATGTCATTTGCCCTACTCAATAAAATCCCCTAGCTCCTGGTTACCTCTATGAGCAAGTATACTCTTCTGTTTGGCATTTAAAGCTTTTCATAGCCTGGCCTGTTCCTATCTTTCCCGTGTTATACACTACTCCATCTCCTACCTTTACACCTTTAAACCTCTGCGCTAGCTGTCCCCCATGCCTGGAATACTCAAGACTGCTCTCCTCTCATACCCCAGTCTCCTATCTTTGACTCTCTTCCAGATCAGATCAAGTGCCATCTTGTGCAAAGGTACTTTCCCAATCACCCTAACTGCTTGTGCCTTCCCCTCTAAAGTTACCTTTTATCCACTTTGTATGTTTATACATACATATGTGTGTGTATACTTATGCGTGTGCACATGTTTTCACCTCCATTTGAACTTAAGTTCCTTGAGAGGAGGCACTATTTTTGCTTTTTCTTTATATCTCTAATGTTAGTACAATGCCTGGCACATAGTAAGGGGTTAATAAATCCTTGTTGGTTGATTGGTCCTGGTATAATTTAAATATGCTTGACGGTATATACATGTGTACATATATACACACATACACATATATATGTACGTATACATGCAAAGATGTATGTGTACATGTATATATGTGTATATGTACTGTATGTGTCTATACATACACATATTTACATTTTATTCGTGTGTGTGTGTGTGTGTGTGTGTGTGTGTGTGTAATACACACATATTAGCTATGTGACCCTGGGCAAGTCATTTAACCTCTGTCTAAATCCACTGGAGAAGGAAATGGCAAACCACTCCAGCATCTTTGCCAAGAAAACTCCATAGAGGGTCACAAAGAGACACAGCTGAACAACAACAACAACATTAATATACAGGGTTTATATCAGATTTCTTTAAAATGGCATTAATTTTCCATTTTTTATTTGAAGATTTGATATTTATGATGAAAAAGTTTACAATTATTTCAATTTCAATAATTTTATTAGTTATCTTTTTCAAAATCAATGCCAACTTTTTCATCTAATAGGCTAGGAATATATAGCAATCTCAAATTATAATTCTGTGCAGGTTTCACAAAAAAAAACAAAATAATTTAATAGCAAATGTGAACGGTGCCTTTGCATTCTGTTGGTTTGTCTGTTTTTTTTTTAAAGGAAAACCTAAAAAGGCTTCCAGAGTTTTAAACTTTGATGGAGATCACTCAAGAAAACTTAATATTTAGGCACTACGCAACTGTTGGGATCAATCTGCAGTTAAGGAATGACTATCATCCTGTATTCATACTAAGAACCCAAACATCTTCCTCCTTAGGCATTTACTATCTCACATCCAATCTGTTTCCTCATCCATCTATTAATACAAATACATATTCACTCCACAAGCTACCCAACACATCTAGCAACCAATTCTTATGATCTGTATTTCTAGGGAGGCATAAACATAGACATGTGTTCCAAATACCATAACTGTGGAGTTTATTAATTGGCATCTACTATCCCAGCAAAATTTATGATCAGAGATCATATATACTTGCCAGGTAGCTCTACACAGTTATTTGGAATCAGGCTGAGTGACCATCATCATCAAATGGTTCACAAACTGAGCCACAAAGGTTACTTCATGTTCTCTGAATAACTGGCCATACCTTGGATAGTTTGGTCCAACTTTTCCCCTCCTACTTAGCTTCTGTATTTCCCAATTAGAAAGAGATGAAGTAGATTAAATATTTTGTAAAATAAAACATATAAAGCATAGTCATTTGTTACTAGTAATAGATAATCCTCTTTCTTACCCCCACCTCAGCCAGGCCCTGCATTGTTGGATTTTCCCCAGAAATATTCATTCAAACACTTGCCCTACCGTATACACACAATACTGGGGAGTCAGAAACCAATTTGAAAGTGGTCTCTCTGTCATAAAACTTAAGTAGACTTAAAATCCAGCCATGCAAGGAGACTACAGCTGCTTCTCAATGAAGTCAATTCAATTCCTTATTATTATTATTATATAAAGGTTTGTGACAGAATGCAAAGGATTGCTCCAATTTCAAATTTATAACCACTAGTCATGGCACAAAGTTTCTTGAACATGCAACACTTCTATACTTCTGAAATGTAGAACCAAAGCCACAAGAAAATTCACAATTCTGGTGGTAGAGCCAGCAGAATGCTCCCAGATGATAACTCAATTCTACCATGAGCAAGGGACTATACTAGAGCAGAAACAAACCAAACCCAGTTGTTGCACTTGGGGGTGGCGGAAGGGAGGAGGTAAAGATACATGTGCTCAGGTAAATTAATACAAGATAATTTGAAGAAAGGAGTATTAGGGACTATTGGCAAAGGCTAACAACTATGGAAAGATTTCCATAAGTGGTACCTGAGCCTTGTAAGAAGCTAAGGAGTCAAAGTATCCTTAGGAGGAAGAACTGCTTTCCCAGCAGGAGCACTGAAACAAGAGAGGGAATACGAGATTAACCAATTACAATAAAATGAGGTAAAATAAGGCTGGGAAGGTAGGATGGAGTCAATGTGCAAAGAACTTTAAATGCCAAGCTAAAGAATTTAACATCACAAACTCATATTTAGATTTTAAAATTTACAAAATTTCTTTATAACACGTTTGAAGTAGTGAGTACAACGATCATCCCCATATACTGGAGGAGGAACTGAAGTCCCCAAGAGGTTACACGACCTGCCCAAAGGGTAAGTGATGGAACCTGGATTCAAACTCAGTTCTTCTAAAGCCAAAAGTTTTTTCCACTGCTACCCTCTACTTCCCATCCACAATCTTTCCACATGGAACCTTTACTTCCTGCTGACCCGTTCTTTATTTCTTTCACCAGGTTTCTTGACACAAAAATCTTGACAGCATGGCCCAGAGTCTCAGATATCCCAAAATGGCCAACATGCACACTACCCCTCTGAACAGTCAGGTAATACTTATCTGGCCCAAAAGTTACACTAAAAATAAATGACTTTAAAGAGTGAGTTGAAAGCTCTTCGCAGTAAAACTGCAGAGGTCAAACCAAACAATATCAACTCAAGCAGATTAACAGCCCATTAAGTGGCATCAATCAGCCTAAACATTAAACAGGCAGCCAAAAGTTCTTACAATCTTGCTAATTTCCTCTCCCCAAAATTCCTGCTTGATAAATTTTTAATTTTCACTTTTTCCAATAAATTCCAACTTCAATATTATCCAAAGACTGCCTACAACTGACCTGGAATGAAAGATCTCAATTATCTCGATACCGATCTGTTTAATATTTTATCAAACTTAAGCATGTGGCATTCTACCTAGAAACATTTGAGGACTGGCAATAACACAGCTATTGCCTGCATCACAAACACAGAACGTGAAGCTCGCCAAAAAGAAACTATTTTGGTGTCTAGCTGGATAATATGTGATTAATGAATTAAAAGTACAAAATGCCACACCTAGGAATCTAGGTAAGGAGCATCCCAACTGGAGAGGGCACAGATCAGAAGGAGGCAGTCTGTCTCGGGTCCATCACCCAAAGCAAGGATGCTTCACTATGCACGCTTGCACAGCTCCACACTGAGAACTTTGCACAACTCGGAAAGCGGATCAACTCTGAATGTGACACCAGCTGTGGGAACGAGGAAGGGGACCTCGCTCTGCGAAGGCCTTCCTTTAAGAGAGGTAGGAAGTTAAAGCCTTACCACTTCTGGGGAGAGGAAAGGGGGGGGAAGGGGTCAGTAAGAGATGCATATTATACAATGGGTGGATGGTTTTTATAGAGGGAGGGAGGGGGTGAGAAGTGGGGGACCGAGGGCCTGCACCCTGTGTCCATGGGCGGAACGACACACTCCCTTTTCCACACGGCTTCACTGACTGGGCCAACCTGCATCTGCCCAGGTACAGGTGACTAAGGAGCTGGGCTGGGGGGAGACGCCCAGCCTCAAGGCTTGGGGGGGGGGGCAGGGGAAGGACACGGGAGATTCGGTCCTACTGAAAATGCCTACCTGTTTTTGAAGTTTCACTCTGGGAGACAGAAAAGAGCCTCTAATGGGCCTGGAGCCTCACAGGATGGGGAGGGGAGAAATGGAGGTGACACCCCCCATTCCCCTCATCCGCTCTTCTCTCTACGGCGGGGCGGGGGCTTGAGGGGGCGGCCTTAGAGCCAGTCCCCCGCCCCCCGCAGCGGGGGCGCCCCCCCCCACACACACACAGTGAGAGGGGGGAGAGAGAAGAGGAAGAGGGAAAGGGAGGGGCGGGGCCACGCCCGAAGCCCACAGGCCCGCCCCGCACCCCGCTCCCCCCTCGCGCCCCCCCCCCCCGCCGCCACGGCCGTTACCTGGACCTGCGAGTGTCCGGCCCCCTCCTCCTCCTTTTCTTCTTTTCCTCCTTCTTCTCAGCCCCGACCCACCCCTCCCTTACTCCCGGACGCTTTTAAATTTCTCCTTCCTCCTCCCCCGCCGGGAGCCGGGCCACCCTCCGCCGCCGCCGCCGCAGCCGCCTCCTCAGTATTGTCATTGAGCCGCCCAGGCACGCTCCCGGAGGCGCGCCCGCGCCGTCGCCGAGGCAACCCGGCGGGTCTCGGGAACGCGCGCTCCCCTCCTACCCATCTCCGAGCGGGGTTCCGTTCCCACCTCCTCGGGCCCAGCAGCCAATCGGGAGCGAGGGGCGGGGTGGTGCCTAGAAGTCACGAGGGATGGGGAGGAGGCGGGGCCTGTGGGGAAGCCGGCCCGAGTAGAGCTGGCGCGCTCGCCAGCCTTCCTCCCCCCCTCCCCCCGCCTCCCTGGGGCTTGAAACTGCGGAGAGACCCGGGGGGCGAGGGCCTGGGGAGGCGGCGGGGGCGGGGCAGGGCCTGAGCCGGGATTAGGCCTGAAGGAAGAATCTGCTGAGTCAGGAGAAAATGACAGGAGGAACCCACGGAACCGGGACGTAAAAGAAGCATTTAAACCGGGCGGGAAAGCGTGTCTGATGCCGGGAGCGAGCGCTCCGGGTCGGAGCGAGTCCATCCTCCCGTCATTTGTCCTCATCCGCAAAATGACGGGGTTGGACCTAAGTTACTGCCAAGTTAAGGATCCAGTGCTTATATACTAGGGAAAATAGCACGGATGTCCGTTCGGGCCCCGCAGCTTTCAGTCAGTACGGCAGGGTCCCTCAATAAAGCAGGGACCCCCGAGCTTCGAGTCAATCAATCAAGAATTTAAGAGCCTTCCATGTTCCAAGCAATGGGATTAAAAAAAAAAAAAGGATGTCGCGGGGGTAGGGAACTCCCCGTTAAAGCACTTTCTCTTTAGGTAGCCACCCGCCACCAGGGGCTTCTTAACCCCTTTGTCAGAGTGAGGCTTATAAATGATTTGAGGAAACGCGAAATTTCAGTTAGAAGTTAGTGAAAATAAGGATGTTTTTTTTTCCTATTCAAGTTCACGGATCCCCTAAAATCTATCCATACGACAATCTAAATACCCCCGTAACAGACAATTTATAAGCTTTCAGAATTGACTGGGAGGCGTAGGGGAGACGGGCACTGAAGTTATCTTAGGAATTAGGTTATCAAAGCCAGCATGTGTTCAGGGTCTGAATCCCAGTCTTCCTGATTCTATTACCTCTCTCAGGCGCTAGGATCTTCTAGTCTTGGAATTAATTGGAGTGTTTTACTCAGTGCAGTTACCTCAGAGGCCATACCTGAAAAAGGTACGGTCCCTCTATACAATAGCAGGCATTGGGCCAAGACCCCACCACTCCCCGAAGCAACCCATTCCACTTTAAGGTTAGCTCTAATTAAAGGAAATTTTTCCTTGCATCAAGCCTACATTTGCTTCTCTGAAAGTCCATCAAGCCTTCTTCCCTCCAGAGGCAAAACAAAGCAAGGCTAATCCCTGCCCTGAGATTGATGGTAAAGTGCCTCACCATACCATAAGTCCCTTAGGGTAAGTGACTGAGTCAAGTCTAGAGCCCAGGTCTCTTCTACTACACCTAGAACTCTAACTCTGCCCCTGGGCCCTCTACTCTATACGTATCTATTTTCTTTCTTAATGACTTCACCAGCTCCTATGAGTTCAATTATATCTACGGAGATACCTCTCAGATCTAAACATCCACCTCTATTCTCTCCTGAGCTCCACATCATAAGTGCCTTTTGGATGGGTGTCTCACTCAAACTGTCTAAAACAAACCCATGGTCTTTCCCCAAAAACTCACTCCTGTTTCCAACTTGCCTATTTCTGTCAAGGGTATCACTAGTCTGCCAATAACACAGGTTTGAAGCCTCTGTCATCCTCATCTCTTCACTCTCCTTCACACCCTATACATCTAATCAGTTGTCAGGTCTTCATAGCCAATAGCCAATAACCAATGTTATCTTTCATTTGTCCCCTTCTTAGCTAAAAACAATTGCTAGCATTTATATAGCACCTACTATGTGCCAGGCACTGTGCTATATACAAATATTCTCTCTGATCCTCACAACAACCTTGGAAGGTAGGTGCTATGATTATTCCCATTTTACAGTTGAGGAAATTGAGGCAAACAGAGGTTAAGTGATTCGCCCAAGATCATACAGCTAGTTGTGTCTGAGACTAGATTTGAACTCAGATCTTCCTGACTCTAGGCTTGATCCACTGTGCCACCTAACTTCCACCTATCCTAATTCACAGCCACCATCCTGATTCAGCCTTCACCAACTCTTACCTGGACTGTTGCAAAAACCTCCTAATTGGTCTCCCTGACCACAGTCTCTGGCTTCTCCAGTCCATCTTCCACACAGATGTCAAAGTGATTTCCCTAAAATACAGATCTCTTCTAAGATAAAGTAGGAATTCTTCTGTTGGCCATTTAAAGGCCTTCACAATTGGGTCCCAGACTACCTTTACAAACATACTACACATTATTTCTCTTTACATAGTCTATATTCCAGCCAAACTTCCCCCAACAGGATAATCTATTTCTTATTTCCATGCCTCGAACCTCAAGCATGGAATGCACGCCCCCTAATCTATTCCTTTTCAAATCCCTATCTCCCATCAAGTGCTACCCTCTACGTGAAACCTCCTCTGATTCTCTCAGTTTCTAGTCCCCGCTCCCAGATTGCATTGTATTTACCTTGTATGTGCTTTGTATTTGGATGGGAGGGAGGGGAACAGGGATGAGGGAGGAAAAGAAAGAGAGAAGGGAGAAGGGGAAGAAGGAGGGAAAGAGAGACTTGTTTTGGTTGGGAAGGAGAGGAAGGAGAAGGAGAAGAAGGAAAGTGGGTGGGAGGGAGGGACGCAGAAGGGAGAGAGAGAAGGATGGAAGGAAGGAAGGAAAGATCTGTTAAGGTTGGGAAGAAGGAGAATGAGAAGTGAGAAACAATTTTTAATCCCAACATTAATATTTTTGATTCGTTTTTTCCTCCACTCAAGTGTCCTGATCATTTGCCTTGTTCTAATTCACTTCTTTTCATTTAGGCTTCATGTTCGCCCATTGTCTTCTATTTTCATCTTCCATCGTCCCCACCCCATATGATACATATGATCTTTCAATATGTAGTCACAAACCGACTTCTAACTCTTATTTTGCAACCTTTGCGTTAGGTACATGTTTCTTTATATTTGTGTCCATATTCAAAACTAATATAAGACTAAATTCCAAAAAACAAATATAGATTATTTTTGTGTTCTGTAGGGTTTTAGAGGATTTGAAGTGCTATTCTCATTCATTAATATAAAGAACCCATAATTAACTGGATAGCTATATGTATGTATTAGTACATCTATTATAATAGCAAAACCTCACTCTTATGTAGTATAAGATAGCTTCAGCACTTCCCTCACCAACCCTGTGAAACAGCTAGTACAAATATTATGGCACCTATTTTGCAGATAAAAAAACTCAGGCTTTGAAAGCTGAAGTTAGTCCATGATCACATGGCTAGAGTCTAAGGCAGGATCTGAACCCGTCTCCTAGCTCCAAATTCAATTTTATATTTATATGTGGGAAGTAACATTCCTTTTTTAAACTCCCAGAACCATAGAGAATGTTAGAATTGGAAAGAGCCTTAGACAGCATCTAGTTCGGTCTCCTCATTTTACAGACAAAGCAACTAAGACCCAGAAAGGAGATTGTCCAAAGTCGTGATTCCCTATCCAGTGTTCTTTCCGCAAGATCCCCCTAACTCCAAATATCTCTTATTCCACAGTTGATTAAATGCCTTCCACCAGTGCCCAGAATAGATCCCACTAAGGTGATACAGTAATTAAAGTTGGAAAAACATTTCCTCCTCAGAGAAGGGGTTCTGAACTCAGAGTCCAAAGATCCCCAAATATTCCATGGAAAGTTTCAGGGGGTCCGTGAACTTGGATGGGAAAAGTGTTACTTACATCTTTACTCTTCACCAACCTCCAACTGAAATTTAGCACATCATTCAATTATAAAATTTTTAGAAATTATTCTAAGAGGGGAGAAGACTGCCAAAGGGGTATATGACATAAACAAAAAGGCTAAGAACCCCTGTTCTAGAGCTTTTCTATTTACAATAGGAGCAGTTTAGAGTTGAACCACATTTTCAGAGGCCATCTAGTCCCCTATTCCAGGTCATTTTACAGATGGGAAAGCTGAAACCCAAAAAAGGTAAGTGATTTGCTCAAAGGAATTCAAACCCATGTCCTCTGCCTGCAGATCTAGGGCTCCTTCCACAAACCATGCTGCCTCTTTTGTAACACCATCATTTTTTTTAAGTTTGTAACTCCATCATTTATTTAAAAAATCAAAAGCCAGCATGAAAATTTAAGAATTTTCTATCCTTTGTGCAATATTTTAAACAAAATAAGTTTAAATATGTGAGCCAAGCCCTTATTGCTAAAGGCAAATGGGAAATTCAAACAACAAATTGAACAAATTCAAAGGCAGACAGATTTCCCAGCAACAATTCTTAAGTGACTTCTTACCCTTCCTTAGTAAGATGATCATTTTGCTTCAGATTGCTAACTAGATGTGGCAGGGTCTACACTCTGCCTGCCCCCTTGTTACTCTCCCGGCTCAGTGCCTAGAACCACCACTCATCACTCTTTTCTGTTGTTCTCTAGTTGTTTCAAGGGTATGAGGCCTATCTTTGCTAAGTGGGTAACAAAATCCTTAAGGGAAAAGATCATGTTTTATACTACTTTTTTTTAACCCACAGTACCTACCATAAGGTTAAACCATTATTTTCTTCATTGGAGTAAACAACTTCCATATTTTTAAATCATGTATAAAAATAATCTTGATGTGTTATTCTTAGAACAGCTTTTCATTAATAAATAATTTTAGTTTGGGGGAAAGATTTTGTTAGGCTTTTTTATATGATAACACAATGCATAATACATAGTGCAGTGACTTACAAACAGAAGACATTTATCCTAAATAAAACCGATGGTCACACAATCTTATTTTCTAGCCCCCTAAACAAAAATATAGTGACTATTATTCACATTCATTATTATTCATTAACATATTCCCATTCATTATTATTATTCACCCTGTGTTTATATTTAACAATCCTTATAATAAAGTAGGTCGCTGGTTTTGCCTGCAATAAATAATCGCCTGATCCCCTCACTTTTTAATACTTTCTTTCTCCTAAAATTATATTGCATTTATTTATCTGTTGTATCCCTTTAATCTGTCATATCCCTTTAATAGAATATAGGCTCACTGAGGGCAGGGACTGTTTCTCCTTTTGTCTTTACATCACTAGTACCTACTTAGAACACAACTAAGAGATGCTGAAGTGCTCAATGAAATATGAGACTCTTGACGAATTCTTTGGACAGCACATTATAGTGGAAAGGAAACTGAATATTGTCCCAACTCTGCCACTGAGTCAACTTGAGCAAATCATTTTTTTCGGACCTCAGTTTTCTCCTCTATAAAATGAAGGAGTTGGGTTAAATCAGTCAATAAGCATTTATAAAGTGCCTACTGTGTGCCAGGCACTGTGCTAAGCACTGGGACTGGGATACAAAAAAATGGCAAAAGACAGTCCAGTCCCTGCTTTCAAGGTGCTTACAGTGTAATGGAGGAAGACTACACACAAAAGAAAGCTGAAAAGTAACAGGGGAGGGGGCGGGGTTGGAGAATGTCTGGAGGAGTACAGCCAGGTGAGAAATGAAGAAGTGGTTAACCCAGGTTTAGTGCCTGACCTGGGCACTCTCCTTGAAGGGAGGTTCTGGGAGCAGCTCTCAGCCCTCTACCCTCCAATTGGCCAGGATTTCTATCTTATATTTGTATCACTCACAGAGTGCACACTTGGCTGTCTTACCCATAGCAGGTACTTTAAAAAATACTAAATCAGTCAGTCAATAAATCTCAATCTATATGATCTCCAAGTTCCCTCCAGGCTTCTGACATACTATGACTCTATGACTGATTGAGCCCTCTACTCTACCTATAGATCTCCATTCTTACTCTTTATTTCACATTATGCTTCCTACACCTTTACTATCTGACACCGGTCCAGAGGCCAAAGGGATGGTTAAGAGGAAGCGGAGCCCAAATTATCTGGATGGTCCAAGAATACTATTTATTCTGATCATCTGTGGAATATAACAACAATCTGCCCTACATAAAACTGTGAGGCCATCAGCGTTCATCTTCCGTTCCTCTTCACCTCCCTATTCTTTTTCATTTTTCTCATTCATTAATGAGCCCAGTGTCCTTGGGCTCACTCTCCACTGTACCAGAAACCACTCTCAGGAATAGTTTTGTAAACTCTTTCACATTCACCCATTCATTAATTCCTTCAACAAACATTTATTAACCACCTACCACAGGCGAAACACTGAGCTAGAGGGTGAAGGAGAAATGAAGGTTAGATAAGATAGCCCTGCCCACCACGGGTTTACAATCTTGTAGGAGAGATCAGTCCCATACCACTGATACAATTAGAAAACAATAGGAAGGGACAGGTCCTAAATACTATATACTCCCTACTCTTAGAATATCTTAAGAAATCAAAACTGAAAGTTCATGTTTCAATCTAAATATGGAAATTGTTTAGTCCAATGGTTGATTTTCCTATATCTGGTCCATTGAAATGCTACTTCCTTTAAATAGTCCAGCTGAAATGCCTTCTACTACAATAAGCATTCTCAGATCTTCCTAGTCCCCATTGATCCTTCTCCCTAGACCTGGAATAGGATTTAGTCTATAACTCTCTTATATCTTTACTATTTTTCAGTCACATCTGACCCCTCATGACCCCATTTAGAGTTTTCTTGGCAAAGATACCGGAGTGGTTTGCCATTTCTTACAGAAAGTAAGTGGTTTGCCATTTCTTACAGATGAGGAAACTGAGGCAAGCAGAGTTAAGCAACTTGCCCAGAATTACACAGCTAGTAAGTGTCTGAGGCTGGATTTGAACTCAGGTCTTCCTGACTCCAGGCCCAGCGCTCTATCCATTGTGCTACCTAGCCATCCATTCTCTTCTTACATTAAACAGGTTCTACTCTGCAGTGTTGGTGGAGCTGTAAATTGACTCAGTCATCCTGCAAAGCAAATTTGGAACTATGCCCCACAGTTAATAAATTACAAATACTCTCTGGCTCAACTACCAGACCTATACCCCCCTCAAAGAGATTTTTTAAAAGAGGAAAAGGACCCATAAATACAAAATTTTTTATAGCAGCAATTTTCATAGTAGCCCAAAACTGGCAACTAAGAAGATGCCAACTGACTGAGAAATGGCTAAACAAGTTATGGTATAGGAATGTAATGAAATATTATTGTGTCTTAAGAGATGATGAAATGGACAATTTCAGAGAAAACTGAGAAAACCCCTATAAACTAACAGAGAACAAAATGAGCAGAATTAGAACCACTTATACAATGATAATGATAATATAAAGAAAAACAACTGTGACGGACTTTAGAACTCTGCTCAAAGCAATGATAAGCCTTGAGTCCAGAGTACTGAAGATGAAACACCCATCTCCCACCAGAGAGGTGAAACATGTCATATGTAGAAAGAGACATTCATTTTTGGATGTGGGGATCTATGTTGTGGGACTATGTAGTAGTTGATGTATTTTCTTTTTCTTTTTTCTTATTGTTAAATGAGGGAGAGAGGAGGCAGGAAGAGGAAAAGATATATTAATGTGCATAAAAATAAATGAACGCTTTAAATATTTTAGCTTCTGTTCTATATTATAGTTGAGCGTATGTTTCATATGCCCCTACTAGACTGTGAGTTCCATTAGCTCTCTATTTAATCTTGTTCCTTCTTCATTGCCCCTCACAGGGCTCTGTAGAAGAAGAGGTGTTAGTCAAAGTTGAAGCTGAACAGTTTAAAGTATGACTCCATGTAGGGGTATCTGGATTTTAGCTGGGAGTCTTAAGATAAAGGTATGATGTCCTAACATCATCCAAGAAGTAGGCAAGTATCTCTAGTGCTCTTGAAATCACCAACTCCAACTGACTGAAGCATGTAAAATCACAGTAATAAATCTAAGCCTTAGTTACTCAAACTTTACCTGGCAGCTCAGGACCACATGGAAGAATATTTTATTAGTGGAGTACCAAAAATAAGAGAGCAGACTGTCATTTCCAGTGTGGGAATCTCCAAATGGGACGATGCTCCCAAATGCTCTAGAATGGTTATAGGCCCATGAAAGGGAGACTGCATTTTCTGGTAGAAGTTTGCTATAGCATTCCCTCCCTCCCATACTTTGGAATTCATTTCAGTGTTCCAACTTGATAGTTATTGGAGATACTCTTTATTTATTTTTTTATTTTTTATTTTTTTATTTTTCATTTTCAACATTCACTTTTGTAAGATCTTGAATTCTAACTTTTCCCCCTCCTCCTTTCTCCTCCCTCCTCCCCAAGACAGCATGCAATCTGATATAGGCTATACATATGCAATCATATTAAACATATTTCTGTATTAGTCATGTTGTGAAGGAAGAATCAGAACAAAAGGAAAAAATGACGAGAAAGAAAAAAACAAAAAAAAAAGAGAAAATGGTATGTTTCGATCTGCGTTCAGACTCCATGGTTCTTTTCATCCGATATTGTTTTAAGTTACTTAACCCCAATTGCCCTGCCTTCCACCCCTCCAAAAAAGAACAAAACAAACAAACAGATGCTGTTTTAAACCAAAGATTTAGAAGTATCTTTGTTAAAGGTCTTTCCAAAATAACCTATCACAGAAGAGGTTATCTATTTATTAAAGTCCCTTTGGAGAAGGGATAGGGGGAACATCGACATGAATTAACTAAAGGTTGGTAAGAATAATAAGGCCCAATTGAGCCATCTTCTTCCACAAGAAATTTATCCAGTTGGAAAGCATACAACCCCGCCCCCAAAACAAAACAAAACTGTATCTTAATATATCAAAGTAGCTGGAATTATTGACTCACAAGTAGAAGTTAAGGAAAATTAGCTCCCCAAAATATAGTTTCTTGCATTATTTAATAAGATCACTGTAATGCTAATTTCTCACATCATTTGGTCCTTAGTTCTGCTGGCTTCACATGGACATTACTCAAATTTCAGAAATGGAATTGACTTCTTAACAAAAAGCTTAAACCCATGCAAAATGGCAACTGGAAAGCTCTGCATTCAATTTACATAAATGAAGAATAGAATCTGGTGTAGCATTCTCCCCCTTGGGTAATTTCTTTCTTAAATATGTGTATTTATTTTTCCTCCAGCTACTGTATATTATTCCCGAATCACTATGATTCAGAGCTAGTCTGACAGCTATGAAATATTTAAGTTAAGTACATCTCCTCTTAACCTTGGATTAGGTTGTCCTGTCCTGTGACATGAAAGTCAAGTCACTGTGGACACTGTTGAGCTTCCTGTTGGTGGACACCAGATAAACTAGATGACTAGAAGGTGAATGTAGAAAGGGTACGCAACCTCAAGTATCAGCTTCTAACTCATAGATGAGAGGAAGGTAGACCACAGAATGGGAGTTTGAGTTTTAAAGGACCTTATAGGTCATCTTGTTCAGTTCCTTCTTCCCATTTTACAGGTGAGGAAACTATGGCCCAGAAAAGTTATTTGGCCAAGGTCAAGATCACCATGGTGAAGGTGGAAGATGCAGGAACTGAACCAGACTCTGAAGGATAAGTGAGTTCAGTTCAGACAGCAGAAAAAGGATGAAACTTGTTCTCCCTAAAATATTTTCTATCAGCCATTTACATCCTAGTGTGAATCTAAGTCCCTGGGACCCCTCTCCCAGAGGCATATGCATGGAAGCCTTAAATCAAATGTGAATCAATCAACAAATAAATTCCACGTGTAGAATGACAAACTGTATGTAACCTATTAAAGAAAATTCAAGTGTCAGGGTTATCAGATGGCTTCCCAGTGCTTCTTAGGATATAGTTCGTATATCAGGAACTAGAAGGGACCTTAGACAGTCTCTAAGCCTATCCTTTTATTTACAGATGAGGAAACTGAGGCCCAGAGAGTACAAGTGACTTGCCCAGGGTCATTCAGGTAGTGAGTAGCTAACCGAGGTCCAAATCCAGTTCCTCTAACTCCACAGTCAGGGCTCTTTCACACCAATAGCCTGTGAGATCTAATTCAAATCAATTTAACAAACATTTATTAAACTCCTATTATGAGCAGCTAAGTGACACGGTGGATAGAGCACTGGGCTTGGAATCAGGAAGACTCATCTTCATCAATTCAAACCCAGCCTCAGAGAGTTCAAATGCAGCCTCAGACACTTACTAGCTGTGTGACCCTAGGCAAGTCACTTAACCCTATTTGCCTCAGTTTCCTCAGAGAGGAGAAGGAAATGGCAAACCACTCTAGTACCTCTGCCAAGAAAACCCCAAAATGGGGTCACAAAGTGAGACAGTTTAACCACAAAATGTGCAAGGTACTGTGCAAGGCACAGTAAAAATGTGCAAGACACTGAGGATACAAAGATGGGCCTGGCCTGCCTCCGCCATTATAAGACACCCTGGGCTCAGTGCACTTTAGAGAAAAAGTTCAATGCTCCATCGTGTCCACGTCCTTATTCCTCAGTAGGATGAGTGTGGTTTGCACGTACATAGAAAGCCCTTGTGTCTCCCACTTCACCCTAGCTGGCTTCAGACACATTTGCAAACAGCTGAAAATGATGTCAGTCTATGAAACCTACAGGCACACAGAGCAAGACTTCCTCAAACAGGGACAAGACTCCCCTGGGTGGGAAGGAATAAGCTGAGTCAGTTCTGAGAGGATCTGTCTACAGAGCTGCATGCTGGAGCTGAACCATCTAACAATTCTGCCATCATTTGCCCCTCCCCCTCGAATATGTCAGCAGTCCCTTCTGGGAGATTTCTATCAGTAATCTCTTTCAAAGCCAAATCACAGCATAACCTCTTCTTTACATGGACTCAGAGGAAATAGAACAAGGCCAAAAGCATGACTCAAAGATGTCTAAATAACACTGTGTCAGCAACTAAGAAACAGAACAGGGAGGCTCCTGCACTGGAAAGAAGTTGACATTTTTAATCAAAAGTTGTCCCTATTCCTCTCCACTCCCACCAACCTCCTTCACTTGTTTAAAAATACCCTATATTCTAGATTTGCAGTTTTACCTATAATCCTTTTCTTCTGTTCTACTATGTATATAGAAATATTCATTTTATTTAGTGTGTAGGTTCAGAATTTTTTTAAAAACAAAAATATCCTATTTCAGTATGTTTCATATATTTTTTATTTCTGGTTATCTGGCTAGTCTATGGACAGATCATAGATTTATAGGAGGCAAGAAACCTTCAAGGCCTTCTAACATAACCTATCAGAGGCAGCTAGATGGTTCAGTGGATAGAGGGCTGGCCCAGAGTCAAGAAGACCTAAGTTCAAATCCAACCTCACATTTGCTAGTTACGTGACTCTGGGCAAGTCTCTCAACTGCTGTTTGCCTTAATCCAGTAGAGAAGGAAATGGCAAACCACTCCAGTATCTGCCAAGAAAACCCCATGGACAACATGGTCCATGGGGTTAGGAAGAGTCAGACACAACTAAACAACTGAAGAGACGAGTGCTGGGTGTGGAGTTGGGAAGGCCTGAGTTCAAATATGATTTCAGGTAACCTTGGGCAAGTCACTTAACCTCTGTCTGCCTCAGTTTCTACAACTGTAAAATGGGGAAAATAATAGCTTTCCTCCCCCCTCCCACCTCGTTATGAGGGTCAAATGAGATAGTATTTATAAAGGGCTTTCCCTTTAAATTATAGACGCAGAACCTAAGGAATTTAGTAGCAGAGCAAGTATCTGAAGTCAGGTTATGCTATTCCAAACCCAGTGTTTTTTCTACTGTCCCACATTGCTTGGCAGGCATAAGCTAGAGCAGAAATTAGAATGAGACAGAGTCTTTCTGACCATGATATCTATAGCTATTTTACAGAGAAGGAAACTGAGGTCCAGAGAGATTAAGTAATCTGTGAGCCTAAAATGGTCTTCAAGACTCTCTTGACTTGTAGCCAAAGGATTATTTCTGAAACCTCTCCTTGGGTTCCACTAGCAGACATTAGCATTTTCCCTTCTCTGGAGTGGTTTCCTTTGACGCACTAGCTCTGAGGGGCTACCCAAGAATCCACCCCCTTCACAGGCTTTAAATTGTCCACTCTGGGACCCACAACAAGGACCATGCAAGAGCGCTTGTCCCCACAAAAGATCTGTGGGTGTCGGTGCCTAGGGAACTTTGTGTTTTCTTCTCTCCATCCAGTCACAGTCATAAACTTGGGCGATTGGGTTTACAAGGTAGAGTTACACAACCTCAGCAAGACATAAATCTTATTTGAACATTTATAACAATAAATCGCTCAAAACTCTTTAGGTATTCAGTTTATTCCCAGGGCAGGCTGACCCTGCAACTTCCTGCCTCAGCTTCCCAACCAGGACTGCCAATCAGAATTCCAGCTCCCCCAACCCCCAAACCCCAATCAATTATACAAGTCTTTCTCATCCTTCATGGCCCAATTCAAGTCCCTGTGGCTCCGTGAAGCCTTCCCTGAGGCTCCCCGCCCAAGCTGACCTCTCCTCTATAACCTCCTATAAGCACATACATCTTGTACCACCCCATTTACTGCTTAGTCCAATGTCTTATCTCGTTCTCTATTATTAGAGTTAAACCTTAACACCTCAGTTAGAACATAAACTTACCAAGGAAAAAAATCTGAGTCTTCTCCTATATGCCTGATAGTCCCCCTAGCTCAAAGCTAGCTGGGTACCTAGTGCTCAGCAACTGGGTGTGGACCGATTGATTGAAGTAAGTGAAATTGGGCTTTGGTTGCCCCAGAACTTATCACTCAATCGTCAGTCAAGGTTGTCTTCACCACTACCCTTATAAATTTATTTATAAAATTTATGTTTAGATATATTTTATTATTATATTTATAAAATAAATTTTCTACAGAATTTATTTTATAAATATAAATTTATTCATAAATTTATAAATGAAAAAGGAAATTATACTCTCCCTTTCCTCTCCAAGGAGACATCCTCTGTCCTGTCTCAAAACCTCAGGACCTTAATGAAGTCTCTACAGCCTTCCTCCTTCAAAAGATGGAAATTCTATTCTGGAGCTAATTCTCATCAACAGGGAAGATTGGGTTGCTGGGGTGGAAATGATAGGGACTCCCTTAGTGGGCTAGTGACCATTCCTCTTAGGATCTCTGATAGAGGGTTGGAAATCCCTGAATAGCCCAACACACACCCTGAATTGGGGAGAACAGATTTCAAATGGTGCAGAGAAAAAATAGGTCTGGAACCATTGCCTTCAATTTCTCACCTTCTGCTTCTCAGTCCCCTGAAATTTGGCTTCCACCACTTGCCTGAAATTCCTTGCTCCAAGGTCACCAATGATTTTTTTTTTTTTTAGCCACTAAATCCAGTCCTCTTTTCCCAGGGTTCATTATACATGATGCGTCTGCAATTTTTGAAACTACTAACTATCCCCTCCTCCTAGACATTCTCTGTATCTTTAGCTTACATAACTCTCATGGTTCTCTTCTTACCACTCTGGCTATTCCTTTTCAGTCTCCTTTGCTAAATCATCATCATCACCATCCTCCCACCCACTAATTCTGGGCTCTCCCTAAGAACCCCTTTCTCTTTTCTCTACATTCTCCCTTGGTCACCTTGTCAGCTTCCATGGCTTTTAATTATTATCTCTCTGCAGATGACTCCTAAATCTAAATGTCGAACAGCTAAACCCTAGCCTTTATCTCTGAACTCTAGTCCCATTTTACCAAATGCTGTCTCCATATGGTTCAGCGTTTCCAATAGAAATATCCAGTTTCTCTCGAGCTTACTACCATCCTTCAAGTTACCCAGGTTTGCCACATTGGAGTCATGCTTAACCGTTTACTCTCCCTCACCACCCATATCTAACCAGTTGCCAAATCTTGTCAATCTTATCTCCACATCTAACTCCTCTCCACAGAACAGCCTCTTAGCCTATTTCAAGCCCTTCTCTTTCACTTAGACTGCTGAGATAGCCTCCTAGTTGGTCTGCCCAGTTCCACTTTGCCCCCTTTCTGATGCATCCTCCAAAGTGACATTCCTAAAACATAGATCTGTGTCACCCCTCACTCCCATGGCTGCAGTCACATACACTCAAAATTCCTTAATGACTCCCTATTAACTCTAGGATAAAATACAAAATCCATAGGCTGTCATTTAAATCCCTCTACAGTCTGGCTGCTGCCTCCCTTTCCAAGCTTATTCATATTAATCCCCCTGACATTCTCTTTGTTCAAGTCAAACTGGCCTATTGGCTCTTCTTCATATACAGCATTCTATCTCCAGCCTTCACGTCTTTACCTATGGTCCCTCAAGTCTGGAAAGCATTCCTTCCTCACCTCTACCTTATGGAATCTCTAGTGTCCTTCAAAGTGTAGCTTATGTCACCTTCTATACAAGGCTTTTCATTATGTCCCAAGCTATTAGCACACTCTTCCTCCTAAAATTACTTTGTACGGCATCATATATGTATATCGTCTACTTACTAATTTGTGGGCATGTTGTATTCCCCCACTAGAATGGAGAGCTGAGACTGTTTCATCTCTGTCTTTGTGTTTCTAGTACTTAGTACAGTAAATACACAGAAGACGCTTAATATATGTTTGTTGAATTTAATTAAATGGAACTACAACATGACAGCTAGAAAACTAGAGGATAAGAGGCAGAGGCAACAGAAAGTGGGAGAGAATGAGGGGAAAGGGGGTCAGGAAAGCCCCCAAGACATACTTTGTAGACTTGACTATTTTAATCAAGGCCTATTACATTTTGTATTAAGAGTGACCCAGAAAGAATGATAAGGCATGTAAAAATGCTAAGTGATGGGATTTAGGGGGTGGAGGTTGGGAATTTTCAGCTAGGTTCTGAGCAATTCCACGCAGGCTAATGCTTCCAGATGCCCCTATGTGTTTATGGTCCCATAGCAGCTAAGAAATGCATACCCCCCCACCCCGTGAATTTAATTTAAAAGATGACATTGCTGTGTAAGTTATGTTTGTTAAACATTTAGCAAATTGTATCTGATTAAACTATCATTACTGGATAAGCTTGGACTGAGACTAACAAACCAACAAGTATAGCCGAGTCCATTCAAGGAATATTTTTTAAATGTCTACTACAGGGCTGTCCAAAAGGCAACCACAGGCCGCATGCAGCCTGCCTATAAGCAAAGAAATTTACATAAATGCTTTAGTAAACAAAGCCGAGATACCACAGAGCTC
Organism: Trichosurus vulpecula; assembly: GCF_011100635.1. Taxonomy (NCBI): domain Eukaryota; kingdom Metazoa; phylum Chordata; class Mammalia; order Diprotodontia; family Phalangeridae; genus Trichosurus; species Trichosurus vulpecula. Next base: position 302,141,677 of record NC_050574.1, on the reverse strand, counting down.
TCACTAAAATGGCAAATCAAAATATATTGTCTATGGTCTCAATAAAAACCTAAGGTTGGACAGCCCTGGTCTACTACATGCAGGGCACTGTGCTAGGCATTCAGAAAGATACAAAGATAAACCACAGGCCCTGCTAAACAAACTCAATCTAATATGAATAAGAAAAAAAAATGCCATCTTACATTTTTACCCATCACTTTACAATTTATAGGGCACTTCACAAGAATCCTTTGAAGTAGTGAATTCAAGTACTTTATCCACATTTTACAGATTAAAAGAGTGAAGATCAGAGAGGTAAAGCAATCTGGCCAAGGTTGCACAGCCAGTAAGTGTCAGAGTTGGGAGCAGAAAAATGTCTTCAGACACCTAGTTCAGACGTCTTTCCCCTAAACCATGCTGCCAACCACAAGCTAGGACACAGTCTTTGTCCCAAAGGGCCCATAGTAAAATAACCCAGAAACATGACAACTGAACAGCGTTGGGCCAAGCCCAGTGAACTAAGAGGGACATCTCAGAGGTAGAGATTTCTATGGCAAACAGTATTATAATGGGGAGGCCAGAGACAAATCCTAGCCCTGGTTCTTACCTTAAGTCGCTCAAACCCTTTATACCTCACCTTCCCTTAATGCTTTTCTTGATAAGGAGGCATTCTGGTGCATTGGGAGTTCATGTTGCACGTGGGTTCAGGTATGGCTTTTGTCACTCAGTAACTGGGTGACTTGTCTATAAAATGAATTTGTTGCCTAACCCAAGTGCCCCAAGCTATAATTTCTGCCCTTCCTCCCCCATCTTTAGGGGATATCAATCATAGAATTATAGATCAAGAGTTGGAAGGGGGCTTGAGGCCATCTAAACTAACCCTTGACCTGGCTTCTGTTAAGTCCCAACTGAAACCCTGCCTTCTTAGGGAAGCCTTCTCCAACCCCTCTCCATTCCAGGGCCTTTCCTCTGTTAATTACTTCCTTTTTATCCCAGATATAATTTGTTTTCTATATGTTTGTTTGCATGTTGTCTCCCCAATTAGACTGTAAGCTCAATGAGGGCAGAGATACTTTTGCCTCTTTTTGTATCTCTAGTGGCTTAGCACAATGCCTGGCACATAATAGGGTTTTAATAAGTGTTGATTAATTGATTTTAAAATAAGAAAATTGAGGCTCAGGAAGGTTGAGTGAGTCCAAGTTCACACAAGTAGAGGTGGAATTTGAATCCAGATCCTCTGATTCAGTCAACAAGCATTTATTAAGCACCTACTATGTGCCAGATACTGGATACAAAGAAAATCCTAGCGAGACTTTCAAACAATAGGTATTGAGTGAGATAAAATACAACCAATCATAGGATCATAGATTTGGAGTTTGAAGGGACCTTTGCATCACTGTTCTACATAAAATCACCCTCCACAAACTTGAAACCTATAGAGTCACCCCTGGTCTTCTCTTCTCTGAAAGTAGGGCTGGAGGTAGGAGGTGGGGAGGTAGAGAGATACAGTGATAACTCCAGTTCAAGTTTGAAAGGAACGGGCAATAGTCATGCCTAATACAAAGGAACAAAAATCTAAGTGTGAAATTTCAATTATCAAAAGTAGGAGATTTTGTGATAAGAAGAATGGTTGGCGAATTTCTTTGCATCCCTCAAATCCTACCACAAAAGCAGTATGCTTTTGCATGAAGCTGGCTTGTGACCCACGAAAGGCTGGCACAACAGAATAAGACTGGAGACCTAGTCTATCTACTGGGCCTCTGTCTCTGGGAACAGGGAGCAGTCAGTGCCTAGGGTGGTATGTTAGATTGGACATGCAGCGGCAATTAGGGGTTAAAAAGCCCATCAATCACAGGGGCTTGTTTTTACACTTGGGGTTTTGTGAGCTGACAGGACATGTTAATCATAATGTACACTTAGCAGACAGAAACAAGGGCCAGTAATTACCAGGTAGTGAGTAACCCAGGTCATATGCCTGGCACCATTCCCTGACTCAGGAACCCCCAGCCTGAAGCACGAGGGCCTGTGGGCTTGTGGAGAAGTCTGTAATGTAAGCAGATCTGGGGTCAGGTGAGCGGGAGTAGGTAGAAAAGAGACAAGGTAGGTGTGCAGTGGGCCAAGGCCCGGCTTTAAAGAAACCCTGAGAGACCGAAGGCTTAAGGTTCCCACAGGAGAAGCAGCTCCTGCTTGCCTGTGCAGCACATCGATGGATGAGGGGGGAAAGGTGAGCTCAGGGCAGAGCTAAGGATGTGGGAATCATTCAACAAAGACATTCTGGAGGTCAGGGCTGGGTGGCCTCCTCCAAATAGTTTAAGGGGTTGGGGGAAGGGAGAGCTAGACTTCTTAGAACTCTAGTTCTAACCCAAAAGTATGCCAGAGGTTTAGACAAGTCAGCATTATCCTCTAGGGGAGTCTGACTCTGCCAAGGAGAAACAAGAAACCAAAAAAAGGGCCTTCACAGAATCTGAAACATGATGTGGGGAAAAGAGCACTAAACTGGAGTCAGGAGGCCTGGCTTGAGTTCCAACTCTACTAGCTGTGGCATTGGGCCAGTTAATTCTCCATTCTGGGCCTCAGTTTTCCTACCTGTGAAGTAAAGAGTTAAACTAAATGATTGTTAAGTCCCTTCCCAGGTCTGACTTTGTGATTATGTAGTGAATAGGGCTGGGTTTTTTGTAGCAAGCTCCTTCTGTTCCCTGTCCCAACCTATCATCTCCTATCTTCTTGCTGTTCAGTCGTTTCGGTTGTGTCCAACTCTTCATGACCCCATTTGGGGTTTTCTTGGCAAAGACACTGGACTGGTTTGCTATTTCCTTCTCAAGCTCATTTTATAGATAAGGAAACTGAGACAAACAGGGTTAAGTGACTTGCCCAGGGTCACATAGCTAGTAAGTGTCTAAAGCCAGATTTGAACTCAAGAAAATGAGTCTTCCTGACTCTGTCCCCTACACCACCTACCTGCCCTCACTCCTATCTTACAAGTATATATTTATCAAACGCCTACATATATATGCCCAGCCTTATGCTAGGCACTGTACAGGACACAGAAGAAGACATGATCCCTGACCTCTAGGAGTTTACCATCTCCTATATGAGGCTACCTCCTCCATGAGATCTTTCCAAATCCCCCCAGCTGCTAATGCCTCTTCCTAGAAATCACCTTCTTATGTGTGCATGCTGTAGGGAGTTATCAGGACACCTTTAATCAATTGATTGCCAACCCCTCCCCAGCCCAGTTAATGAAATTACAGGAGCCAACAATGGAAAATGAGGTAGTAAGGTCTTGAGATAAGTACAAAGGAGGAATTAGAATGCTGCTATCCATTGGCCGGAAGAGAGATCTGACACCATACCTCTATAACAAACCCCTCCCCCCAACCCTTGAAGAAGGAATCGTCCCTCTGCCAATGAAATGCATGTTTTTTAAAAAATCCCTTAGTAGGAATCATCATATTCTTGGCAAATTCAGTTGGCAAAGAGCAGTCTGACTGATGCAGAAGGGCAGCCCATAACTTGGAAGGTTCAGCCATGCCACTTCTTTCTCTGGTAGGTCAAGAGGGTAAGTCCAGAAAGAGGGTCAATAAAGAAACAGGAGGCTGAGATGGTTGTATCACATGATGCTGTGGCTGAGGCACCAAGCAAGGGTGGTGTTTGCTATGAGGGAGAAAGCTCACCTCCCTCCTGGTCAGCACCATGAGGCAAAGCCCCAACTGCCCCTCCTTAATTATGGCTCTATTTTAAAATATCAATATGTTAAATAGACCCTACTTCACAGGGGGGTGTTAAAGTGTCACAACCTATATAAATGCGAGCTCTTTTCATTACCTCCTTCATGTAAGTAAGTAAGTGGAGTGTAAGGTGGAATATAAATGAGTTACACCCTTTTATTGAGACACCAAAGAAAGGCGCTATGCAAACTGTCAACATTTGTAGCCATCACAAAGGTCTGTTTACTCACAGTGCATTACAAGGAAGTAATCCTTCTGCTCCTCTAATGAGAATCCCACCTGCCAACAGTAGATCATGAGCTTTGAGTTATTTCTCCAAGACCAGGCAGCGATTTGTCCTGCCCCCGACTGACCCTCCCTCACCCAGTTCCCTCTGTGAACAAAGGCACACATTTGCATGACCGACCATTGTGAGAGCTATTCAGTATCAGCTGGAGCCTTGGAACCGAGTGACCATTACCGGCTTCCCACATGATCAAATGATAACCGTGGCTTCATTATATCCCTGCCCCCCTAACCAGCTCCTGCTTTCTTCTGAGGCATTCCTTCTCATTTGCACTATCCAGATTCAACTAATCTTCCAGCCCAGCTCATGTCCCAGCTCCAGAAAGCCTTGCCCCACAATCCACTCTACAGGGATCTCTCTTCCTTCTGAATTCCTGCAGCCCTTAGTCTATGTCAGTACTTAATACTCTATGTATAGCTCAGTCACTGTTAGTTTACCCCCTTTATCTTTACTCCCTAACTAGACTGTACATTCCCATCTGTAGGGACTGTCTTTTGAGAGAAAAGAGGAAAGCACCAGTGTACAGAAAGAGGGAGAGAGAGGTTCATAGCATCAGAGATTTAGAACTGGGAGGGAACCTTTGGGCTCATCTAGTTCCATCTTTTCATTTTACGGATGAGGAGGTTAGATTTGGGGGACAGGAAGAATAGACAGAAAGGAGAAGCAAAAGGGAGAGGAAGGGAAGAAGAGACAAAGGTAGGGGACAGAGTGAGCAAGAAAAAAATGACGGGGGAGGAGAGAGAAAAGGATGAAATGGAGAGAAAGGGAAGAGAGGAAGAATGTGTACGGGAAAAGGGATTAAAGGAAGAAATTCCCACTCTGGAAGGGCAAGGGTGGGAGGGCTTTTTTCTTCTCCCTGGCTCTGCAGGACACTCTGTGCCGTCCTACCCTGCAAAAAATGGTTATTATGATTTGTCTTGGAAACTGCCCTCCTTCTTTTCCTTCTCATTCTAATGATGCCTTCTCCCCCAAACCCCCACCTAAAGTCCCAGGCCCTCCTTACAAGAAAGGGATGATGCCAACTTTGCCATTATTATTGTTTGACTTTTGCTACAAACAAACCATTAGTGAATAGCGATCTTTACTCCACCCCTCCTAGACATTTTGGTTCTTTCAAACAACCTCCCCAGAACAATGCATCACAGCGGTGACTTCCTTTTAGGATTCCCCCTAAAAAATCCCCCAGCCCCTGGGAAACTCATCTAAAAGAAAAGCAAGTCGCTTCCAGAGAAGAGGCACGCATCCAAGTAAACTATCAGAGACACCCACCCACCTCCACCTCCCAGCCACAGAGTCTGGCTGCCCCTTAAGGCCCAGCCCAGCCCTCTCAAACACTGAGCCATAGCCAGGGTCGCCCAAGGATTTTCAATTCCAAATTCTCTTCCTCCCTTAACCCCCTCCCCTACCCATTGAGAAGAGAAGAAATATGACACCCATTATACATATGAAGTAAGGCAAAATATATTTTCTACATTAACCATGTTGGGGGGAAAAATGAGAAAAATAAAGTGAAAAAAATTAGGTTTCAATTTGCACTTGGAGTCCATCAATTCTCCCTCTGGAAGTTGATAGCACTTTTCACCATGAGTTCTTTGTCATGGATCATTATATTGATCAGAGTAGCTATATACCTATTATCTTTACTCAAATAGATCTGTGACCTGACTAGAAATTCTGTTTACCTCCTGTAAACTGTAAAACCTGTGAACAAATGGGAGAACATGGGATGAAGTCACAGATCCATGGACAAAGACCTCACAAGATGGGGAGGATGGTCTGGCTTCAGCCTACACACACACACACACACACACACACCCAAACACATATGAAAGAGGAGACTCCAAGTACATAAGTTGTCCCTGTTATTCTTTTGTTAAAGTCATATTTTTTGTAAAATAAGTTCTATTCATATGATTTTATTTGGAGTTTAACTTATTAAGTCAAGTGTGTTCACATGTCTGTTTTGGTTGAAATTGTTAAGTCCTAAAGGTTATCTCTTCAGGAGCTTGAAGGTGACCCTGAGTTCTCAAAGGCTGTACCAATAGAGCATGAACTCTGGCGAGTTCTCCCCAATTGGAAAGGCCCAGAGCACAGGTGTGGAAAGTCAGAGACCCTGCAAAGACCATCCTAGTTAAACCTGGAGAGGCTTTCACTAGGCTGGCCACAGTGATGAATTTTTCAGCCATGGCAACACCCAAAGCTATTTGAGAAGTTGTAAGGTGGGGGGCGCTATCAATGAGGGTATAAAGAGATCTCATGCTGAAGAAATCAGTAGAAATCAATATCCTTCTAATAATGTAGATGTTATTAGGTTTGTAATTTAAAACAATTATTTTTCTAAAAGAATCTTAACAGGAAAATGAGCTTTTTTAAAAAAAGTTCTATTTGTCTCCCTTCAACAGATTAAATTCAAATTACAAATTCAAGGGACTATGCCCAAATTTTCCCCATATTAGACTAGGCAGTACTAAAAGATATGTGGTCTAATAGGAATAGCTCTAAATGAGACATCTTAATGAGTGGCAAAGACAAAAAAATACCATACCAGTTCAGAGGAGGAAGAGGTCCATGTGACCTGGAATTATGAAGAGGTATTGTTGGAGCTGGACCATGATGGACGAGCAGGATTCATATAGGTAGAGAGGAAGATGGGAGTCAGTTTAGGTGGGGAAGTGAACAGTTTAGTGACATTGGGGGTACAATTGCAACTTGCTTTCTAGAATGGCTGAACTAATTCATAGCTCCACAACCTTCCCACAACCCTTTCTAAAGTTGCCACTTTTGTCTTTTGTCATTTTTGCCAATCTGAGGGGTGTGAGCTAGAACCTCAGAGTTGTTTTAATTGGCAGTTCTCTTCTCACTGATGATCTGGAGTATTCTTCTATATGATTGTTAATAACTTGTATTTTTAACTGCCTGCTCATATCCTTGACCATTTATCTACCGAGAAATGACTCATTATTACATATTTTATATTCTGTGTGTGTATACATATATATACACACATAGAATATATATATATGTATGTATATATATATATATATATACACACACACATATATATATCCTATGTCTTGGATCTCAGACCTTTATTAGAGAAACTTGCTGCAAAATTTTTCCCAGTTAACTTCTTCTTAGGTAGTCAAGTACAGGTGTGTTTGGAGGAAAATGAGAAGACTTAATTGACCAAGAATAGAACATTCCCAAAGGGGAGTAATGGAAGATAAGGCTGAAAAAGTAGTTAAGTGCCAGACTGAGGAGTTTAGCTGTCACTGCACAGGTATGACCATATCACTCATCTGCTCAATAAACTCCAGTGGCTCCTTATTCCACAAGGATCTTTGGCATTTAACACCTTTCACAATCTAGCTCCAACCTACTTTGCTACCCATATAATACATGACATCCCCACCTGGTGCTTAGTGGTCACTTAATAAATGTTTGTTGATTGACTGACCAATATGCACTACAGTCTAGTATCTTGTTCCTTACCCATGACTCTATCTTCTCATCTCTGCGCCTTTGCATACTGGCCATCCTCCATGCCTAGAATGCGTTCCCTTCTCACTTGTGCCCCACAGAACTCCTAATTTCCTCCAAAGCTCAGCTCAGATGCCACCTAGTACATGAATCTTTCCTGATTCCCCCATCCCCAGAGCTGCCAGTGCCCTTCTACCAAAATAACTAACAGTATTTATCTTATATGTATTTTGTTTATGCTTACATATGTACATGTTACCTTCCTCCAATAGCATCTAAGTCCCAAGAGCCTGTTTTGTTTTTGTCTTTGTGTCTGAAAGGTCTGCAGACAGTAGGTGCTTAAAAACATCTTGTTGATTAACTGATTCTGAAACAGGGAATGATTGGAAGTTTTTGATTGGAATGAAGTAATCAAAGGGTGGTTTAGGAAAATTAACCTGGCAGTGGTGAGTAAATTTGATTCAAGGGACAAGAGACCCAAGGCAAGGAGATAAGGGCCTGAGTTAGGCTGGTGGCAAGGGAACCACTAGGAAGGAGATGGCTGTGAAGACAACACCTAAGGCGAAGGTTCTTGCTGACTGCCTGAATGTAGCGTGAATGGAAAGTCACCCAGATTTCTATTCTAGTCATACTCAAAATTGGGCTCTCAGAAACCTTCCCTGATAAACCCCATCTAATCCTGATTCTGTGCCCCAACCCATCACTTAGATCTTTGCAGTGTATAATTTACATATGTCTATTTATTGCTTTAAAAATCTTCCTAAGACTTTTTAAGATATGAGTACTTTTGCCCTAGGGAAGCTGTTAATATAACTATGCCAGGTACCGCTAGGAATATTTTCATTGGCTGAGAGAGGGCAGTCATTGGCAGCACAATCTGACCTAAGGCAAAAGGGAGGAGTGGTCAGTCGGGTCCTCGCATACCATGGGGTTTTGGCAGGGGAAGGGAGCTGTGAGACAGCAATGACACCATTGCAGTATCTTGGAGGTAGGCAGGGTGGGGACAGTTGTATCACCTGGCACTGTGGGCTGGTAGAAGTAGCTGGCAGAGGACCATGAGGTGAGATATCATGACACTGTTCTCCCCTGAGGAAACATAGTGCCCCTCTTCATGTCCGCTCCATGAGGCAAAATCCCTGACATGCCTCTGCTAGCTATAACAACTCTGGGAGGCTATTTTCTGTTGCTTTGAGAGCCCTCCCCGCCCCTCCTCAGCACCTAGGATAGGGCTCTGCAGTCATCAGGTCCCTGTTAGAAGACTCTTGACAATCTTCTTAACAAGGTGAATTTGTGTGTGTGTCTGTGTGTGTGTCTGTGTGTGTGTTTGTGTGTGACAGAGAGACACAGTAAGAAATGAGAATGAGAGAGAGAGAGAGAGAGAGAGCATAAACCTCTATTTAATTTGTCTTAACAATAAAAAAGAATGAAGAGCTGCATGTAAGGAATAATTAGGTGAATGAGAATGTATTAGACAAAATGACTCACTAACAAAGTGCACCTGCATAATATTGGATTAAAAGCCCAGGCCAAAGGAAATGGAGCTTTAATAGGGAAATGAATGGTGTTGATGCTTACAGAATAAAATTAAAAAACTTTTTAAAATACAAATGAAATTCAATGATAAGCTCAAAAGACCATCCCCATATATTTTGTGCTATATAAATTTAGAGATGGCAGGGAAGGGGAGTGGAGGAGGGCAAGAGGGAAGCTTCTTAGCTTGACATTGGGGTAAAAGTATTAGACTCAGAGTCAGAGAGACCTGGTCACATCCAGGCTCTGTCACATCATACCTGTGTGACCTTGCACAAGGCTACAGCGAGATGGGAGTGAGACCATGTGTGTAAAGTGCTTTGGAAAACACAGGGGGCTTTCTAGATGTCGGTGGGTATGATCTTGGGCTGCATTAGAAGAGGCACAGCTTTTAGAAGGTTTAGGAGTTTTTTCATGGTCCTCAGACCACTTCTGGAGTATTGTGTTCAGTTGTGGGGGCACAGTTTAAGAAATGGATGGAAAAATCAGAGAGCATTTAGCAGAATGCCGAAGGACCTTGAGTCCATGTCATGTAGAGATCAGTCAAAAGAATTGGGAATTTTTAGCCTGGAGAAGGTAAGGTTCAGAGCAGACCTGATAGCTGTTTTCAGGTATTTGGAGGACCGTCATGTGGAGGAGGAGAAGGAATTAGATGCTGTCTGTGTGACCCCAAAGGGACAGAATCAGGAGCAATGAAGAGGCCAATTTGAGCTTGATCTCAGGAAAATCTTCCTAATGATTAGAGCTGTCCAAATAAGGAATGGGCTGCCTGTACAGAGGAAGGGTGACCTCTAGTACAGGCTGGATGAACACTCATCAGGGATGTCATAGTGGGAATTCTTTGGGGAATAGGATTTGACTAGAGGGGGGGTTGCTAACATCCCATTCAACTCTGAATTCTGTGATTGTGTGATAATTGGACATTTAAAATTTTGCTCTCTATTTCTTAAACAGATGATAAATTCTCCAAAGAGCTGTACAAAATCTGCACATAAGAGGTGAGAGAAGACTATGGTTGGGGATGTGGGGAAGGGATGTTCAAGATCGATGTTAGAGAAACCTTTCCATTTTCTACAAGCACACATACATACATATGCACTCACAGAAACACTCCAAGGCCTGATACAGTGTCATTAGCTTCAACAACTAATTCAAACACATCCTAGGCTCTGAGAATCCTAGAATATTAAAGCTGAAAAGGATGGCAAAGACCATCCTGCCCAAATCCCTCATTTTACAGACGGGGAGATTGAGGTCAGACTGTGACGTGATCTGATAGGAAACACATCTTGCTCTAATGGAAAGAGCATTCAAGGGAGAATCAGGAGATGTGGGTTCTTGTCCCAGCTCTTCTGCCTAGGAAGAGTAAGACTGGCCTTCACCTTTTGGAGCTTTCATCAATTTTCTCTTCTTTAAAATGTGGATGATAATATACACCCTGCTGTGCAAAATTATTGGGAAGACAGAGCTTTTTAAACTGTAGATCTATACAAAAGTAAGCTATTATTACTCAAATAAAATTAGTTTTTCAGATTATCCACCTAGAACTGTTTTGAGTACCTACATGGCCATAGTAGGACTGTGCTGGTCACTGTCAGTGGGTATGGAAGATATATTTTGTATCTTCATTTGGCCTCACATTCCTATTACCCCTAAAGAGCTTAGAGAGATAACATTGACACCCTCCCTTTCTCTCTTTGAGCCATATGATGCAGAAAAATATCCTCATTGGTGAAACGAGACCAAGAAGGACTGTGTAGTGAGATAGGAGGAAGCTCAGAGAGCTAATTGAGTGAGTCATTCGATGAATTAAATTAAGAATGGCAATTTAATGTCTTCTATCTGGCAAAGAAGCAGGCAATTAACAGCTAGCTTCTCCTGTGGGATGGGAGAAGAGGAGCTGAATTTTAAAGCTAGAAGGACCCTTGGAGGGCCCATCTAATCCAATCCCTCTTTATACATATGGGGAGGCGGAGGCCCAAGGGGGTGAAGCAGTTTGTCCAAGCATAATGTATCAGAGCTAGGATTCAAATCGAAGTCCTCTAATTCCAAATTCAATGGGTTTCCCCCACCCCCCATTTTTCTCCATCATACCATGCTCCCAGATGTCCCAATTAACTGACAAAATGCTTTCCCTACAGAAAAACCTATATACATAAAAAATAATTTTTCTGCGGGGCAGGGTGTGGGGAAGCAATCAGGATTAAGTGACTTGCCCACAGTTACACAGCTGATAAGTGTCTGAGGCCAGATTGGAACTCAGGTCCTCCTGACTCCGGGGCCAGTTGCTCTGTCTATGATAAATAACTTATTAAAATCCTCCTCACTACCAAAAGGACCCCAGCTTATTAAAGCTGAAAGGATGTTTTGTGTAATTCTCATCTACTTAAATGAAGTCTATAAATGCAAGTTGCATTCTTCTTAATGGCCAAAAGAAATCCTCATTTACATTGAGAAAAGAAAAAAAAACATTTGGAAACAACCAGCTGTTTAACTGAATCCAACAGGGAAGGCTGGTAATACTGGATTCATGATGCTAATTCATTGTCAAGAGCTGTTCAACCATCCAAAATACGTCCCTAGACAAAGCCGGGAAGTTTATTGCCATTTTAGCCAATTTAGAAAGTGCCTCTATGACTGTAAATAATTTTTATGTACTTGCAAGGAAAAAAAAAAGACCAAATGCAACTCTAAAATTCCCTTTTTTCCACTAGCTGACACATTAGAAGGAATGCCATTAAAAGGCAGGGAATTGCTGGGTCAAGGTTTTAAAAGAGTCTCCAAGATTTATTGCCAGAGAAAGGACCCGTTTAGATTTAACTGATACTCATAGAGAACAAATCCTGTTTGCAGAGATTAGATTTTTCCTCTCCATTGCATGGCTCAGAAAGCAGCGCGTCTGACAGCACTGCTCATGATTTATATGCATGCTTATTAGATCCAGCATTTCATTTGATCATGTCCCGGTCAATACCAAGGAAGCTTCGCTGTCCCAATGAAAAATGAAGAGTCGAGAGCTACGGTGAACATGTACGAATCACAAAAAAAAAAAAAGACACGTATCTTGTTATAGATGACAGAAGTCACTTAACATAGAAGTAGCCAGGTGGGCGTGGAGTCAGGAAGACCCGAATCCAGATCCAGCCGAGGACACTTACCATTTGACCTTGGACAAGTCACTGTGCCTGCATATCCTCAACTGCAAAACGGGAGTAAAATAGCACCTGTCTCTCAAGGTTGTCTTGAGAATCAAAGGAGATAATATTTATAAAGTGTTTAGCCTGGTGCCTGGTACATAGTGAGTGAGAGATATATATGTGTGTGTATATATGTGTGTGTGTGTATACATGTACACATATATGTGTTTATACCTACATACATATGCACATATATGCTAGTTATTATTGTTATTGCTGTTATTATCACTATCCTATATTTTTGAAGCTTATGGGGGCCTTAGAGATGAGCTAGTCTAGGGGCTCATAACCTTTTTTGTGTGTCTGGGCCCTCTTTGTCACTCTGGTGAAGCCTGGGGACCTTTTCTCTGAACAGTTTTAAATGCATAAAATAAAGTAGGTAGGATTACAGAGGAAACCACTTATACTGAAATACAGTTATCAAAAATTTTTTAAAAGGAGTTCACAGGACCCCTGGTCTAGTTCAACATCCTTATTTTATAGAGGAAACTAAGAACCTTCTTATGGAAGTTATACAGCTAATTTGGCATCTTGGATCCCAGACCAGTGTTCCTACTACACCATGGTGTCTCTGCAACACCATCAATCCCCCAGAGCCATTGAAAATAGACAGACATACACACACACACACACAGAATGCAATGCATAACAGGGATGAACACACAATAAAGTCACTGAAGTCTCATTAAAATAAAGTCCAAGAAACTACACTAGTATAGAACAGAAAGGCTGGAAAGAGTTGGTTGAAGCCACTGTAAAAGTCTTTTTTCTTTCGAGGCAATCTGAGTTAAGTGACTTGCCCAGGGTCACACAGGTAGTAAGTGTCTGAAGAGGCATTTGAACTCCAAGGCTGGTGCTCTATCCACTGCACCACCTAGCTGTCCTGTAAAGGTCTTTTAAAACTAAAACAGGAGCTTATATTTTATCCTAGAAGCTCCCACTTGACAGGAGAGGAGAGGGAGTCACATGGTCAGATCGGTATTTTAGGAAAATTTCTTTGGCAGCTGTGTGTACTCAGAGACTGCTGGGAGATGTGAGGCATAGAAACCAGCTAAGAGATCATTGCAGTAATTTAGGTGAGAGGTGATAAAGGGTCTGAACCGTGGTGGTAACAATGTAAGTAAAAAGAAAGGGTCAGATGCAAGCAATGTTGTAAAGGCAGAAACGACTACCCAAAATTTATGACCGTGGAGCACTCATTTGGCAATTCATCCCATATTGCCCTGGGCCATCTCTTGGACTATTCCACTCTTACTTAACCCTTATAATTGTTGCTTAACTTTTCATGTACTTCACCTAGGTTGTAAGCACCCTTAGGACAAGGACTGAATCATAAATCTTGCTTATCCTCACAGCACTGAGCACCCACTCAATATGAGAATACATGATGGATGGATCTGTGACTCTGTTGGCATGGGGTGCGCCCAGCATGGGGACTCCCACCAACACAAATGAAAACCCACCTATGACTCCAAAAGTTCCAGGGAGTTTTCTGAGGCTCAAAGAGGTCGAGTCACAGAGTTTGTAAATATCAGAAGTGAGATCTGAATCTAGTTCTTTCTGACTCCAAGCCCAGCGCTCTATCCCAAGGCTGCCTTTAGATAGTCCATGAGAGTTTCAGAATGTCAATGCCAGAAGGAGCCTTAAAGGTTATCTTGTCCAGCCACTTCAGTTTACAAATGGGAGAATTAAATCCCAGGGAGGCAAAAGTCCTAAGGTCATATGTTGAATTAATGGCATGTGTGTGAAAACAAATAAACAGATCGCATAAAATAGACCACTGGGTAAGGCTTAAAAATGTGCCTGTTGCAATGGGATTTGTTGTAACTGAATTTGTCCTGTAGAAACACAGCAATCTTCAATTAAATGGGGAGAACACCATCCAATTTCCTTTCTTTCTTGCCTCTCCAAGGGTGTAGGAGGTGTTCATCTAAACTATGCCCCTGACCTGGGGAGTAATCATAAGTAGCACCTGCTGCCAGAGAAAGAAACTGGCCCCCTCCAGCTGCAGCTCCATTTCCTCAGGGAGAAGCTAGGACAGATAGGAGTGCAGGTGTCAGTATCTGAAGGAAATACACATGGAAATGAGGGTTAAGTTTTTATCAAATGTCTATTTCTATTACAACTGGGAAAAAAAATCTCATCAATTCAGACCTCACAGTGCTTTGCACATGAATATTTAATAACTGTTGAATTAAATTCATAGTTGATGGCAAATACAGACAGGAACTAGGCTGAAGTAGAGGCTGATGGTGTTGGCCAAAAAAAAGCTAATCAAAACTTTAAAAGCTGATTCATATTTATAAGAAAAAGAGCCATTCCCCAATTGATAAATGCTCTAAGTTCTTAAGGCAGTTCTTAAGGACAGAAACCCAGGCTATCTATAGCCATATGAAAAGCTGTTCAAAATCACTAATTAGAAAAATGTAAATTAAAGCAGTTCTGTGATTCTGCCTCACACCCATCAGAGTGGCAAAGGTGATAAAAACAACAAAAATGTTGGAGGGACTGTGGGGAAACAGGCACATCGATGCACTGCTGGTGGACATGGGAATGGGAGTAACCATTAGAGAAAACAATTTGGAATTATACACAAAATGTTACTGAATAGTGTGTATGTACCCTTTTACCCAGATATGCCACTGGTAGGCCTACACCCAAAAGAAATCAAAGAAAGAGGAAAAGGTCTTTTATGTACAAAAATATTTTTGTGGTTCAAAAAAAAAAACCTGGAAACTGCAATGATGTATCACAATTGACGAATAGCTGGTTAAGTTATATATTTGAAATGTGATGGAAAACTATCATGCCACAAAAAAATGAGAAAATATTGGTGATTTCAAAAAGACATGGAGAGACTTACATGAATTGATGCAAAGTGATATGAGCAGAACCAGAAGAAATATTTCTAATGTAACACCAATGTCATAAAAATGAACAACTTTAAGGACTTGTACAGACTGATGAGGAATAAAATGAGCAGAACCTAGAGAACAATTTATACAATAACAACACTGTAAAAACAAACAACTTTGAAAGCTGTAAAAACTATGATCAATAATTGTATTAATGATTGTATCTAAGCCCATTTATGATTTCAGAATAGGGATGATGAGAAATGCTCTCCATTACAGAGATATGATCAATTTACAGTGTAGAATAAGACATTTTTTTGTATATAGCCATTGAGAGAATTTATCTTGCTTAGCTATGCATATTTGTTATAAGAAATTTGGAGTTTTTTTTCTTTTCTCAACGGAGTGACTGTTGGGTGGGGGAGAAAATAGATTTTTATTAATTTTTAACAGGAAAGATGGGGAGTGCTACAGATTGGAATGTTGCATGTGCTTTCAGATGAGGTCACTGCATTTTTATTTTTACTTAACTGTCTTTGTTACAAAAGACCTATCATGAAGTAGGAGTAATCTGTAAGTATGTATAATTTAAAAACAAAACACATCAATACAACTTTTAAAAGAATTTTAAAAAGAAAAAAGGCAACTTTAGTTACATAAATAGAAATAGAATGTCCAAAATGAAGGGAGTGATGGTTCCACTGTACCTTCCTCTAGTTAGACCACACCCAGAGTACTGAGCTCAATTATGGGCACCACATGTTAAGAGGAACTCTGTAGAACTGAAGCCTGTTCAGAGGAGGGTCACGAGGATGTCAAGGGATCCAGAAATGTCATTTAAAGGAAGAATTAGAAACATTTGTCCTGGGGAAGAGAGCACTTCAAGGAGATATGATAAGCATCCTCAGATATTTAAAGGATCGTCATATAGAAAAAGTATTAGATTTATTCTATATAACTACAAAGGACAGACCTAGAACCAATGGATGTAAGTTCTAGGAAGGAAGTTAAGTGACTCAACATAATGAAGAGTTAATGAATTAATAAAGAGTAAATGACTCAACACAATTTCTTAACTATTAAAGCTGTGGAAATAAAGGAATGCTTAGGAAGTAGTGGGTTCACCATCACTGGAAGTGTTTGGGCAAAGGCTGGATAAGTACCTAACCGAGCTGTTGTAGAAGACATTCCTGCTTCAGGTGGGAGGTTAGAAAAGATGAGCTTTAGATCCCCCTCAGGGCTATAAAGTTTATTACTCTATAATTCAGACAGTCCTCGGATCATTAGAATTCATGTGGTTTGACTGCATTTGGGTTCCTTGAACCAAATTATCTTTGGCATTCATTATGCCAGTTTACAAGGATATAAGGCCATGTGACACTTGTTTCTCTGTGTCTCGTCTCTGTCTCTCTCTCTGTGAATCTGTCTCTGTTTCTTAACCTTTGTCTTTCTCTGTTTCTTAACCTTTGTCTTTCTCTGTTTCTGTCTGTCACAGACACACACCAACACACACACACACCAACACTCTCTCTCTCTCTCTCTCTCTCTCTCTCTCTCTCTCTCTCTCTCTCTCTCTCTCTTTCTCTCTCTCTCTCTCTCCAAGTGATTGATTTAGTTTGCCACAGACTTCTCTAACAAATAAACCAGACACTCACCTCTTGCTTTGGACCAGTCAGCCAAGTTGACTTCTTTTTCCCAACTCTTGTAGAGAGTTTCTCAGACCAAAGCTTCCCGATCAGCTGTTTAGTGAGTCAGGCTCACACACTCAATCTTGCCTTGGCTCCTTTGCTAGCTCTACAACGACATTCAGTATGAAAGGAAAATGATCACTTTGTGCCCAACTTTTAAAACTGCTTGTCTCAGGCAGTCCTAGCCTGGGTTTGACATGGAGGCTGGGTCTGTATATTCAGTAATTAAACTTTTTTCCAACCATGGCATAACTTTGGGCTGAACTAGTCACTTGCAGATTGTTCCCAGGACAATACAATCAACAAAGCCAGAAATATCAGTTGTACCAGTTGCACGGTTCTGTAGGGAGCACAGAAGCCCATGATTGGGCAAGTCAGTGCCCTCTCTGGGCAATCCTTTCCTTATCTGTCAAGTAACCTGGCTATCTCACAAAACTATTATGAGAATCAAGAGATAACAGATGTGAAAGTGCTTTAAGAGGTATTAAACACTCCAAAAACCTGAAGTGAGATTTTTTTCTAGAATGATTCTTAAGACAAGTCCCAGGACATAGTCTCAAGGGGATATCACAAATGATGTATTTGGTTTTGTTTTGACTGGGAATTCCTACACTCAAAAAACTGATAACTCTTCACCATGGTGAAAAAAATGCTAATTCATATCCTTTCATCTCTTCTTCCTTCTTTCCATCACTCTTCCTCCTTTCTTGCTCTCCCTTCGTCATATCTTCACTCCTTCTTTCTCTCCCTTCATTCCATCCTTTCTTCTCTCTTTTCTTCCCTTTTCCCTTTTTCATTTGCAACTCTCTTTCTTTTCCCTTTCTTTCTCTCTCCCTCTTCCTTCTCTCCTTTTTCTTTCCTCCCCTCCCCCTTTTCCCCATCCCAGACAGACTGCTCCTTTTCTGCGCAAGAAGAAATGCAAACATGAGTCAAGAGGCTACATATGAGTCACTGATGACTTTTTTTTTTTTGCTACATTGTATGTATCAGAAGGAAGTGATACCATGCCAATAAAAGAACAAGTCATTTTGACACTAGGAGTTTCTTTCATTTCTTTCAGAAACAGGGGAAACTTCTCCCACACTCCACGTCTTTGCCCCACCCAAAGTAAAAAATGAATGTTCATAATAATTTCCCCACATTTTGGGAATTCAGAAAAATGCTGATTTCTATATTCTCTCCATAGTTATCTATGAAGCACACAAGGTCATATCTCTGTAAAAATTTAATGGTGAAATACTTATTTCCATCTATTATCTGCCAATCAATTCAATAGATTATTAAGCCCTTCCATCTATAAATCACTATATAGTGATAAACTATACGTCTGCTGGCCAAGGACCGACCTCATGAAGTCTGATGGGGTTTATCACTAGGCTGGCTGCAGGGTGATGAATTTTCAGCCTTAGCAATTCAAGAAGACCATCTACTAATCTAGAGAAGAGCTGTGATCTGGGATGTGGAGGGAGTGCAGATCCTTGGAGTGTCTATAGGACACCATGGGGAATACAAAGAGCTATGGGACATGATTCCTGGCCTTGAGGAGCTTACGCAACTAAGACACGTACCAGGAATTGTAATGCAAAGGAGGAAATGACAAGTACTATCAAAGTTCAGAGATAGACAGATAAATGGGAGAAAGATAGATAGGTGATAGCCAGATAAATAGATAGATGATTGATAGATACATTGATACATAGATATATGGTAGATAGGTAATAGAGAAGAGAGACAGAGATAGGTAGATATATTGATAATAGCTAGATAGGTAGATAGATAGATAGATAGATAGATAGATAGATAGATAGACAGATAGATGGAACATTTATGAAGCACTTACTATGTGTTGGACACTATTAAACACTGAGGATACAATTAAAAGTAAGCAAGACCATCCCTTCCCACATGAAGCTTACTTTCTAATAGTGAATCCTGGGAAGATTCATGTTAACTACTCAGTTAAGTAAGCAAAACCAGAACTGCCTACAATATGGAAAAGAAAACAACCATGATAGACTAAATAACTCCGTTCGATAACTAGCCATGACCCCAGAAGGCTGACAATGATTTGTGTTTCCCCACTCTTGGCCACAAAGAGTCAGACATGACTGAAATAACTGAACAACACAAATTTTTGGCAGACGAAGGACAGGCTAGAGGGGCAGGATGGGACCTTATCAGACACAGCTAAAGTGTAGATTGGATTAGCTCAACTGTACTCATTTGTTAGAAGAGAGGGCTATTATTTGGGGTGGGGGAGGAAGTGTGGAAGGAATAATAATGTTATTATTGTTGAGTTGTGACTCTTTGTGACCCCATTTAGTGCTTTGGCAAAGATATTGAAGCGGTTTGCCATTTCCTTCTCCTGCTCGTTTTACAAATGAGGAAACTGAGGCAAGTAGCATTAACTAATTTTCCCAGCTGGTAAGTATCTGAGGCCAGATTGAACTCAGGAAGATGAGTCTGGCACTCTATCTAGCTGAAAGGAGGTTCAGAAGCAGATATATAAGCAAGGAATTGATGGAAGCAACCTGTTAAATTTAATACGTACTTTTTAAAAAGCTGTACATAAGAAATTAATTATGTTATATATAATTTTCTATTCTTTTATGAGGAAATATTCATTTTATATATGTCAAATTTATGGTAACATGTATATATATAATATATATTTTACTAGACGTATGAGTCCATTAGTGTAGGGAGCTTTTGTTGAGAAATTCACTCTCCCAATGCAAAGCAGCACCTTCTCTGTGACTTAGGAGAGGGAGGGAGAAGGGGGAGGGAAAAAGGAGAGAGAGGGAAGGAAAAAGAGAAGAAGATAGGTAAATAGATTAGATAGATGAACAGATGGATAGATAGATAGATGGATAGATACACAGTTAGAGGTAGACAGACAGAAAGAGACAGACAGAAATAGATGGAAATAGACAGATGTAGACAGACAGACAGACAGACAGATGGAAGTAGATAGATAAATTAAAGTAGACAGACAAATAGATGATAAGTAAATACACAGATAGATAGATATTTCTGAAAAGTTGTTTTAATTTAGAGGTTATTTTTTTTCATTTCCTAGGTAAATGGAAACCCGCAACTTAATAATGTGTGTCATACACAGAGTCAAACTTTAATGGCATGAAAGCCAGCTGCTCAGAGCTACCCCTAGTGGGTAGCTGAGCTGAGCTGGGCAACGGACCTGCTATTTCACTGGTACGAGGAATGTACCTGATGAGGAAACGCCGTGCACCCATTTGGCAGACCAGTCCTTTCTTTGCAGCCCAGAGCCTTAGAGAGTTGCCTGGGCCGCTGAGTGATGAAATGATGCGTCCAGGGTCATAGAGCCAGTATGTGTCAGGGTCAGGGATTTGAACCCAGGTCTTCCTGATTCCAAGACCAGGCATCCCCTCCAACCACTGCCCCACATGCCTCTTTTCATGTGGTATGCATGATGAAGTTTTACATTTTTATAGCCCTTCATTGCTTACAAAGTGCTTTCACACACATTCTCATCCTCACCTCACCACAAACCTGTGAGGTAACTAAAGTTCAGACATTAAGTGATTTGCCCTAGGCTACAACCCACCAGCCACCAACAGAGTACAGTATGTCAGAGATGATGATACAAAGTCCCTTTCCCCCAGATAGATCTTGCACAATGTGGGTCTCTCAAAATGCAAAACTTCCTCAGGGAGAATAGTTTAATCAGTTATTTTGCAACTTAGTATGAACAAGTTTTGAATTCATCCCTGAGAGGCAGCTTTGAGAGATGGCAAAGGGGAGGGTATGAGGACTCTGGATGGCCTGGGCAAAAGTGAAGAATGCCCAATGACATCAGCCCAAGGCAAGATGGGAAGGCTGAGGATCAGCTTCTCTTATTTCCCAGGCCTTGGGCAGCCTGTCCTGGGATCTCAATTAGCTGAATGGTTTTTGATGAAAAGTGAAAAAAGCCAATCACAAAAAAAAGAGTTCATGTAAGAGATTTGAGAGAGAAGAAAAACATCTTTGAAAGACTTAGAACTCTGATCGATGCAACGATCGACTATAATTTCAGAGTGCTAATGATGAAGAGTGTTACCCACATCCTGACAAACAGGTGACGGACTCAGAATGCAGAATGGAGACACAAATTTTTGGACATGGGCAATGTGAAACTTAGGTCTACTTGACTGTCTATTTGTTACAAAGGTTTTGGCCTTTTTATTTTCTGCTCAGGTGGGGAAGTGGAGGGGGAAGAGGGGAGAAAGAATGTTACTTGAAAAAAATTATGATTAATTTTTCAAAAGAGAGAGGGGTTCTAGACTTTACTCCAGACTTAACATGACTCCATAAATCCTTCTACACCTGCTCCCTCTTCACAAAGAAGCCTGAACAGATTTTGATGTTCAGAATATTGATAGAGAGTCCTCTAGAGAAACACTCTGCAAGTCAACTTGATTGAATAAGGCATTTTCTATATGTTATGTTATTGAGTCACGTCTGACTCTTCATGACCCTTTATGGGGTATTTTTGGCAAAGATACTGGTGTGATTTGCCATTTCTTTCTCCGGCTCATTTTACAGATGAGGAAACTGAGGTAAACAGTGTTAAGTGATTTGCCCAAGGTCACACAGCTAATAAATGTCTGAGGCCAGATTTGAACTCAGGAATATGAGTCTTCCTGACTCCAGGTCCAGTGCTCTATCCATCTAAGCCCCTGCTTTTGCATGGTGCCAGAATGACCACTGGAGCTACACAGCCAAAATGACAAATAATCCCTACACAACAAGGAGAAAAAGATTCCTCTCATTGAACATTTCCATCTACACTCGGCAATATCTACCTTTGTCTTCACAATACCAAGCAATCAGTCAGTCAGTCAATTAGCATTTATGAAATAGCCATCCTGTGCCAGGGACTATTCTGGGTGCTAGGGAGACTATGACAAAGATGACACCATCCCTTCCCTCAGGGAGGTTATGCTCCATTGGGGAGAAAATGCACAGCAGGCACTTCGGTATTTGAGTGGAGGAAGCAGCTGGTCCGGTGGAGAGAGCTCTCGCTGCCTCCAGAGTCAGAGGGTCTGCATTCAAACCCCTTCTCTGTCTGTTACTACTGATGGGGCTTTGGGCCGGCCACAACCTCCCTGGGCCTCCCGCTTGCTCATTTATAAACTGAGGGTTTAGTCTAAAGAGATGGGCCTTCCAGCTATAGGTGAAGCCCATGATAGGAGGGACTCATCCATAGTGACAAGGCAGGAAAGGGGACTCTGCTATTTTTTAAGGATTTTTGTTGTGTGAAGAAACAAGACTTTTCTGTTTAACCCTTCGTGACCCGCAAAATTCAATCCAGCAGCATCTACAGGCACATTCTTGTGAACTAGAGAGTGACTGAGACAGGATTCTAATAAATAGCTCACATTTCAATGTCACCTTAAGGTTTGCAAAGCACTTTACAAATATTATTTCATTTGATCTTCAGAGCAAACCTAGGTGGTAGGTGTCATTATTATCTTCCTTTTTACAGGTCAGGAAACTGAGGTTAACAGAGGTTAAGTGGTTTATATCATAACTTATTGCCCTTCCCTCACCCCAACCCACGAGCAACTACACCATGCTCCTCCAGAGATTAGAAACTGCCAAAAGGAAGTCAGGGTACAGAAACAACAGTAACAGGCTCCATCCTCATCATTCCTACCCTCAACCCTGACAGGCGTTTTACGTAAAGGAAGTACTATAAGGACAACAGTCAATAGTCGGTAAATATTTAAGCACCTACTATGTGTTGGGCAGCTAGGTGGTACAGTAGATCCACACTGGGCCTGGAGTCAGGAAGAGTCATCTTTTTGAGTTCCACTAGCTGTGTGATCCTGGGCTATGCCTCAGTTTCCTCATCTATAAAATGAGCTGGAGAAGGACAAGGCAAACCACTCCAGTCAGTATCCTTGCCAAGAAAACCCCAAATGGGGTCACAGAGTGTCGGCCAGACTGAAAAATGACCAGACAGCAACAATCACTAAGGTTCCACATGGTAAAGGACTTAGCCCAAGCTACCCGCTGGCTCCCGCCCCACAATGCAACACCTAAAATTAATGAAACAACAACAGCTTTCTCCAAATTAACATCGATCTATAACAAAATAATTGGATTTGGAGTTGGAAGGGTCTTCTCCAACTCAACTCTGAGGCAAAGCCTTCTCCCTCTCCTGAACTCTTAATATTCCTGTTCCATTCACACGGCGTTTACCATAGAATTACAGAAGCATGATGAAGTTTGGGCCAGAAAGGACCTTAACATTCACTTAGTACAACCCCTGCATTATACCGATAAAGAAACTAAAGCCAAAGAGAGGCTTGCCCAGGAGCACATGGTCACTAAAGAATAAGGCTAAGATTCAAACACAAGGTCCCCGATTCCAAATCCCTGAATCTTTCAGCAAAGCCAGATTCTGCCCTTTGTTTCATGGATGGAAGGGCTTATGTGGTGCCTACAGACCTATGTCAGGCAAGAAAATGCAGGGCAAGAATGGCCTTACTCATGGGCAGAAAGAAATTCCATCAACGGACTCCAGGCATTTTCACTGGCTGTCCTCCGCACCTGTAATGCCCTCCCTCTGCATCTCCACATCCTGGTTTCCTTCAAATCCCAAATGCAATCTCACCTTCTGCCAATTCCGCTCCCCCCCCCCAATTCTACTGCCTTCCCTCTACAGATTACCCTCAATTTATCCTGTATATATTTTGTTCATACATAGTTGTTTGCATGCTGTCTCTCCCATCAGATTGTCAGCTCCCTGAGGACAGGGGTTGTCTTTTGCCTTTCTTTCTTTTCCTAGAGCTCAGAACAGTGCCTGACACACAGTAAGCATTTAGTGAATGTTTACTGATTGACGGACTAAGGTATATTATTGCATATGGAGAACATAGAAATGCCTCCCTCAATAGGCTGACAACATGCTCTCCTCCTCTCCTACTAACCTGAAATCCCCAATATTAAGGTTACCTCCTCAAGTTCAGACATTATAAATCCACAAAAATCTCATGATTTAGGATTTGCAGACCATTTTCATAATCATCATTTCATTTGAGTCTCACAACACCTCCAAGTATTTCTACCTCCATTTTACCGATAAACAAAGAGAAGCAGGGGAGTTAAGTATTTTGTCCGAAGTTACACAGATAATGCTTGGGCCCGCTGGGACTCAAACTCAGGTTCATTATTCCAAGCCTAATATTTATTCATCTGTAGCCTCACTGTTGCCAAAATATTACTATAAAAATCAAATTATCAAATATGTTTAATATGAATGTATATGTAGAGCCTGCACATCATCTTGGGGTGGGGGGAGGGGAGGAAGGGGAAGAAAATTTAGAACTCAAAATCTTATGGAAGTGAATGTTGAAAACTAAAAATTAATTAATTATAAAGAGAGAAAATCAATTCATCAACAAGCATTTGTTAAAGGCTTACTATGTGCCAGGCACCGTGCTAGGTGCTGAGGATGCAAGTACAGACCTGGGAACAATCTTTTTAGCTCTCGCCAGACAGGAGAAGAGAGTTTTCACCTTGGAAGGCACAAAGAGCCCAACCCCGAGAGAATGAAATCCAAGACAGAGAAGTTTGCATGAATCGAGCAGTGACAGATTCTGGGTGGATTGTAGGAGGACAGTTGGGAGAGAGAGCATTTCCAGAGTGATGGAGCACCCAGGCAAGATAGCATCCCATTTTAAAGTACTAGGACTCAGGGGTAGGGAACCTGTGGCCTTGAGGCCACATGTGGCCTTCTAGATCCTTAAGTGCAGCCTTTCGACTGAATCCAAATTTTACAGAACAAGATTAGGATTCAGTCAAAAGGCCGAACTTAAGGATCTAGAAGGCCACTTATGGCCTCAAGGCCACAGGTTCCCCACCCCTGTAACTAGGTATACTGAAGGCACGTGTGTTCTTCAAGGGTGGATGGTGGGCCCAGTGAGCCTGCACACCATTGCAAGGTCAGGCAAGCACTGCCATTGGCTCCCACTATAGACTTCCACCTTGTCTAGCCCCAAAATTCTAGGATGCTGAAATGTTCTGGTTTCTCCCTTGACAGTCTGTACCAGTTCAAAGGTCAAAGTGCAGCACGCCCATGACTTTCCTCTGGACTTCATCATTCTTTCCAGTGCTCCCCAAAGCCCTGGGTGGTTTCCTTCCCCTTTTCCATCTCCTCGTTCACAGGACCTTTTAAAATCTCGATTAAAGTAAGGATTGAGGATGAAATATCCCCTGATGGGCATTTCCTCTCATTCCCCCATTCCCAATGTCCTGTAGCCCCGGAAGGCCATGCTGACCCCGGACTCTCCTATGGGGGCCAGGGAGGCTGACTCTCCTGTGGAGGCCAGGGAGGCTGACTCTCCTGTGGGGGCCCAGGAGGTTCAGTCAGAGGGGTCTGGTAAAAAAACAAATAGTGTCATAAACTCAGTGAGGTAAAGGGAAAAGTATTGACCCAGAGTTCAATGAAGATGCTTCCTGAGAATGGGCAGGAAGCAGAGAGGTCACTTTCTCCTGTTAGAACAGCCTCACCAGTCCATCTGTCCAAAAGGAACAAATAGACCCAGAGCTATTAACAGAAAGGTCAAAGGGCTTTTTAGGGAAGCTGTCTTTCATAGAAACCATGGAAATGGGACTGTGTCAACAATGGGTTCTGTGGAAATATGGAGAAAGGAAATGAGAATAGACATGGAGAGTCAGAAAATGTCTCTATCCTTTCTCTTCCCATCTTAAAAGATCTCTCCCACACTCACACCTGCTTTACTTATTTCCATCCTAGGGCCAAAGATAGACTCTTTCTGCCTCCTCTGGGGCTGTCAGGCTGCCCCACCCATGCCAAGACACCATTTAATATGATAGCTGGACAGTGTGACCAGGCTGGGCTGTCCTGGCCTATTGTGCAACCGGGCTGGGCTGTCCTGGGCTCTATTGTTCTCTTCAGGCCAGGTCAGAGTGAGTTCACTATCCTTAATTTGGTAGTGTTGGACTTCACCTCTAACATTCCTTTCAACTGTGAGACTCAAGGTTCAATGAACCTCTGGAAGACCCCACAGCCACTGGAAATATCTTATGGGGTCGGAAACCTTCGGCCTTAAGCCCAGACATGGTTCTCTGAGTCTTCAAGTGTGTGGCCCTTTGACTAAATCCAAACTTCAGTGAAATTTTGATTCAGTCAAAGGGCCACACTTGAGGACCTAGAGGGCCACATGTGGGCTCGAGACCACAGGTTCCCCACCCCGCTAGGATATAGCAGCCAGTATAAGGTAGACAGAGAGAGAGGCAGAGATGGGCTGAGGCTGGGAAGGCAGGGGTGGCAGGAGATGGTGTGGTACTTTCCTAGTGGCAAATGCTTAACAACCAGTTCTTCAGAAAGAAAAACAAAACAGCACATGCTACTCTTTTAAGTTTAATCTGCATCATTAACATTTTCTTCATTACTTTCTTAAATCTAGACGATCAACAAAACCACAAATCAAGCCCTGGTTTGTAGGCTTGTCCAATTTCCACGTTGTAAATGGTCAGCCTGAAAACTGAACAGTCTGCTATAGGGAGTCCATTAGAGCTGGCTGCAGTGAACCTCTGGACTCATCCCCCACTATCATGTGACTTGGCTTATCCTACAGTCACCTGGACACATCTTCAGGTAGAGTTGCTGATAATGTCGAAGCCAGCAATCATGGGAGCACCTAACAAACCCACAATCTCTCTTTGTGTACATCAGACCAGTGCAGCTGTTAGGTGACTCCAGAAATTGATCCTTACCCCCTTAGGTGAAGTAGGGGATCTTTCAGTCTCTCTGCTTCCTTCTCTTCTTCTCTGAGGTCCTCCCAATGCCCTTATGCTCTCCCCCTGCCACTCCCCCCCCCATCCTGCTCTCAGGAAAGGATGTCATAACAGTCATTTACACTTGAGTATGATTTAGGAATGCTATTTGAAGTATCTTATCTCTGATTACATAATGGAAACCTCTGCTGCCTGGTAAAAGTAATTTCAGACATCAGGTGGGGAAAGTTTTCGGAGGAAGGGCAGAGTAGGCAGAGAGGGCTCTTTCTCCGAGAAATATCAACCCACCTATCCTTTCTCCTAGCTGACATTTAAATATCACTTGAAAATTTGAAAACTGCTTTATATGTGTTATCTATTTTGAGTGTCACAACAACTCTGTGAGTTAGATACCTGGTTATTCTCACCCCCACTTTACAGATGCGGAATTTGAAGCTCAGAGAGGTTAAGCCGTTTGTCCCCAATCACACAGCTTATTGGCACGATTAGAAGCCAGATCCCAGTCTATGTTCCTGACTCCACATCCAGCACTCTAACAACCCACTTTTCAAAGGCCGTGAACCCCCATCAATTAAGTGTGTTAGCTGCTGAAGAGCACGAAACCATTGCATTGATGACAAAAGGTTAAATAACATACAGGAAACGAGCGCGCGCGAGCGCACACACACACACACACACACACCCAGAATGGCCCTCTGAGAAGGCAAACTAGGCCACAGCCAAACTATGTGATAAAAAGGCCGTACTGAGCTATCCTGTCCCATCAGCCTGCCATGTTTCCCTCCTTTCCTATCTGCCCTAAAATTCCATCTTCCTATTTCAAAGGTAGGGGGAACCAGTTTCCAAAAGACCCCAACTAAAATACGCACCTGTGTGTGGCCAGGGAGGTAGGCAGACCCTCCCAAGTGATCCAATTAGCACATTTTAAAGCTTAGCACAGCTAATATTTTACAGTCATTCATGTAACCATCAACTGAGCACTTTCTCGGACGGCACAAGAAGCAGAGCCGTGAGGGAACGAGATAGGATACGGACACCCCAGTGGGAGGTCAGCTGAAGCAGCGCTGCATCTATAACCTACAGCAACTCCCTTGTTCTCTCTGGGCCTCAGTTTCTCTATCTATAAAATGAATGCGTTGGTGCGGAAGGGTTGAGAAAACACAGTTCTTCCTAGGGCGGGCAGAGGGGACAAAGATGGTGATACATTGCTTATCAGTGCTGTAAGACCCAGCGGATGGGACGGTTAGTTTTGTTGAACCACTTTTTGTCCTTCTTTTATTAATCTGCTACAGAGGATGGCTTGCTAGACTTGATAGCAATTGAGAAGTGACACATTCAGAAACAAAGGTAGCATAAAAACAAAAGATAACAGTAAAAAAATCAGATTTTTTTTTAAAAAGCCATTCTAAAAATGAGGGGCTGGGTGTAATGAACAGGAAGGTCCTTTGCAGCGCTAAATCAGTGAGTTGGTTTATTCTTGACAGTGCCTGGGTTCAGTCACTTGATCAGTAAAAAATTAAGTGCCTACTATGTGCCAGGCACTGTGCTAAGCCCTGGGATTTAAAGAGAGGCAAAATATGGTCCCTGTTCTCAAGGAACTCACAGACTAATTGCAGAAGACAACATGTACAAATGAACTATATACCAGATAAATTAGAGATAATCAACCAAGGGGAGGCTTTAGAGTTAAAAAGGTAACCAGGTGAGATGATACTGATTTCCATTTCAAGAAGGAACAGATCCTTTGTGACACAGGCTGGACCGTCCCTGAGTTAGTTCCCAAGGGGACCCTCTTATCTCAGGATGGAAGTTAAGTTATTCTCTACCTTTAAATCTACCATTGAAGGAAAGTAGGTGATAAAGATGCCAAAGGGACCCCAGCAGTCTGACAGCTAAATGAGTGGAGGGCGCGACAGTGATTAGTTAGGGCAGTCAGTATCGGGAAATTGTTGCAAGCTCTGACTTTTGCTAGTTGACAGAAACCCTAGATTCAGAGCTAGAAGGGACCTTTAGAGGTCAACTAGTCTGACGTCCTCATTTTATGAGGATATCCTGAGGTGCAGAGAGAGGTGAATGACTTATGTGACTTACCCAGGGTCACACAACCTGTTATCTGTCAGAGGCAAGAATTGAACGCAGGTTTTACTGATAGAAGCTGCCTCTCTTTCGACCACACCATGCTGACTCTCAATTATACAGATGAATAACATGTGATAGAGAGAGGGGCAGGTCCTATGATTTCACTGGTACATTATATGCCCTCTTCGTAAGTCTTCCATCCATGCCCCTAGGTCATTAAAAGCTAGGACAATAGAGTACAAGTTCAAGTAGGTCGTATCAAACTGGAAAGGCCTAGAGTAGGGGTCCAACAATGAACTGTGTATCTGTCACCTGACAGCAACCTGCTCAAGTATTAAAAAAAAAAAAAGCCCCTTATGAGATGGCTGGTCACCAGAGCCTAAATTTTTTCCAACCATAGAAATCCATGAAGAATCATCAAAGCACACAGAGGTTGGCATAAGGGAGCATGAATCTGGAATCAGAAGACCTGAGTTCAAGTCACTTGCTTCTTGAGTGACCTTGGGTAAATCCTTTAAACCCTCTAGGCCTATTTCTTCATCTGGAAAGTGAGAAGGCTGGACCAGATGACATAAAGTCCCAGCTCTAAATCCTCTGAGCATCTAAACTGGTGGATGAAATCAGGGATCTCTGAAGCACTGAGGTCTAAAACATCTGCATCTCGGGTGTGCCTGTGATGTTCTCATACATAACCTTTGGGCCCTAAAAACCCTGAAGAACTGAATGTTCTAGGGCAGAGGCAGGGGTGGGAGAGGGAAAGATTGGCTAGCCCCAAGGTGGGGGTCCTAGGGTGGAGAGGAGAATGAGGGGATGAGGATCACAGAAGAGAAGCCCAAAGGAATGGAATTCTAAAAGGGTGGAACCTGGGGGAATCCAAAGGAGTCAATTACAGGGAAAACTGATAAGGGACCAAAACAAGTTTCCTCTGTTTCAAAGCTGTGTCCGGGCCCACCTAAGCACAGTGAATTTCACAGTTGTCCAGAAAGCTCCGCCAGTGGTGGAGGTGGGAGGTGGGGGGTGGGGAGAGAAAGGGGGACTAGGGGCATGAAAACAAACATCATCAAATCCACCCAAGGTCAGCTGTGCATTTCCACCTTCCACCCCTAGCCCATTAACAAGACTGTGAGCCCTGCCTCATCAGCTGGGCCTTCCAAGAGCAGAGAAGCCATAGCCGCCTTTCCCTTCCCTTCCCCATCTGAACCCCCTTCCTTTATCTCTCAGACCACGGAATGTCTGAATTGGAAAGGACCTTGGAAATCGTCTAATCAAACCCTTTCATTTTACAACTAAAGACAAAATGAGGCCCAGAGAGGGAAATGGACCCAAAGGGACATACAGAAGTAGAGCCTGGGCCAGAACTGGTGTAACAAACTATCCCATTTCCCCTTAGTGTCAATGGACTTGTCAGGTTATTTTCCTCCTGGGCAGGTGGGCCCTCAGGCCCTATGAAGGTACTCTGAGGAGGGGAGAGACAGAGACAGACACAGACACAGACACAGAGAGAGAGACAGACAGAGAGAGACAGAGAGAGACACAGAGAGAGAGACAGAGACAGAACAACAGAGGGCTTAAAAGGGGTATTATGAAAGTGGCAAAACCAAACTTTACCAATTTCACAATTCTCCCAAGCGCCCACCCTGTGGCTATTACCACTAGCTTCTCTGAGCTCCCAATATGAAGAGTCAAAGGTCCCAAAAGGCCAGTCAGTTTGTGCATTCATGAGGCACCCGCCAGTCTTCTCCCAGCCCAGCAGGGTCTTCCTTTTACCCCAGCTAGGGCAATTTCTGCATCTTGTTCATCCCTTTCCAGTCCCACTCCTTTGCCAAGGCTAGGAGACCCTAGTGAAGAAGCACGGTATAGGGGAAAAGAATACTCAATTTGGAGTCAGAGGGCCTGGATTTGAATCCTAGCTCTGCCTCGACTACCTGTGCAACCTTGGGCAAGTGGCTTAACCTCTCTGGTCCTTAATTTCCTTATCTCTAAAAGGAGACGGCTCACAGATTTAGAACTATAAAAGACTCGAGAGTCTATCAAGTCCAGTTTCATCGTTTTATAAATGAGGAGGATAAAGCCCAGGGGTTACACAAGCCAGTGTCAGAGGCGGGATTCGAACCCAGGTCTTCCAGACTCCAAATCCAGCTATACAGTTGAGGCTAGAGGACCCCTAACGTTCCTCCCTCCCAGCTGGAAATCTATGGTCCAAACAGCCCTAAGATTTCCCTTGGCAGTTGCCACCCCTTCTCCTTTCCCCCAAGGCTAGCGTGGAAAAAACCAGCTGTCACCACATCTGGCAGGGGCGGTCCAGGGCCCACCCACCACCGCCCGGTGGGCCACGGACCCAAGAAGCTGAAGCTGCCTCCTAAATGCTTTGCTACTTACAGCACCCACCGGAGCCTGGACGTGCGGAGGCCACTTCCTAGACAGCAGCAGGAGAAAGCCGGGGGCAGGGGCGGGGGCAGTGGCCGCCTCCCAGAGCCGCTCTCCCTCCCTCTCTGGCAACTCCGCCCACGCTCCCTTCCTCCTTTCTCCCCACCTCCCCCCTGCTCTGGCTTGGGAGGGCTAGGAGAAAAGGGAAGGGCTCAGGATGTGAGCTCACACTAGGAAACGGTCAGAGATAAGGCGCTGCCCAAACCGCTGAGCCAAGAAAGTTTTATCTGTGGGGTGTGCAGCATGCTTCCAGGGCATTGTTCCTCCCGGGCAAGTTTCAAAGTCCCCAGTTCCTGTTTGGATCTTTGGTGGCCTTTTCTCTTTTCCCTTTGGAAAATGCAAGAAACTCAGATGCGACCAATACTTTTGTAACAGACAGTCATTGGATCTGTTGAGGAAGGTCCTGCGTATCCAGTACGGTTTGCAAAAGACCAGTTAGTCCCTGCCTTTAAGGAAGGGACAGTCTGGTTGGAGAGAGACAGAGACAGAGACAGAGAGACAGACAGAGACAGAGGCAGAGAGAGACAGACACAGAGAGACAGACACAGAGACAGAGACAGACAGAGAGAGAAGGACAAATTCATAAGAAGCAATAAGAAAATAGGATGAGACATAAAGAGTGAATGGGGTGATGCTGTCAGTGCTGCTGACATCTGGAAAGAGCAACTATACAGCAGTCAAAACATTTTTCATAGATTATCTCATCTGAACATCACCACCACCCTGGGGTTATCATCCCCAGTTTACAGATAAGAACATCTAGACTTCAGTGTGTCTTGAACCTTTTCACGTTCTCTCTCTGCTCTCACTTGGTGACCTCATCGGCTCCCGTGGGTTTAATGATCATCTCTGTGCATATTCTCACAGCTCTGGTCTTCGGTCCTGGATCCTCAATTGGCTATTGGACGTTTCAGACTAGGTGTCCCGCAGCATCTCAAACTCAAACTCAAAGCCTGCCCCATAACAAAATCTTTACCCCCACCACCACCACCACACCCTCCCCTCTTTTGAACTTATTTCTGTCAACAGCAACTGCCATTGTTCCGGGGTTCCAGGTTTGGGACCTTGGCATTATGCTACATATCTAATTAATTACTAAGTCTTTCCACCTCCCCTTCCATCTCTCCTGCCTGTTTTCTACTAATAGAGACAATACTGTAGATTGGTTCCTCACCCCTCTTACCTGGTCTACTGCAACAGCCTGCTAGTCTCTCCCCACCCCAACCTAACCTCCGGGGCTGCCAAAGCGATTTTCTTCAAGCACAGATCTGACCATGTCCCTTCTCAGGCCCAGCACTCTACCTACTGTGCCATCTAGCTGCCCTTTCTATGTGACCTAGGGTAAGTCATTCAGTCTCACCGGTCCTCCCTTTTTTTGTCTATAAAGTGAGGGGTTGGACTAGATGGGCTCTGAGGTCTCTTTCAGCCAACACATGAACCGTTGTTGCCTAGACTCAGAAATACCATGAGATAAGAACTGACTGAATTTTGAGCCCAGTAAGATATGATTCATTATTACCTGGGTTCAGGCAATATCACGGGGCAAATTACTTAACATGGAACAGTGGATAGAATACTTTCAAAAAGCTCAAGAATCTCTGAAGTTTTCTTCTAGAAACCTCTAAAATGTTGCCTCTGGAATAAAATGTAAACTCTTTTTAAGGCCCTTACCTATCTTTCCAGCCTCATTATATATTTCTCCATTTCCTACACTCTTCAATCCAGCCAGACTGACCTTCTCTGTGTTTCTCTTCCCTGCCCACCCCCACCCCCATACAGAGTACTCCACCTCCCTCCCACTTTCATGTCCTGGTAATCCCCATACTTGGAGCACACTCCTCACAGAATGTCTCACTTCCTTCAAGAGTCAACTGAAGCACCAATTTCTATGGAAAGGTCTAACATACTGCTAGTGCCCCGCTCCTTATCTTTTGTTGCTCTCCAGTCATTTCAATCCTATTCCACTCTTTGTGACCCCATTTGGGGTATTCTTGGCAAAGACACTGGAGAGGTTTGCCATTTCCTTCTCCAACTCATTTTACAGATGAGGAAACTGAGGCAAACACAGTTCAGTGACTTGCCCAGGATCACACAGCTAGTAAGATGCCAGATTTGAACTCAGGGAGATGAGTCTTCCTGACTCCAGGCCCAGAGTTCTATCCACTGCGCCATGTAGCTGCCCCTCCTTATCTACGTTGTAGTTAACTCCATTCATTCATTCATTTTGCTGTCAGTACTGCAGGAAATCAGAAAAGAACAACCATAAAGCATTTTGTATAGATTTATCTCATTTAAGCCTCACAATCACGAAGTAAGGTAGGTACCCAGGAATCATAATCTCCGTTTTACAGATAAGAATAATTAGACCTCAGTTTTTGATTACCTTTTATTTTTTTTTGCATTGGTTCGGTATATATTTATTCTGTCTATTTCATAAATGAGCATCCCTGGCAGCAGGCTCACCAAGTCCTCCCAGGTGGTTGGGCCACAGGCAGAGCAAGTACCTCATGCTGGAAGGGCTGAGTTCCTGTTGGCCAGTCTCTGTTTCATGTATATGTTGTATCTCTGGATAAAATTCTAGTTCTAAGAAAGCAGGAACTATTACAATTTATGGTCTTTGAATCCCTGGAGTATGGCACGAAGTAGAGGCTTAATAAACATTTTATTGTTTTGATTTGACTCAGAGAGACAAAGTGATTTGCATGAAATCACACAACTTGTATCAGGAAGGATCTGAGCCCAGGTTTTCATGATGCCAAGTTCAACACTCTATCCATTCTGCCGTGCTGCCTCTCATGAAGAAGAGGGAGAGAAGGCCGGATCCAGATTCAAAGGACCTGGTTCCAGTCCTGGCTCTGCTCCTTACTACCTCAGTGGTGTTGGACAAGTCACCGACCCTTCCCAGGCCTCAGTTTCCCTATTGGTAAAATGAGAGTATTGGTTCCTAAGGCCCCTTTCAGTGCTAACTCCCAAGCTCTTAAGTGAGCTGGAATAGTTAAAAAAAAAAAAAGGTTTTAAGGAGGAGGTGCGATCTAGCCTTGAAGAATGAGTGGTGTTAAAATAGAAAGGGTAGAGGGAAGCATTACAAGCAGCCGGAACAGTGTGAGTAAAGACATCCAGGCTGCAGCGACCCTGGCATTCTTGTGAGATGGTAGGGAGAGTGGTTTAGGCCGAGAAAGTCGGCAGGGAGAAGAAGTGAGAGATAAGGAAGGAAAATAGAGCAGGCCAAGTCGTGGGTGCCTTGAATATCAGACTAAGAAGTTTGGATTTTGTCCCTGTAAGAAGCCATTAGAGGTAAATGATAGGAAGAAATTCTTATTCTCAGAAAGAGAATAAAAATCTCTGACAACAGTTTAAAGAATGGCTTGGAGGGGGAGAGATCACAGGCAGGGAGACCACAGAGGAGAGGTGAGCTGATGAGGGATAGGGGCAAGAGATAATGGGAGAAGCACAGGGGTTCGGAGAGCAATGCTCTTCCCCCTGCCTCAGATTTTGGTAGAGTGGATACTATAAGAATCCAAAGGAGGCTGCAATTGTTAAGTTCAGGAGGTAGTCATCGATGAAATCCCTCCATCCATAGAATCTCAGGGCTGGAAGGGACGTCAAAACCATCCAACTCGAACGTCCTTCACAGGTTACCTTGAATTACTGCAGAAGATGGCTTGAGAAGCGTAACAGGCAGCCAGTCTGGCTTAGGAGGGCCCATTTTTGTCACAAGTTCCAAGCTGAAGTAGACATCATATTGATGAGGGGAGAGGAAACATCAAAGGCATGAAATGTGTTCTATGGCAAGGTTGGGACGACTACATGGTTAAGAAAATTAAGTATTATCTCCACAGACAAAGATACCCAAGGGTTACGTTGTCCACAGGCATAGATAGCTAAAAAATGAAATACAGTAGTACACGATCCAGATAAATGTCACTTTTAAGATATTTTCTCAACAGTATGGATTGCCTAAATGAGAGGGGTATAGCATAGTTGATAGACTCAGGAGGACAGTCCTTGACAGTTTAGTCATATGACCCTAGAAAAACCACTTGACCTCTCAATGCCCTGGGCAACTCTGAAACACTACAAGTTGCAGAACTATTTCCTCACCTGGAATTGTTCCTCACGCTAATTAAATCACATCTTACCGAGCAAGTTACCCCTGACACACCTGTGGCACGAGGGCCTGCCAAGCCCTTCTTGGGGCTGCTCATCCTTTGGATACCTTTGGTATCCATCTGTCACTCGACTCTCACCTGTGGCTCCAGGAAGCTGTAATATGTGCAGTGGCCACACCTCAGTCTAGGGCAGGTGGACTACATCAGGTTTAGGGTAACCAACAGGCCTCAAATCTATCAGTGAGTGAGGGGGATGTTTGTCTCAAGCATGTGAAGACTTCCCCCGAGGAGGAATGGGCGGATGAGAACAATTTGTTCCAACGACTAGGAAGGCAGATGAAGCAGATGCTATAGAGGGCTTAGCGGGGGTGGGGAATCTGTGGCCCTCTAGGTCCTCAAGTGTGGCCCTTTGACCGAATCTAGACTTCACAGGGGATTTGTTCAAGTTCCCCACCCTTGACTTAGAGCTTGGTCAGGCATCAAAGATATCATCCACTGCATCCTGGGCCATTGACAGTCTCTTGGCTTGTCTTGCTACTGGACTTCTATGACTCTGGAAGAGAAA
This sequence comes from Trichosurus vulpecula, assembly GCF_011100635.1. NCBI lineage: Eukaryota > Metazoa > Chordata > Mammalia > Diprotodontia > Phalangeridae > Trichosurus > Trichosurus vulpecula. The sequence goes on along the minus strand of NC_050574.1, from coordinate 302,105,965 downwards.
GTGAGGCTGATCACTTAAATCCAATTCACGTGAAAGTCAAGATACCTTGTGATGTCTTTGGTCCTCTTTAAACACAACAACAACAACCACAATGGATGTCTAGCCCTTCCTCCTGGTTTAACCTTCCCTCCCCATTCTCTAGGAAATAGGAATAGGGAGGAAGGGAGACAGGAGAAGTTTCAGAGGAAGAGTCACTGGACTAGATTTGGACTAGATTAAGACTGAGGTTCAAATCTTAACTCTGATACCTCTTATCAGTGTGACCTGGGCCAAACAACTTAATTGCTTTGGATTTCAGTTTCCCCATCTGAAAAATGAGAGGTTTGAACTAAGTGGCCTTGAACATCATTTCTATCTCAAAATCTACGATCCTATCACTTGGTGACTGACAAGTAGGAAATATAAATCATAGGTCATAAAATATCCCCCTGACAGTAGAGTGGTCCTGGGGCCATGACTCCCACTGGAAGAAGGAAACCTTATTGAAATAGACTTCTGTTAGACTTAATTTATGACTTACCCGCAGTCTAATTTTTCCCATATAAATCTTGTTGGCACATGGTTATTTGCGCGTTGTCTCCTCCATGAGACTGTGAGCTCCTTGAAGGCAGGGATGGTTTTTTTGCCTTCCTTGTATCTGGAGAGCTTGGTACGGTGCCACATACACAGTAGGCATTTAATAAATGCTAGTTGATTGACGACTTAAGGATGGAAAGTCTCATAAAGACTAAGATGAACTCTAACATCCTGTTCAGCTCTGAATGTGTCCCTATCAGTATCTTTGCGTTACAGAATTGTATCTTCTCTGATTCCACCCTCCCCACACCCTTTCCTCCTCTCTTCCAGTACAATTAAGTCAGGAAAAAGTAAAAGAAAACAAAGCCTCTGGCCCGGTGAAATCCACCACTGTGAGCAAAACAAATTCCTGGGTTCTAGTAGCCACCCAACTTATTATAGACCATCCCCCTCACCCCCCTCCTTTTCCCAGGAAACCCAATGAGCCTTGATAATCAAGAAAGCTGTGGCTGTAGATAACAATAATGATGACTGCTAATGTTTATTAGCACCAATGGTTTTACGGGGCACTTTATATACAGTATCTCATCTGATTGATTCCTCACAATAGTCTGGTGCGTTACATAGTACTTGTGCCATTTTACAGAGCAGAGGACTGAGGCTCAGAGAAACTAAGCTCCAGTCCACATAGCTAGTAGATAACAGAATCGGGATTCTAATCCACATCTTCCGATTCTGAATCTAGCACTTTTTCTAAGAAATCATTGGTCTTGAAGTCAGAAGAGCTGGATTCAAGTTCTGACTCTGTCCACCGGTATCTGGGTCATCCGCTTGCTTCTCATCTAGAAAACAGGAATAATACGACAACTACCTACCTTGTAGGGTTGCTGTAAGGAAAGGGCTCTATCAGCTTTTTAAAGATCTAGATAAAATGTAAGTTACCACTGTCATTTTCTCACCACAGCGGCCTCCCTGAGTACAAAGAGCTCCTTGGAGAACATGACTCTGAGCAGCCCACGCCACTGGCCCGGCTGTGACTGGTCACAGTCAGTTTGTTCCCATTTTGCAAGTCACTTCCTTTAGTATTGTGATGGTGGAGACAAGGTCATACTTCCTATTGTACCACCCCCAGAGACGGAGGCCTCGGGGCTTCAAAACAAAACAAAACCACTGTCCAGCAGCTCCATGGTAGCTACTTTCTCTCTGTTCTTCCCCTCAGTCCCGACCAACCTCATCCAAACATTCTTCAATCAGTCTTGTTATATCGGTCAGGATGTTCAGTTTTAAAGCTGAATTTTTTTGCCTAAAATGGTAGATCCCCTTTAAAACATCTATATTGGGAGACGTTTTAATGTCTTGTCCACGCTCTCTAACTGGAACAGACTCCATGGAGTTGCATTGGTGTATTTCTCAATCGATCATATTGTAGTGTCGTTGTTCAGTCGTTTCAGTCATGTCCGACTCTTCGTCACCCCCTTTAGGATTTTCTTGGCTAAGATACTGGAGTGGTTCACCATTTCCTTCTCCAGCTCGTTTTACAGATGAGAAAACTGAGGCAAACAGGGTTAATAGACTTGCCCAAGGTCACACAGCTAGTAAGTGTCTGAGGTCACATTTGAACTCAGGTCTTCCTGACCCCAGGCCGGTGCTCTGTCTGCCACCTAGCTAACCACTCATTATAGCATCAGAGTTTTAAAGCTAGAAGAGATTTTGGACATCATCTGGTCCAACCTCTTATTTCATATATAGATGAAGAAACTGAGGCCCAGAGAGGTTAAGTAATTTATCCACGGCCATAGAGCTGGGGACTTAGATCTGGAGCTTAGATCATCTGACTAGCAAATGAAGTGTTCCATCCACTGTTCCATGTTAAGTAACTTGCCCTGTGACATTGACTGAACCCAGGTAATAATGAATCATATTTTACTGAGCTCAAATTTAGGTCAATTCCTATCTCATGGTATTTCTGAGTCTAGGCAACAACGGCTCATGTGTTGGCTGAAAGAGACCTCAGAGCCCATCTAGTCCAACCCTTCACTTTATAGATAAGAAAGGGAGGCCCGGTGAGATTGAATGACTTACCCTAGGTCACATAGAAAGGGCAGCTAGATGGCACAGTAGATAGAGTGCTGGGCCTGGAGTCAGGAAGACTCATCTTCCTGAGTCCAAATCCAGCCTCCAACACTTAATAGCTATGTGACCCTGGGCAAGTCACTTCACTGTTTATCTCAGTTTTCTCATCTATAAAAGAAGCTGGAGAAGGAAATGGCAAGCTGCTCCAGTATCTTGGCCAAGAAAACCCCAAATGGGGTCACAAAGAGTTGGACATAACAAAATGACTCAACAACAACTAGAGGTCACACAGATAATACCTCAGGGGTGATATTCGACCTAGATCCTCTGGCTTCAGCATCAGGGCTCTCCCTACTATATCAGGCTACCACATTTACTTTCAGAGCAGCTGGGAAGAACAGTCACGGATGCTTGTCAAAAAGCACGCAGTCCTTATTCAGGAATCGGCCATCAGCCTTAACCTGGTGCTGCCCCGATATCCTGTTTATACATTATACTTCAAAGGAAAAAAAAAATACAAGATGGTTTCATAACCTGCCTACCCCACGGCAGCAGCAGCAGCTGCAAAGATCTCTGCCCCCAGCACGCAAGCCCTTCAACACAACATTGTCACTCACCATCCTGAGGGTCATAGCTCTGCTCTCTGTGTCCTGGACTGCCCTCCAAGGCTTCAGCTGCCTGCCTGGACCCTGCAGGTCCAGGATCTCTGTACTTTGACTTTCTGTATAAGTAACATTTAGGCAGCTAGGTGGCACAGTGGCTGGAGTGCCGGGTCTACAGTCAGAAAGACTCATCTTCCTGAGTTCAAATCTGGCCTCAGACTCTTGCTAGCTGTGTGACCCTGGGCAAGTGACTTAACCCTGTTTGCCTCAGTTTCTTCATCTGTAAAATGAGCTGGAGAAGGAGATGACAAACCCCTCCTGTATCTTTGCCAAGAAAACCCCAACTGGGGACACGAAGAGTTAGTTAGACATTACTGAAACAACTGAACAACAACGTAAGTGACATTCAACTAAAACTCTGACTTAGATGTGACTGTGGTTTCAAAGTGTCAGTTAGGGTTTACCTTGATCTCAAACTAGTTAGTAAAATTTTAAAGCCTGCCCATGTATCTCATATCCATTGTTTATTTCTGTTATAGAAGCTCAGAAGGGAAGAAGATGGATCTAGAGATGAAAGGAACCATTTGGACCAACCCCAAATCCAGCACATTTCCTACTGTAGCATATTGTCTCTGTTGGTTTATTATGGTTTTATAAGCTCCCCTGGGGAAGAAGCTATGTCTTAGACCTCACCTCACCTTATATAGATGCTCAATAGGTAAGTAAGAAAAGAAAGAAGAAAGAACTACTCTTAAATAAATAGTAAAAATTACAAAAATAATCAGGCTTTTTGATGCAATGATTCCATCATTGGGATTATGCTCTAAGAGTGTTATCCCCCCCAAAAAACCCAACTATCCATTTAAAGATTTGCATAGATAAACTATGTGTAATTGGGGAAAAAACTGGAAGCATCGTAATATACAGCAGAGTAACAGTACATTGGCATAATAGAAAGTTATAATACAATTAAGATAAACAAAGGAGCGGCAGCTAGGTGGCCAGTGAGTAGAGCACCGGCCCTAGAGTCAGGAGGATCTGAGTTCGAATCTAGCCTCAGACACTTGACACACTTACTGGCTGTGTGACCTTGGGCAAGAAACTTAACCCCAATTGCCCTGCCTTACCCCTTCTAAGAAAAAAAAATTTAAAAAAGATAAACAAGGGAACAAGCATTTATTAAGCACCTACTATGTGCCAGAGCTTTATGATAAACAAGAATGAAGAATGCAAAGAAATCTGAAAAGGCCTTTATAAGAAATTCAAAATGAGTATAGCACCTGGAGCATCTTTCTCCCATTGGATCCCTAGAATAACTACCCAGGTTACAAGTACCCTGTGGTCTTTATACACAAAACCATAATTCACAAGTCCCTAGCTATCTTTCTCCAGTTAACCAAAGGAAAAATTAGTTTAAAGCAAAGGTATTTAATGAAATAATATAACAACAGAAAATTTCCCTGGAACACAATCTGTCAGAAATATATCATTTGTGGGAAGGATTAACACACAGAGATCAGTGAGGGGTACACACATAGGGAACGTGTATGGCCAGAGCACATATGTAGAAAGGCCACTCACAACTCTGACTGCCAGTGTCTTTTGGTGATGATCCAGAGCTGCTCTTGGTAAGCTTGCTTCCTCATAGGTGTGATGTCTCCTTTGGGCACTGTGCTGCTTGGGCCAGGTCATTGTTTTTGTTTGCTGTTTGTCCTTCGTCCTCAAAGAGGACCAGGGCATCAGGAATTGATGCCATGACTTATGAGTGAATTAGATTTAAGTGAGGGAGGGCTGTGCAGAGTCACCAGCCTCACTGTCTCCTCTGGAGCCATCATAGTGTCTGCTTGATGGTACTCTCTGCTACCAACTTCTGAGCTTTACCTCTTCAAGACCATCTTTTGGACATTTTAGCTTCAGCGTTCTGAGGCAACAGTCTTCAAAGTAGGGCTGTAGCGGCCTGAGGAGTTGTGGAGTAAGATCAAGAGTAAATCAGGAGGTATGTGAATGACGAACGAAAGGATGGGAAGGTGGGTCACATCCCACTCTCTTCTTCCATAGCCAATTGTGGACTTGTTGCCAATGCAACTATTAACCACCTACTATGTACCAGGCATTGTGCTCAGCACTGGGGATACAGAAAGAGGCACACGGAGCTCACAGTCTGATGGAGGAGACAACCAGCAAACAAGTTTGTACAGACAGGCTATTTACAGCATAAATAGGGCATAATTAAAAGAAAGAAGACACTAAAATTAAGAGAGATTGGGAAAGATTTCCTGTAGAAAATGAGATTTCAATTGGGACTTTAAAGAAGCCAGGGAAGGAAGGAGGCAAAGATGAGAAGGTCTCAAGAGCATTCCAGGCATGGGGGGTAGGGAGAGAAAATGCCTGGAATGAAAAGATGGATTGTCTAGTTTGTGGAAGAGCAAGGAGGCCAGTGTCGTTCAATCAAAAAATACATGTCAGAGAAGAAGGTATAAGAAGACAGGAAAGGTAGGAGAGGATTAGGTTGTGAAGGGCTTTGAAAGTTAAACAGAAGATTTTCTATTTTATCCTGAGGATGATAGGGAGCTATTGGAGTTTATTGAGCAGGGATAGGATGTGGTGGGACCTGGGCTTTTTTATTGTTGTTCAGTCTTCTCAGTCACGTCCAATTCTCTGTAGTCCTATTTGGGGTTTTCTTGGCAAAGATTCTGGAGTGGTTTGCATTTCCTTCTCCAGCTCATTTTATAGATGAAGAAACTGAGGTAAACAGGGTGAGGTGACTTGACCAGGGTCACACAGCTAGTGTCTGAGACAGGATTTAAACTTAGGTCCTCCTGACTCTAGGCGCTATCCATTGACCACCTAGCTGCTAACCATCCCTTTAATGATGCAAAGAGCGCATCTATCATCATCTCCCTAAGGGGAGACTCCTTCCTGCTTCTGGGTGGTGATGTGGAATGGAAGAACCTTGGAGAGGCGGAGCATGCAGAGACATTCTGTGACTGGTTCTAGGCAGCTAATCACATGTTAAGAGGAGACTCTTCAGTTGACTGTAGAGTCATTCAAAAGAGACCTGTCAGCTTTAGCTTCTTTTTTGCCTCAGTACCTTTGGGAAAGCTTGGAAACAGGTGAAGAGAGTGGCATCTATGATCTTGTGAATCCAGAAGGTCAGGAGGGCTCCTTGGCACCCTGTTGCTCCAGAATTTCTGTTTGTGGCTAGAAAAGCATCATTAGGGAAGGGAGTGTCCTCCAGCATCCCAGAATTCTTAGAGCACAGTTTTTGCAGCCTGTGTCTGGAGGATCAAGAAGCAACCTTTGGAAGTGACTTTTGGAACCCCAGCCCAGTCATAGCTGAAAGGTAGGCTCATCTAATATCGTGCCTCCTCTGGACATGAACTAGGTAGGACCAATGCTCTGCAGGAACCGAGCTGAGTTTCAAGGCTACTGTCCCAGAAACTAAGGTGATATGGAAGAGAATATTCCTCAAGTATTGGAGGAGGGGGGAAATGTACATTTATTCTTGCTCTATCTGTGAAGTAAAAGTCTCTTTGTAAAAGCTATTCAATGTTAAGAGGTTAAATGGAACTCCTAGGGCTATTCGAGGGCAGCTAGGTGCTGGAGCTCCGGGCCTGGAGTCAGAAAGACCTGTGTTCAAATCTGGCCTCAGACAATTACTAGCTGTGTGACCCTGGGCAAGTCACTTAACCGCGTTTGCCTCAGTTTCTTCATCTGTAAAATGAGCTGGAGAAGGAAATGGCAAACTGCTCCAATATCTCTGCCAAGAAAACTCCAAATGGGGTCATGAAGAGTGGGACACAACTGAAACCATACAGTGCTATTCACAGCCCATTAATAAACAGGGAGAACACAGCTAGTGAAGGCTCATGCCAGTGGCTGAGAAAAGTGATACCCCCAACTACTCAGGGCACCTGGCCTGGACAGAGCACTCATGGTACAGTAAGAAGTTCTGGAATGTTGTCAAGAATCAAAGTCAAGTTCACCTGCTTATAGGTTTTCAGACTCCATTCTCTTCCCTCTCTTTGAAACTCTTCAGTCCTTTTCATTCCTCATCAGTATCTCCCCTCTGGCACTCTCCATGACCTTTTAAGAGATCATTGACAGTATTTCAGCAATTTATAGTTGACAATTCTTTCAGTACCGAAGGATGTAGGTCATTTCGGTCAGGTGACTTGAACTCTGTTAAGGGGAACTAGGTGCTCCTTATCTCCTTTCTTATCTTGGGTGTCATCTCTCAAATAGCCATATTTGTTCTGTCCTTTCCAGTACAAAGATCATTCTGTTTGCCAATGACAACAGAAATGAAATGAGTCCAGCAGCTCTGCCTTTTCCTCATTGTCAGTTATCCCACCTGTGATAAGCAATGGCCTTATCACATCTTTGACCTTCCTCTTCTCTCAATAGAGATTTACACACACACACACACACACACACACACACACACACACACACACACACACACCATTTTTATTGCTCTTAGCTTTCCTTGCCATCCTGAGCTCACTCTGAGCTTCAGCATTCCTGAAAGTATTTTTATGGGAGCATGCCAAATTTGTATTCAGCCTCTGCTACCTGCCCTTAATTTGATCTGTAAATGTCTTTAAAATCTATACATCCACATTGGTTTCTTTAAGCGACTCCCCTTTTTCTTCTTCGTAAGAATAACTTCAGGATTTCATTCTTGGAAGTTTTCCAACCATCCTAGGCTAATTTACCCCATAGAATTTTAGTCCACATTATCCTACTTATCAGTCCTCTACACTTTCTGAAATCTACTCTCCCAAAATATGTGAGTCTCATACTATTCTCATATTTCTTGTCATTCTCTGTGATAAACTTAAAAATGGAATGATCACTTCCTCCTCAGGTTCCCATAATTTTCAGCCCAGTAACTAGTTCCTCTCCATCAGTGAGAATTAAATTGGTTGAGAACAACACTTTGTTGGTTCTTCCAACTTTTGAAGCATAAAATTATCATTGAAACCAAGAAACTGTTAATTGCTCTGCCTTGGGGAGAGAAAGAGAGAGACACACATACACAGAAAGAGAGGTGGAGGGAAGAGGGAGGGAAGGAGAGAGAGAGGGAAGGAGAGAGGGAAAGAGGAAGAGAGAGAGAAGGAGAGAGAGAGAGAGAGAGAGAGAGAGAGAGAGAGAGAGAGAGAGAGAGAAGAGAAGAGAGAGAGAGAGAGAGAGAGAGCGAGCTCTAACAGATGTCTGAATAATTGAAGTTTCCACATCACCACTACTTCATGTCTTTATGCCAAGTTTGTGGTATTTCCCAAACTTTTCATCCATTTCTTCCTTCTGTTCAGGTGGTCTATCATAGACTCCAATGACAATATCTCTTCTGTTTCTGCCTTCACTGATCTTGTCACTAATGCTTTCTATCACGCTTGATGCCTCTAGTTCCTAGCCTTCCTTATATACATATATATATATATATATATATATATTTTTTTAATCTACCCAAACATGCATTGTACTAATGTTCTCCTAGGCCTTTGCTCACGGGGCTCTCTACACCTGGAATGCCTTCCCACCCTTACTCAGACAATTTTTAAAGCCTTTTTCAAACATCACCTCTTTTATGTAATCATCTCTCAGTTGGACATGACCCTTTCAAATTCCACAAAGAAGTTGGTTTCTGCCTCTAAAGCATTTCTTATATATTATTTCTTATTAGTTTCCCATCATTCATTTTTTAAAGAGGCAACTGGTGGTGCAGTGGATAGAGCATTAGGCTTGGAGTCAGAAAGACTTGAGTTCAAATCCAACCTCAGATGCTTCCTAGCTGTGTGACCTGGGCAAGTTACTTAACCTCTGATTGCCTGACAAAATGGATCCACTAGATACAGTGGAGAAGGAAATGGCAAACCACTCCAGTACCTTTGCCAAGAAGACCCGAAAGATGGCATCATAAAGGGTTAGACAAGACTGAAACAACTGAACAACCATTCATTTTTCTGATCCTTAGGAATAGTCTGTTAGTTCAGTTTTTTGATCCCCAGCATCGAGTGCACTAACATGCACAGAATAGGCGTTTAATATTTGTTGAACTGACCCTCTCTGTACTAGACAGTCAGAAGACCTAGCCTGCTGCCATTTACTATTTCTGTAGTGTTAGGCAAAGGCACCTACTACATACCCAGTTCTGGGTTGGGTGTGAAGGGGAATGCCAACAGAAAAGGCTTCTGCCTTTAAGGAGTTTACACTATAGTTAGAGATAGAAATTGAGACACATGAAACAATTAGAGAACAAGTGAATGCTAAGTATTAAAATTCAGGCGCCATGAACAAGATAACTAACTTCAAGACATTGCCTTGTCACATGTCAGAGGGACTTGACTTGCTTTGCTTGGCCCAGGCAGGTTTGAGAACCATGTGGAGAAGACCTTCCTGCCCATGAGAACCAAATTAAAATGGAATGGGGACAGTGCCTTCTCCACCAGAAGACTTCAGGATAAAGGTAAATAATTGGTAGGTATATTGTAGAACAAATTCTTCTTTTTGGGAGGGGAGCTAAGGGGAGGGGATAAAGGGGATGGTTTGGAATAATTTTTTCTCTCCCAAATCCAAGGTCTTCAAACTTCTGTAAATTAAGCCACAGCTTCCTAATCTGTAAAATGAGAGGGTTTTGTTTTGTTTTGTTTTGTCTTGTTTTACTAAATCCCTTCTAGACCTAAAATTTCATAAATCTATTCTCCTGGATTGTAAGCTTCATGAAGGCATCTTCCTAGTGCTGTGCATACAGTAGGTGCTTAACAAATTTCTATTGTATTTCATCTGTTCATAGCTTAAGAACAAAAATGAAACTTAGAAGTCATATAGCTCAACCCTCCTCATTTTACAGATGAGAAAACCAAAACCCCCAAAATTACACTACATGGCTTTAATAGACAGCTACTTAGCAGAATTCAGCACTTGAACCCAGATCCTCTGGATCAAAATCCAGTGTTTTTTCCACTGCACTACATTGTATTGATTTATATTTATATAAGTGAAAGGGCAGTATGAGAGTCCTCTTTGTGGGGAGTTTTAGAGGTGCCAAAGTTAGTAGAGTACTGGACCTTGTAATAGCAATTTAGATTTGAAGATCTTTCCCACCCATTAATAGGCCATGTGACCTGCTTACATCACAGGAAGCCTAAGTCACATGTGGTGGGAGAAGCTTGCTGAGATGAAAAGGAAGTTGTGTCGCAGGAAATGTGAGAGAGCTGTTATGGCTGTTAATGGCTGTCATGATAGTTAAAGCTGAGGTAAAGAAAGTCAACCTGTGATAGCTATACTGTGAGTTTTGGGGAAGGCTCCAGCAGGGGGTTGGAGAGGTTTTGGGGTGGCAAGGTTACAGGCTATGATGTGGTGTTTTAAGTTCCTTGCTGTTATGATAAAGTGGGCTTACTGGTGGTGGGAGCAGATTGCCTGGTTAGGGGATCTGGTTCTCTAGTGTCTGAATAAATGTTTTATTTCTTCTACCTTCTATATGGCAATACAGAACTACATAGGCATATTCACAATTATCATCGATGTTGTGTTTATTGCCTTGCTGTTACAGACCTGGAGCCAGGAAGACTTGAGTTCAAATCTAGTCTTGGACACCTAGTAGCTTTATGACCCTGGGCAAACCTCTTAATCTCCATCTGCCTTAGTTTCCCCAGCTGTAGAATAGGAATATTAGTAGCTCCTACCTCCTAGGGTTGTTGTGAATATCAAATGAGATAATATTTGTAAAGCACTTTAGCACAGTGCCTGGCACATAGCAGGAACTTAAAAATGTTTGTTTCCTTTCTTTCCCTAAATACCCAAGGCTGCTGATTAACTTATCTGTCTATGCTGATGGTTTCACTGTTCAAAATGGGTGCCCACCCACTGAAGAATGACTGATCAAATTGTACGAATGTTGTGAAATATTACTGTGCCATGAGAAAAAATGAATGTGGGGAATTCAAAGACTCATGGGAAAATCTGAAAGAACTGGTGCAGAATGAGGTGAGCTGTTCTGCTACCACAAAGAGTGATGTTTATTAATATTTTGTTGTGTATAGGACCTTTCAGAGCAGCTAAGTGGGGCAATGGATAGAGTGCCAGGCCTGAAGTCCACAAGACTCATCTTCCTGAGATCAAATCTGGCCTCAGACACTTAATAGCCGTGTGACCCTGGGCAAGTCACTTAATTTAACCCTGTTTGCCTGTTTCTTCATCTGTAAAATGAGCTGGAGAAGGAAATGCAAACCACTCCAGTATCTTTGCCAAGAAAACCCCAAATGGGGTCATGAAGAGTCAGAGGTGGCTGAAAACTCAATGACAAAACCATAGCTGACATTACTGAGAAGTTCAGCTCACCAGAAAGTCCCATTCTATGAGCATTCTGGTCAATTGAGGCTCTTTGCCCTAATCCCTTGGGTTATGACCTGTGACCCTGAAGGTCTTCCCTCCTTCCCACCCCTTCACCCTCCCTCCCCCATGTGGACTCTCACATCACCACAGTGTCTGTTATTTCTGAATTGCTTCCTCTGGACTTTCTCTTCTTACACCTTTCATTTCCCTCCCCTGTCTCTTTGATCCAGTGGCACTGGCCTCATTGCTGTTTCCTGGAGAAGATGCTCAGTCTGCCAACTCCAGGTATTTTCACTGGCTGTTTCCTTGTGCCTGGAATGCCCTCCTTCCTTGCCTCTGTCCCCGGCTTCCTTCAAGCCTCAACTAAACCCCCACCTTCTAGAGGAAGCCTTTCCTCGTCTCCCTTAAACCGGGGCCTTCCCTCTGTCCATCATTCTCTAATGATTCTGCATACAGCTTGTTTGTTCATAATTGTTTATGTACTGTCTCCCCCACTAGACTGTGAGCTCATTGAGAAGTGGGGAATGTCATTTACCCTTTTTTGTGTCTCCTGTGCTTAATATAGTCCCCAGCAAACAGTAGGCACTTAGTGAAAGTTTACTGACCACTGACTATGGTGCAGGTGACTGTATATCCCAGGTTCATAAGACTTAGAGCTGGAAGAGACTTTCCAGCTCATTTAATGCAAACTTTTTGTTTTTCAGTTAAGAAATTGAGGCACTGATAAGGGGAGAGACTTCTCCAGTGTCATACAGTTAAGCCACAGAGATCAGATTTAAGCTTAGGTCCTCTGACTCAAAGTTCTAGGCACTTTTCACCATACCCACGGCCTGTTTTCCTCTGTCATCTACCCCTCACCTAAAAAGCATATTAATAATAATATGCTAATAGGCATGTTAATAATAATGGTTTATGTTTGTATAGCAGCCTGGCAGAGAGCTAGCCTCAGATTCCAGGACACCTGGGTTCAAGGCTCACCTCTGACTATGGCTATGTAACCCTGGGCAAGTTACATAATCTTTCTTGGCCACCAGGCAATTCTTTAAGATTGTAAGTTGCAGCACTCTGCAATTCAATTAAATTCAATAAACTTTTATTAAGCATCTACTATATACCAGGCATTGTGCTAAGTATTGGGAAATACAAATATGAAAAAAAAGTCTCTACTCTCAAAGAGTCTACGATCTACTGGTGGAAAGGCAATACACAAAAGGAATCTGAAAAGGAGGCCAGTACCCAGCATGGGTGGTGTGATGTTCAGTGGATTGGAAACTAAATAGAGGGGCTGATAGAAAATGGAGAGTCACTTGCAAAGTTGTGAGCCCTCTATAAAGGAAGGCTTTGGGAGGAATTTTTTGCTGCACCCTCCCGCCTTCCAATCAGAGAGGGTGATGTCACAGGTCAGGAGACCAAAAAAAAAAATACCAGTAATTAATATTAACGTTTAACATGTATAGCCCTTTAAATTTCATCCAGCAGTTTCAAACGTCTCCACTCATCGGATCCCCATGGTGCTCTTAGAAAGTCAGGTATTATTACACAACGTGACAAGTGAGTGCTGCACAGACTCCCTATCTTGCTTGACCAAGGTCATACAGCAAGTTATTTTCAGAGCCAGGACTAGAACCAAAGCCCCTTATTTCTTAGTACTGCTAACCATTCTTCCCGCATACCAATAGACATAAAGAGTTACCCAGCATCTGGCACAAACAGAACCTCCTCCATTTTGTACCTTTGTTCTCCAGCCCGGTGGGCTCTGACCCGGTTTAGGTTTAAGGGAGAGCCTGGGAATAGAATGACCCTGGGATCCCCGAAGGGAAAGGAGAAGTTGAACCTTCTCATTGCGTAAACAATGAACAGGAAGCCCTGGGCAGCTAGGCAGTCTCCCCTCCCACCGCCCACTGCTTCCCTAGGCCTCAGAGAAGCCAGTACTTCCTCTTACCTAGGCCAAAACCTCAGGGCCAGCTACAGGATGGACAGAGTTAATGACGACGAGAAGAAGAGGTCATTGAAACCAGAATTCAGTGAGTCAGACAGCTGTCTAACTCCAATACACCTGAGGCTTGTCCAGTCCCTTGGCTCTCATCCAGGCAGTCCTTCCTGTTTTGCTGGTGTTTTATAATTCCTCGGGCTGCGTCTACACACACAAACTGGTTTAGGGCGATAAGGTATGAATTCAGGAACGTTCTCGGATTCCTTCAGTTCTCCCTGCCTGTGTCTTTCAATTATCACCGTCGTCACTGATCATCAATGGTGAATTTTCGTTCTGATCACTGATTGTACTTGTAGTGACCGGTGATTATGTGAACCGATACAAAGTGAAGAAGTGAATCAGGGAAGCAGGCCATACAATGAATACAATGATGGAATAAATGTAAACTGAACACTGTCTAATTATAAAGACCAAGTCTGACTGCAGACGTGATAAGAGCCCCCCTGCCCCCACCACCAGTCCAGCCTTCTTACACCTCACTGGATACCATGTCCTCTCCATCTCTTGGCTCTAGCCATTTTCTTCCGCCAGCCCCCATGTCTGGAATGCCCTCTGTCCTCATCTCTGCTACTTCCCTGGCTTTCTTCATGTTCCCGCTAAAATCCCATAATCTCTGAGAAGACTTTCCCAAACCTTCCAGTACACTCTCTCTTTTAACTGTTGCTTATTTATCCTGTGTAGGGCTCATTTTTACATAGCTGTTTGCATATTGTCTCCCTCATTAGATTGTGAGTTCCTCAAGAACAGCGACCATCCTTTGCCTTTCTTTGCAGACCAGAGCTTTGCAAAGCACCTGGCACAAAGCAGGCTCTTAACAAATATTTATTAACTAACTGACTGAGGATGCACCTCCCTCCCTTTTTTGCAGAGGTAGAGGACCATAGGTGTCAAACGTAGCACACAATGTGAGTCTTGGCTGATGTCCCCCTCTTTTTGTTTTATTCTTTTTAATAAGGGGTGGCTCTCTGGACAGGGCAGCAAGATATCGAGAAGTAAAAGTGATAATAAACAAAAGATATCATTTTTAATGAATTAATAATTTAATATTGTTAATAAAATTAATATTCTAAAATATTTAAAAATATTTATTTTTAATTTAAAACTAAATAAATATAAAATTAAAATTTAATTTAATTTTTAAAAATTAAACTGTTTTAAGATAATAAATTCAATAATTATAATTTAATAATTATCTAAAGTTTTGATGTATTTTTTTCAGTCTGAATACTCCTCCCATCCTCTACTGTTATAATCTGATATCTCTCCCTGCCTTCACATCCATGTTTTAAAATTTTAAGTATCAATCACTCTGGAGAACATAATAGAGGAACAGAAGAAAAGGGAAGGGAGTAAACATTTCAACAGTACCTACTGTGTGCCAGGCACCATGCTAAGTGCTTTTTATGGATCATTATTTCATATGTTAAGCTTCTGCCAATGTATATTTGAGGCTTTTGTGTTGTAAACATTTCTTTTGGGTGGAGGAAATAAGTAACCGTACTCTAGCTCATCTACCTTACATTGAGTAGACCCTTAGATGTGTGCCAAACTGAAACTTTCAGGGATTTTCCCCAAGGCTTTGGATTGGGGTCATAAGGAGCCAGGGGCTTTGAGAAAAGGTGCCTGACCACTCTCTTTAGAGGTCAGGTTCCCCCAAGACTGAACCTGGTCCATGTAGGAGCCCAGAGCTAGAGCCCCTTAATAGGAAAGGGCGTCTCAGTTACACGCGCAATCGCAGCTCTACTATGTGGGTGACCTTGGCCAGGTCTCTGTATTCTATTCCTTGTCTATAAACCAAGAGGTTGAACTAGGTGACATCTGATGTTCCTTCTGGCTCTTGTGTAACTTCAAGTGTAAGTCATCATTGTAATGTTGCGGTCAAGTTGTATCTATCAGGTATCTTTCCTTTGCCCTCTGGGTAACCGACAATGTTGATTTTAGATGGGGTAATCTATCATTAAAAACGATATAACATCACTAGGAAACTATTGGTATTAAAATGACAGTCTGGGCAATTAGGTGGTGTAGTTAATAGAGCCCTGGCCCTGGAGTCAAAAGGACCTGAGTTCAAATCTGGCTTCAGAGGCTTACTAGCTGTGTGACCCTGGGCAAGTCACTTTACCCCATTGCCTCAAAAATAAATAAATAAAATGATAGGCCATGGGAAAGGGGTATGATGGCAATTGTCTCCACGTAAAGAGTATGTAAGGGGGCAGCTAGGTGGCACAGTGAGTAGAGCATCGGCCCTGGAGTCAGGAGGACCTGAGTTCAAATCCAGCCTCAGATACCTGACACACTTACTAGCTGTATGACCTTGGGCAAGTCACTTAACCTCAATTGCCCTGCCTTCCACCCTGTAAAAAAAAAAAAGAATAAGACACTTTAAGTTTAATTTGCAGTAGTAACATTTTCTCCCTCACTTTCTTAAGTCTAAACAATCAATAAAACAAAACATAAAAAGTCATGATTTGTGATTTTAGGCAGTTTCCAAGGTGTTAAATGATCACACTGAAAGTTTAGCAGTGGATCCCAAGACCTTTCAAACTGCTCTAATGCACCTTTGCTTTAGGAGCAAGCAGACAGCATGGCATCATTGAAAGCACCGAATCCTTTCCCAAATATAAAATCCAGTCATTTCTCATTTACTTAGAAGTCCATTTCACTGTCCATCTGGCCCATTCATTTGTAATCTAGAGTTTTTTCATCAACTGCTTTGGTTTTCCATTTGAAAGCCTGGGTCAGTCTTTCTCAGATGGCGATGGATCCCATTAAAGAGGCTCTCTAGGATTCCAGGTCTCAATACAATCAGCAGAATGTAATCTATGAAGGAGAGTGTCTGGAGACTCATAGGGAGTCCCCGCTTTGTATGTTTTACAGGATATCCTACATGATTGATACATACCCGAGCATAATAGACACACACACATGTATATGTATACAACACACACATATGAGGGTGGATATCTGTTTTTTGCGTACAGAGACAGATCTGGGTAGAATTTTTTTTTTTAAAAAAGAAGTTTTAAAGAAACTGTTCTGTTGTTGGTAGACATATGTAATAAAAGAAGGAATGGCCCAGGTGTTTTACCTGGACTTTTTTTTTCCTTAACTTAACTTTGTTTCATTATGAATCAAAGAGGTTTTTTGGAGTGAGGGGGACTTTAGCCTTGATACAATTCCTGTGTGTTTTTGCAGGCAAGGCCTTGAAAAAGTCTTGGAAGAAACAGGCTTCCTAACAGTGGTAAATAGAAGAGTTTTTGAGGAAAGCCTTTAAAGCTACAACTTTATGAAATGTATTTTTATTATTATGAAATTCAATAAATATCCAAAAAGAACATCTTATACAAAATAAGATTGTATATAACACCATGAATCTCTATTATATTTATTGTTTAGTCATTTTTCAGTCATGTCTCATTCTTCATGACTTCATTTGGGGTTTTCTTGGCAGAGATACTGGAGTGGTTTGCCATTTGCTTCTCCAGCTCATTTTACAGATGAGGAAACTGAGGCAAATAGTGTTAAGCGACTTGTCCAGGGTCACACAGCTAATAAGTGTCTGAGGCCAGATTTCAACTCAGATCTTCGTGACTCTCCAGGCCTCTAACTGCTGTGTCACCTAGCTATTATATAGTTTTTTTTTAAAAGTATATGCTAAATTTAAAACTAGTTGCAATACTGCCCTGCATACCTGTGTGCCCTCCTGAATTTCTTTCTGCTCCCTTTTAAACAATTGCTTCACTGATAATCTTTTCTTTTTTATATCACTATCACTACCCTCATGCTCAAATAATTCTGCCCCTTGCTTGCCCACTTTGACTATTTCTGAAAATTAATGTCTTGTTCCATATTCCTATTCCATCCCTTCTCTTCCAAGAGTTGTGAAGCATGCCCCATCTTTAGTCTCCTGGAGTCCTGAAGGGTCATTGCATTCATCAGGGAATCTTAAGACTTTCACAGATGTTTTCTTTTGCAGTTTTGTAGTTTTTATATAATTTGTTCTCCTGGTTCTACTCACTTCACCCTGCATCATTTCATATAGGTCTTCAAAGGTTTTTCTGAAATCATCCCTTTTGCCATTGCTTAAGTCACAGTAATAATCCATTATATCTATATACCATAATTGTTTCAGTCATTCTCCACTTCGTGGGCACTCAGTTTGTCTCCAGTTTGTTGCCACTACAAAACAGTAGTGGGATATTTTAGATTGTGAAATGGCATAAGCCAAAACTGAGAGGAAGTAATGATCAATGGTTTGCGTTGATCTGTTTTCCAGATGGGGCATCAATGGTGTTGCTAACCCTACCACCCAATGCTGCTTCCATAAGCCAAAATAATTGACTTTCCTCACAAACTCCTTCCAAGTGATCTAATTATAGCGTCATTATATTTACTTAATTGTTCATTAAAATCACTTGGGTTTTGAATGCACAGATATATCGGTAGAGAGACAACGTAACAGTAGATAGGGATTCGGGCTTGGAGGCTAGGTTCAATCATACTGATGTATGACCCTGAGTAGGTCCTCATTGTTGGTGTTGTTTGTCCTTTGTTTTAGAAGGGGACCAGTGACATCATGGACTGATATCTTGACTTGCTTGTGAATAGGATTGAAGTGAGGCAGAGTTGAACAAAGTCACCAGCCTCACTCTCTCTTCCAGAGTCATCAAAGTCCAGTGGCAGGACAAAAATCAGGGTGCAGTAGATGACCGTGGAGTCCTCAATGTCTGCCAAGCTCTAGACGCTCCTGAAGAGCCTGCTTCAGCTGCCTTCACGGCCATTGGAACAAATCGTTCTCATCCACCTATTCTGCTTGGGGGGAAGTCTTCACATGCTTGGGACAGATATCCTCCTAACTCACCCACAGGTTTGAGGTCTGTTGGTTACCCTCAACCTGGTTTAGCCCATCTGCCAAGATAGTTTTACTGGGGTGTGGCCACTTACATTAAAAAGAGTTCAGACAAGGGCAGGAGTGCATTTGCCTAATTGGCATAGGTAGGCAGTCAGTAGTCTCCAAGAGAAGGGCATTTTGAGATGTGTATCAGCGGATAAGTCAATGTATTTTGGGAAACCCAAAACTCAAACCCCCAAAAGACCTAGGGGAACCCCAAACAAGGGATCTAAGCCTTCCTTCCAACCGTTTGGTTTCCCTGGAGCGTCTTTGAGTTCAGCCCGACCCTAAGAAAGCCATTTAACTTTTCAATGCCTCCAGGCAATTCTCTAAACTGTAAATTGCAGAGGAGGAGCTGATCTGCATTGGTTGAGAGAGTTTCCTCACCGGGAGCTCTCTATCCGAGGAAACCACAGTTCCAAACCAAAAAAACGTAGCAATAAGATTTACCTCAATGCTTCAACCAACTGTGATTTCATCATTGTGGTTACTCCCTCCACATTTTAGTGAAGTTCTTACGGCCAGGAAATATAATCGGCTAATATTTAACCCTTTGATCATTACGTTTTCCAAACTTCATTGGGACAATCTTCAGCAATAAGACCTTCCTAGTTTGGCAGAACCTGACAGAACTGCCAGGACACTGTTATAGCCTTGGAGAACCCAGAGCAGTAGCCAGACAAGGAGTGCTCTGAAGTTATTGGCAAGTCCCCTTGACCCCTGAGATTTCCCTCCTTGACCAGTATAGGTAAGGATTCTAATTCCAGTTCTGATTCTTGCTACCTGTGAAGCCTTGGATAAGTCACTTGAACTGTCTGGGCCTCAGTTTGTCTTTAAAATAAGGAAATGGAAAAAAAAAATATGAAGATCAGCCCTGGGAAAGGAAGAAAAATGCACCTTCCTCCCTTCTTTGCAGAGGCCACAGACCACAGGTGTGGAATATTACCTCTACTGTCAGATTTGGTTGAAATAATAATTAGTTTTGATAAGTGGGGGGTTTTTTTCTTTGCGTTTTTTTCCTTTTGCTTGTTACAAGAGATGATTTGTAGGGGAGAGGAGAGGAAGGTATATATTTGGGTATGAGGATGATATCAAAAGACATCAATAAAGTTAAAACTTTAAAAGGCCCCTCTCTCCTCAGAGGAATGTGTGTGTGTGTGTGTGTGTGTATCTGTGTGGTATGTGGTATGTGTGTGTCTGTGTCTGTGTAGAAAGGGAACTACAGTGTGGGACACTGTACGTACTGTCAGTTTGGTTGATATGTTGGCTAATTTTACTGAATTTTTTTATTCTTTTTTTGGTAAGAAAAGAAGGTGATGTAAAAACAAAAGATATCTATAAAAATACTTTTAAAATAAATCAAATGTGGGGTTGGACTAGGCCTTCTCTAAGGCCTTTAGCAGCATTAAAGCCTATGATCCTATGATGTCCTAAGGTTTCATTCAAAGGAACATCTCCTCCTAGGAGCCAGCGGGGAAAAGGGCTTACTTAGGTCGCGCAGGAAGACCCATTTTGGAGGCATCCATAGGGGACATTCATGAAAGGGTGGGAGGGAGGGGAGCTGGAGGAGGTAATCTGTGAGGTCTTTCCTAACTCTGAAATTCTAAAGATTTAAACAATTCAATCCACTCTAAGGATAGGTTAGCTGCCTTCTTCCCCTATTTCTACACTGTGCTGCGGGTCTAGAGAGGGCCTAGCTCAACTTCATAACCCGAGAGTAATAGGGCTACCATTACACTTGTTTACCCTTTCTCTTATTTTTATAAAATATCTATGTCTGGATGTTATCCATTTCAGGACCCCCAGGAAGTAATCCACCTATCATAGTAGACAGGGCAATGAACTTGGAGGAGTTTTTCTCTCTTTTTTTTCTTTCTAGTGGTTTTTCTCTTTTGTTCTAATTCTTCTTTCACAACATGACTGTAGGGAGTTAGTGCCAACCCCGGGGCTGCTCGGACCCTAGTGCTTGGCCTGTTTCCTGGGTAAAACCAGGCAGACTCAGTAGGAGTTGGAATGGTAGGCTCCCGGAGGAAAGACTTCCATCCCTAGCAGCCCCCCTAACAGCACCCCCCTCCTGCTCTGATAGCCATCCTTTCTCATGCAGGCAGAGTCCATCCACCAAGGACTCACAAGCCCAGTAGGAGGAACACAGCTGGCCACTACCTAATGCTCTTGAACCAGTGCCTGACACAAACATGCTTTAATTAATGGGAACTTCTTGGATACTTTACAAGGGCATCCTGCCCCGTGCCTCACATAGCTCATACAGTATTGATACCAGTTTGTATCCTGTTCCCAGCCTTCCCTGTCACTGTAGAATAGCACTCCCCTCCTGTTCCCATACTCCTATGGAAACCACCTTACCACAACCCTAGTTTTCCCATACGCTTGTAGGCAATATAGTTTATAATAATCCAGATTCTTCCCACCAGATATCGCTACATCCCTTTTTTCCCATGTCTTCATCCCCTTGAACACCTGCTTCTGCTTATGTAGTGCAAAAACCTATAAAAATGGATAATGGCTTCCAATAAATCGGAGTTATAACCATCTTTGCTCCCGCCTCATCATTGCGTACTGAGATAGGGCAACTTGCTGGTCAAGACCCTAGCACAAATGTGGAAATATGAATGAGAAAGGTTCAAGCCTGTATGCTCATTGTACAGTGCTGAGCAAGTCAGCTAACAGCTCTGCGACTCCATTTCCCCATCTGTAAAATAAGGGGGCTGGACTTAATGGCCTCTAAGGTACCTTCCAACTCTAAGTTTATGATAATAGTGACGAGGGCAGCAGTCCGTCATAAATATTTCAACCCCTTGGGGAAGATATCTATTGGGAGTGTTGGGGTTCACCCTAGGGCAAGGAAGGTAGCGCTAGTAAATATTTAACAACCAGCTTGGGGTGGGGAGGGTGTACTCATTAAGTAATGCTAATTTAATCCACATTACTAACATTTTCTTTAAACTTAAAAGTAAACACTAACTTTAAATTTAATCTGCTTTATTAACATTTTCTTCATTATTTTCTGAAATCTAGAAATCAACAAAACAATAAACTAAGCCCTGATTTGTAGTATTTGCCAGTTCCTAAGGTATAAATGCTCGGTTCTTGCAAGCTGGTCCCAAAATGGCTCCTGTCTTAGGCCACAGCAAGGAGGGTCGGCTAAGATATTTGGCAGAAGTACTAGGTCTGCATCCCAAAGAGATTCATAGAAAAGGGGAAAGGACCCATAGGTACAGAATATTTATAACAATTATTTTTGCAGTGGCAAAGAATCGGAAATTGAGGGGATGCCTGTCATTTGGGGAATGGTTGAAC
The DNA here is from genome assembly GCF_011100635.1 of Trichosurus vulpecula. Lineage (NCBI taxonomy): Eukaryota > Metazoa > Chordata > Mammalia > Diprotodontia > Phalangeridae > Trichosurus > Trichosurus vulpecula. The sequence continues at coordinate 302,084,235 of NC_050574.1, read as the reverse complement.
AAGTTGTGGTATACGAATGGAAATGAATACTATTGCACTATAAGAAAGGAGGAGCAGGTGGAGTTCAGAAAAACCTGGAAAGATGTACATGAACTGATGCTGAGTGAACTGAGCGGAACCAGGAGAACATTGTACATGGTAGCACAACATTGTGCTACGACCAACTTTGTCAGACTTGGCTCTTCTCAGCAATATAACGATCTAAGACAATCCCAAAAGACTCATGGTGGAAAATGCTGTCCACATCCTGAGAAAGAACTGTGGAGTCTGGATGCAGATGGAAGCAGACTATTTGCTCTCTCTCTCTTTTTTTCCTTTCTCTCTGTTTTTCCCTTTCGTTCTAATTTTTCTTTCCCAACATGAGTAATGTGGAAATATGTTTTTTAGAAAAGATATTTGGCAGATTGGTTTGGGCTTGCAGCCCTAGGGAGCTCTACAGAGCTTTAAAATTTTTGTTGTTTTTTTAAACGTAAAGAATTCTTTGAAAGAGGGATGTAATACCGAATCAGCCACTAGAGGGCACAGTGAGGAGGGAGACCCTGACGAGCTGACCTTCGCAAGTGATGCTGAAATAACCCCAACAAACTTCCCCAGCTGAGGGGATGTAGGGAACTCTAAACCTTCACACCTGGAAAGGTCTTTGTCAGTCTTCTAGTCCACCCCTCTGGTTTTACAGATGAGGAAACTAAGGCACAGAGAGCTGATTTGACCAGGTTAAATTCATCCTCCATGGGAGCTGCAGAAGGGTTTTCTCCTAGCAGGCTGGTAAAATGAGAGACTTAGACTAGACGGCCTAGGGGGACTTTTCTGGCTCTAAATCTGACTTAAGATGGCAGTTCTTGGCAGCATGGCACCATGGAAGAGTGCCAGGTGTGGAGTCAGAGGACTGGGTTGAAATGCTGCCTCTGCCATTTAACCACCTGGATGGATGACCTTGGACAAGTCACAACCTCCCTGACCCTCAGTTTCATGATCTGTACAACGTGTAGGCTGGGCCAGATGGTCTCTGAAGGCCCTTCCAACTCTCATTATAACCTTACAGCTATTTTCCGTAGCTCACTTCAAGAACTTAACCCAGTTACAGGTTTCCCTCACATGATATTTTCTTGCACAGAAATGCAACCTATTCTATTCTAAATTGTCAGTGGATGTTCTCAGACTAATTTAGAAAACTAGGAGAAGTGACTCTCCTTTAGCTGCTGAGGCAGGAAAAAGTCCACCTCTCCTGGCTATTCTTCCTATTTTAGGAAGGAGAACAAGCTTCCTTCAGATTTTTGAGGGGGAGGAAGAGATGCTCTTACTCCAGCTCCTGGGCATAGTTTGATCCGTGTCTATCATTGGAATCAAGGAGACCTGAATTCAAATGCAGCCTCAGAACCCTAGCTGTGTGACCCTGGGCAACTCACTTAACCTCTGCCTCATTCTGGGCTGTTAGGATCAAATAAGATAATATTTGGAAAGCACTGAGCCCACTGCCTGGCACATAGTACATACATATTACATACTGTAAAAATGCTTGTTTCCATCCTACTTCCTCAGCAGCCTTCATCTTATCAAAGGGAATTTGGAATAACTATCCCTCAGTCACAGAGCAGGGTTGTTGTGTTTGTCCTTTGTTCTCGAAGAAGACCATGGTGTCAGGGAGATGATGACATGACTCGCAGTTGACTTTGATTTGAGGGAGGGAGGGCTGTGCAAGGTCACCAGCCTCATTTTCTCCTCCAGAGCCATCTGTGTCCAGGGGCCTGATATTCACCAGGATGACTGGAGATGGCCCAGGATGCAATGGGAGACCCTGGCCCTTAAAGGCTAAGGTCTTTTCAGGTTCTCACTGTGAGTGAGGTAATGCCCATTCAGTGAACAGGCCTCTTTAAGAAGTTAATCAAGGGATAGCCCCTTTAGTCAAAACTCAAAAAAAAAAAATCAAACTTAGAGGGGAAGACCCTCAAAACCCTATAAAAGCCTCTAAATCCCTTGTGCATTGTGTAGGTAAGGAGCTCCCTTTCCTACTGATGATGCACTGGAAGCTCTGTCCAGTTTTGAGTAGGAGAGAGACCACTTAAGCAAGCCTGTTACATGGAGTATTCTTATAGAAAGGCTCCCAAAAAGCAAACTTGGTCCATATGAGCTTGTAGATAAGTCCTTGAGCATGGGTTATATCTGTAATGGCTCATCTCCCACCCAGGATAACCATGGGGAACATCAAAAGTTCGGCTGCTGTCTCTAAAGGCCTGGCTCTCTGATTCTGTAACACTGCCTCCAAGCCTTAGCAATGCTCACAAACATTTAGCAGAGAACAGGTCTAGGAAAAGACAAGATAAACAGTAAGAATTCCCTTCCCCTTGAGCACCCCACAAAACTTCAGAACTACTCCCCTTGACTCAGTCTTACCTGAGTTGTCTCACTTCAACTTAAGGGCCTCAGCAAAGGGCAGCATCTTGTTGTGTCATTTGCTACCCTCTGTGTGGGGCCCACCCATTGTCACCTGCAGAGTCGCCCCAATTCCTGCAGCTGCTAAAAGGGCAGGAACTCTTGCTGCAGCTGCCCTCACTTTCTCCAGTCAGGGACTGATATAGCCCCAGGAGCTGGCCACCACCTTGGGTAACTCTAATGGGTAGCTCCCACTTGGCTAATACCTGGCTGGCAGTGCCATCACTGTCCCTAAGCTTACTCTACGCCTCTGATAACAGATAACATGGTAAGTGTGGGCAGACCAGCTCCCACGGCCCAGAATTCTCTGACCCTGCTCTGTTTTCCAAGGGGAGGGATGAATGTGGAAAACTCTGTTCTTGCTTCAAGAGGAAGAGGGAGTTGCCAGCAGGGAAGGCTCACTCTCTGAGGAACCACGAACTACAGAGAGAAAATATATGGGATGGCAGGGGGAGGAGCAATATTAGTTAAGGTTTGGAAATGGGAGAGGGGGCAGTGTGGTGAGGGGTCTTTAATCTCCTTCAGAGAGCCAACTGTTTTCAAGCACTTTAGCAGCATCTATTTATATGCATGTGATCCAAATTACAGCCGATTCCTATCCTTGGCAACCCTCTTTTAGCAATTAGTTCATTTGCTTGAAGGAAATGAAAATGTACCTTTGGAAACCCAACAATTCTGACTCTCCACTCAGTCGGACTGGCCTCAACCAATTCGAATGGAAAGACTTGACTGTTCCAAAATTTCTTGGGCCTTCAAAACCTCATTAGCACCCACTGTTACCTGTGCACTCGTCAATTGATACTCAGGCTTCACAGACCAAAGTGAATGGTGTTTGTTTTTTTCTTTTGGCCTCTGGCAAAACTGCTCCCCTGTGCCCGTTCCCACCCTCTCTGCCCAGAGAGCTGCTGCTTCTACCCGCCTTGCCTGGCACTTTTCCCCAAGGAAGCTAACAAAGGAAAGAGCACAATGACCTATTGAACTGATTTCCATTCGCCATAGGGGCCAACCAGAGGGAGGAGGGGTTCTTGAGCTGAACACTCCAGGACTGAAAAACAGAAGCATTCTAGCAAAGTTACTCAGGGCCTAAATGCCTAAAACCAAATGCCCTGATGCAGCCCCCAACTTCACATACACTCAGTCTCATAACAACCCCAGTTAACCGAAGGGCTCCAGCATTTGAAGAAAAAGAACACCACACTTTTCCATTGCAAGATCCATTTCTCCATTGGTAGCCCAAATTGTAATTTCCTTTTTTTTAAATTATTACTAAATTGAGCTATCCACTTCTACCCTTCTGTAATGAATTTCTTCAAGGCCCTGATTCATAAGGAATAAACTCCAGAACAGCAGTCAGGTGTGGCCCACAAAGTGAATAATGCCATGAGGCATATTGAATAGGCTTAGAGTCAGGAAGACCTGACATTTACCAGTTGTGTGACCTTGGGTAAGTCACTTAATTCTGATCCTCAGTCACCTCCTCTGTAAGATGAGGGAGATACTATTGTAACACACCTCCCCAACTCCCACAACTGGACACAAACACTCACAGTTTGGGGTCCCCAAAAGTTGGCTATTGTTCTCCCTCAGGGTTGTAGAGAGAAGCCTGTTGCTCATGTGCCCCCACCAGTATGCTCAACATTATCGATCGATAAGTTGTCCCCATTCACTTTTAGAAAAGGGATTTACTGTAAAGGTATAATGCTCCTTCAGACTGGGATTGCACTCTCTTTGCACATGGAAGGGCCCTGGTGAAAGTGGGTTCGAGCTTCAAGTACAATGGTAGAAAAGAACATGTGCGCCTAGGAAGGACCTCCTGTTTTCTGGCCCTGGAAATCCTTTTCTCCCTCTGTAGAGTCTTCATAAAGTTCCACCGAGTTGTAGCTCTCTTCTGGGTGAACCGTCTGCTAGTAGGCCAGATCATTCCTCTGCGGGGCCAAGTCACTGTTCCCGGGGCAGCTTCTCTGATACTGCTCATACTCTTTCTTCCCCCTCTGCTGAAGGGAAGTGAAGATAAGAAGGAAGGAAACAGACATTTTTAAGAGCCTACTATGTGCCAGGCACTATGCTAAGTGCTTTATAAACATCTCATGTTTCCTTACCTGTGAGGTAGGTACTATTTATTTTGTAGTTGAGGAAACTGGGGCATAAAAAGGTTAAGTGACTTGCCCAGGGTCACATAGCTAATAAGCGTCCGAACGCAAGTCCTCCTGACTCTGTGGGCTAGATAGCACAGTGGATAGAGCACCAAGCCTGGAACCTGGAAGGCTCATCTTCCTGAGTTCAAGTCTGGCCTCAGTCACTTACAAGCTGTGTGGCTCTGGGCAAGTCATTTAACCCTGTTTGCCTCAGTTTTCTCATCTGTAAAATGAGTTGGAGAAGGAAATGGTAAACCACTCCAGTGTCTTTGCCAAGAAAACCCCAAATTGGCTCTAAACAACAACAGCTTCTTGACTCCAGGCCCAGCACTTGATCCACTCCATCATTTAGCTGCCTCTGAAAGGACCACCTATTGCATTCTACTACGCTGGCTCCTCAGCAGGCTCATGCTGCTGCTTGGCTGCCACCTTGCACTCTCTCTGGACCTTGGAATGCCCACAAGGTTGATGGCAGAGCATATCCATCTCCAAGATGTCACTCAGTCATCTCCAGTGGATTCTGCTAAGAACTCTAGTTTCTAGTGGGACCTCAGATGGGGCCTCAGGGTCTCCTAAACTCACCGTGGTCACCTGAGCACTTTCATCTTAGAAGGCTTTCTTACCCAAGATCAGGAAAAAAAAATAAACACACAACTACACAAAATAGAGGTGCCATGGGCTCACAGTCCGACGGCAACTGTGTAGGAAAATGTGACCAACTGCCTCTCCCCAACTTGGCAGTTCAAAGCATTCCTCCTTGCCTGAAGCCTTCAAAAAAAGAAGCTGAAAGATGGTTGGGTCATCCCTTTAGCATGCACGCTCAGGTCCAGCTCAGCTCCTCCTGAGTCATCCATTCTTCTGACACTGAAGCCATTTAGAAGACTTTTCAGCACCAAGCCATACCAACTCCTTAGTCATTCGTGGCCAGAAGTGGGTTTATTAAAGTTTCCTCATGGTTGGATTGGAAATAGGCAGGGAATATCTGTGCATGCATCAAGGCCTGCCCCTCACCCTATAAGCCAGTCTAGGCCTATTACACTGGTGACTGGCTTACAGGGTTGTTGTGAGGATTAAATGAAATTATATATGTATAGCAATTTGTAATGTTTAGAGAACCTACTATAAGCACACTGAAACCACCCATCCAGATGCTCAGTGGAAAAATGAATTGCCTCATTTGTTTGGCATACTATAGAAGAAGCCAGCAGAATTATCAGCATTTCCCCCTTTGAAGCCTAGCAATTCAAATAACAAATAGGCTTCTTTAAGACAACATTAAAAAAAATGCACATGAGTCCATAAGATGGTGGTTTACTTAGTTATAGCAGAAGAAGGACATTCAGGGCCGGAAAAGTCACCTAACCCTGTTTCCCTCAGTTTCCTTATCTGTAAAAAATGAGATAGAGAAGGAATGGCAAACCACTCTTTGCCAAAAAAAAACCCCAAACGGGGGTCATGAAGAGTGACTGAACAGCAAACTATGTGCCAAGCACTGTATTAAGCACTGAACGGGCCTAGCCCGTGACAACCTTTCCAGCGTATCTTCAGTTTAATAGTAAATCCCGAAGATGGGTCTGCAGGCCCAAGACAAACAATCTGTAAGGGCAGAATTTCAGGCATTATGAAAGACGGATGGGGGAATACTTGGGAGTTGTTTCATCATTTCACTTGTGTTCAACTCTTCATGGCCCCTTTTGGGGCATTCTTGACAAAGACACTGGACTGGTTTGCCATTTCCTTCTCCAGTTCATTTTATGGATAAAGAAACTGAGGCAAACAGGATTAAGTGACTTGCCCGAGGTCACACAGTAGTAAGTGTCTGAGGCTGGATATGAACTCAGGTCTTCCTGGCTCCAGGTCCAGGGTTCCATTTACTATACCACCTAGCTGCCAATATTTGGGAACAGCCCATCTCAAATTATACCGCATAGGGGCCCATCTACTCTATAGATGTACAATGCTAGCTCTAAATTTGAGAGTGAAAGTATTTTTTTTCCTAACTGGTAAGTCTGACTTTTTGCAAGAGAATGTATTGCTAAATATTCCCATCCCCTGTCACCTCCTTAATCCCTCCTCCCACTCCATCCCTGAACACTTGCAGGATGAGAACTACTAGATCGTCTGTGCTAGTGGAGTGGTTACTGGCTTGTTCCAAACCCCTGTATAATCCCCAGAGCATCCTTACCTGGTTATGAAATGTTTTTTAGTTCTGGCTTGGGAATACGGGTGTGTCTGGTGTGCTGGGAACTCAGAGATTAAAAAAAGAATATTGGTAGGCTCAGAGTCAGAGGGGCTCAAAAACATGCCAGCTTCCTTATCCTGACAAAGAAATTAATGCTCAGAGCACGCTTGAGAAATAAATGGCAAGTATATTATAAATTGTGCAATGAAGATGAAGTCTCCTGATAATAGGAATATCTAGAATTGATTCCAAAACATGATTCATTTTCATTTTCATTTTTTGGAGGGGAGGGGAGAATTTACTTTAGACCTGCAATTTCATCAGTGTAGAGGACTTCCAGGGTGAGAACTCCCTCCACCAATACAGAGCAGCAACTCATCTCTAATCTCTATCCTTAGAGCAGACCTACACAACTTGGCAGTAGTAGGGGCCAAAATTAAAACAGGCTAAACTTCTTTGGGCCACAGGTTTTTAGTGGCTCATTTTCCAAGTAAAGGTATAATTAATGATTAAACTATTTCTCAAAAACACTTTTTTATCAGGACATAACTCAGAAACTGCAATCAGCAAACACTTCTTTATGAAGTCACCTTCAGTAAAACTTCCCAGCAGCAGCAATTTCTTTAGAAATCTCAGAACTAACCTTAGTAGCCACCTCATTTTCTGAATTTACTTTGTTGGAAAACCATTGCTCCCCACTGAGATTTTTCAACAATATGGATGCTTTCATTTGCTTTTCATTGGTGTCCAATTTGCTTAAGTAAAGATGTTTTGATTCGAAATGGCAACAAAGATTGTATTCCTTCAGAACAGCTATTACTTCTTGGCAAACAAGGCACAATGTTTTGTCTCTTGTGTAAGTAAACAAGTATCTAATCGTCCACTCCAGATTAAACATGCTATATTCTGATTCAATCTTCTGTTTCTTTTATCACCCATTTTACAAAGTCACTCCCAAAACTTTAATATTAGAACCAAAAAAATCTCCACAGCAACTGCTCACATACAAAGAAATAATGAACTGAGTGTCTGACCTTAGAGAGAGCACCAGACACTCATGTAACTTGGAGGGTGGGCACACAGAGAGGGAGGGAAAGAAGCCCTCTCATTGTTGCCGTTCATCGCATAGCGGGCATCAGCTCGTTGGTACAGGGCTGCACTAACTTTGTCTCTGTTCAACGCCAGTAACAAACAAAAACACAGCAAAAAGATACGACCCTCGTTCCTATCAGTCTAGAGACAGACTGATGATGGGTGGTTGCCACAGGTCACAGGACAAACAGGAGAGAGTGCACACTGGCAACCCACCCACCAAGTTACATGATGCACACAATAGTGACTAGTGGAAGGTGGGTTAAGCGAGACACAGACAAAGCACTTGTTACATCTCTACTGCCTTTTACAACCTCTACATTTTTCATGGGCCACCCATCTTTTGGCAGGCCACAAGCGGCCCATGGGTTGTATGTTGTGCAGGCCTGCCTTAAAGAGTTGGCTGGAAGTTGAGATTAAAGGTCTTACCCAGGGGTGATCACACAGAGAGTATGTTGGAGATAGGATTTAAACCCAGGTCTTCCTGATCTTAAAGCCTTACCTTTTACCACTCTGCTATGTTGCCTCCCTTACCCATTCCATTAGATGTCCAAATAGTTTTGTTGGGAAATCATCAAGATGGCAGCGAAATATACAAAATATTATAACCTAACCTAACCTAACCTAACCTAACCTAACATAACATAATGTAATATAATATAATATAAATAATCAGAATAGGCCTTCTCAAAACCTCAGAATTGAAAAGGATCTTAGAAATCATTGAGTCTTTTTTTCCCCTAAGGATAACATAAACTATTCCTGGTTTTGCTGCACTTTTGACCTTTTTCTTTCTATAATTATATTTCTTTTATGCATCGATGTTACAGTCTTCAAGAACATCATCAAATTGATTAAAATTACTACCGGAGGAGAAGCAAAAAATTCCAAACTTTTAAAAAATAGAAATTTTATTATAATTCTTCCGTCTAGCTTACCAAGAATACATTGATATTGTGAGCATTTGTGATGCATGTTAATAAATGGAGCCATTATGTATTTATTTTTTAAATTCCCATTGAAGGAATCCTGTCTCCAGCATCCCTGACAGGTGGCTGTTTGAGAAAGCTCCTCAATTCTTAAAATGCCCATTTCATTGTTGTCCAGTTCTCAGTATCAGAAAGTGCTTTCTTATGTTTTACATGATTGCACATGTATAACCCATAGCACATTGCTTACTGTCTCAGGGAGGGGAAGAGGAGAGAGGGATAGAATTTGGAACTCAAAATTTTTTTAAATGTTAAAATTATTTTAAAATGTAACTGAAGAAAATAAAATATTATTTAAAAAAGAAAAAATAAAGAAGGAAAAATAATTTAAAAAGAAAAGAAAAAAGTGCTTTCTTGCATCAATATGAAAACTATATGACTTCTGTTCATCTTTGCTAGGTCTACCATCAGAAGCCACACAAAACTACTTCCTTATTTTCAGATATAACCAATGTATTGATTTATTTTGCTTGACTATATTTATATGTTATAAGCAGGGGTGTGCTGTAGCCATCTCATACCCAGCTCACAAGGGCTGATTTTAATTTTTTAAAAAATCTTTTAAAAATTATTTTTGTTAACATTATTTTTTTAATTTCAAGTTCAAATTCTCCATCCAGCCCCTCCGCCACCCACTGAGAAGGCAAGCAATGTAATACTCATTTACATGTAAAGTCATGCAAAACATATTTACATATTAGCCATGTTGCAAAAAATTAAAAAGCAGGAAAAATAAAGTAAAAAATTTGCTTTAATCTGTACTCAGCATTCATGGGTTCTCTCCAGTTGGTAAATTTTCAATGTGAGCATTTACGCTTTGGAAATCAGCAAACACCACAAATCGGGGCTTGAGTTACTATTGTTTTATTGATTGTCTAGGCTTAAGAAAATAATGGAGAAAATGTTAATAATACAGACTAGACCTAAAAGTATGTCCTGAGTATGTTGTTGGGTTGGTTTTTTGGTTTTTTGGAGAGTCAGCCGATGAACATTTACCAGCACATCAGCAGAGAAGGTTTTTGTCTGGGGAGGATCAGGGAAGAACAGGGAGGGAGATTTTGGTTTGGGGTACATACTTCTGTCTTTCCTGTTGCAGGGAACTTCTGGTGAGGAAATCCCTTCCTCCAATGCAGATGAGCACTTTCTCAATGTAAAGTCTTAGAGAGCTGCCTGGGCCACTAAGAGGTTAAATGACTCACTCAGGGTCATGTATTCAGGATATGTCAGATGCAGGGTTGCTGTCTAGGTCTCCCCCATGGGAAACAGCCTTCCATCCACTATTACACTGTATCTACCTTCCAGTGATAAGGATTTTTTAAAAAAGATGAAAGAAAAGAGCATCAAGAAAACATTAAAAATAAAACAAGGAAGAAAGCTTAAAAAATTCCATGGAGACACAAGGAGGGCAATCTTGTTACTACCTTGTTAAATTTAATATGCATGTTTAAAATACAAACTGTACATAAAAGAAATTCACAGTTTTGTAGGCAATCCCTTTTTGTTCTTTTTTGCATATTGAAATATTTGTGTTTGATGATTATTGAGTTTACAATAAAATTAAAATAAAATGTAACAGGAGTCTGGGATTGGCCAAGTCCTTAGGCACGTGATAGCCTGCTCTGCCTGATAAGGTCCCCATTTAGACACAGAGCATGAGAAGTTATTGTTTCCATTCTGCTTTTGCTGACCCAGAAACAAGAATGCTTACAAAGGGCACGGAACATATGATGCAGGGTCTCTGTTTACTGACTACATTCAATTGTAGAGGCAAGGAATGTTACACTCTCTGGGTGGGGAAAGAGGCCCCAGGCTGCCTTGTGGCCCCTGAGTGCATGGTCCTATTGTTGCTTCTATCTCTTTTGGGTCTATTCTTTTCAGTTCTAAGCAAATGGAGTACTAGAATATAATAGACTGTGACCTGATGAGATTTGAAAGTTTGGAGAGCCAGAGATACCATCAAAGTCTGGGAAAGTGACCTGTGGAACTCAGTCCAGGAGCAAATCCAAACCAGCAGTCAAGGTGCCATTTTCTTGAGTGACTTCACCCATCAACAATACCATATTTGATATGTCCTTTATAGCTAATTTGGGTATTTATAACAGTCAAAATAACTTATTTGCTCAAAGTCATTCTTAAAACAATACTGCTGTTACTGTATACAGTGTTTTCTTGGTTCTGTTCATTTCACTCTTCATTAGTTCATGCAAGTCTTTCTATGTTTTTCTAGGATCATTGAGCTCATCATTTATTATAGCACAGCACTATTCTACAATCATAGACCTCAACTTGTGCTATCTGCATCCAGAGGAAGAACTGATAGATAGAAGAATGTACAGAATAATTTTACATATATATACATACACACACCTATTTGTGTCTAATGGTAGCCATCTCTAGAATGAGGGGGGAGGGAAGAAAAAAAGAAATCGACAAGATAAATTTGTTGTATATTTGAAAAGAATAGCAAGTTGTGCATAGCAGATTTGTAGTTTCATGTGCAATCATCTTTTTATTGTACTTGTTATGGAAATGCTTGTTTTATTCCATAAATTGAAAATAAAATTTTTAAAAATACCATATTTAGAAATGAAATCAGTGGGGTGAATGTTTGTAGCAACTGCTGTAAGTTTAAACCTACAGTCCCCAGAGACTGAAGTAAGACAAAGAAGGGTTTGCCCCCAGCTGTTTGGGGAAAAGGTTTTCGCTTCTGTTCTCCTCTATCTTCTCAGCATCCATCCCTTTGTAAAAGTTAATTGATGTTAACCAGTTAAATGATATTGGGGAGCTATTCATTGAACGCTACTAGTTATATAAGCAAAATGCAGACTGAAACTGCTCATTGATATTGGGGAGAATATACTGATATTGAAGAGAATAAAGCTGATAAGCATTAGAGAAAAGTTCATCAGCCTTCAGGGGCCCCCCTAGAATTCTGAGGCGTCGATGTAGCCAGCCCTCTAGACTAGAGGACCCAACTCATGAGCACAAGAGCAGGTGGGCTAAGGAACCCCAGAGTCTTTATAAGAGAGACAAAAATAAAAAATAAGTTACCCCCTCCTTCATGTGATAGCCCTCCAAATACTTGAAGAGAACTAATACATTGCCCCTAAGTTTTCTCTTCTCCAGAGGAAATATCCTCAATTCCTTGAAACAATCTCCTCATGCTGTGGTTTGTAGGGATATATGTTTCAAAGCCACCTACTCAATGATTTTTGCTATGCAGCACCTGCCAAAGGGACATTCACAGCACCAAATTCCAATTCAACATTTATTCAATCAATCAACATTGGCTTCCTTGGCCTAGTGGAAAGAGGAACCTAGTTCAAATCCCTATTCTGCTCCTTCCTAGCTATATGACCCTTTTTACCCTTTAAAGAGAAATTATTTTAATCAGTGTTTTTCTAAATTTCTATATCACATTTATTATGACTATATAGTGCTAGACTTGAATTCTGAAAGACCTGAATTTGAATCTTGCCAGGAACACTTGCTAACTGCATGACCCTGGACAAGTCATTTAACTTTGCTGTGCCTCAGTTTTCTCACCTATAATACCGTATATATTGCTTACTATGTGCCAGGCACTGAGCTAAGTGCTTTATAATTATTATCTCACTCGATCCTCATAACAACGCTGGGAGGTAGGAGACACAAGGGGTTTAGACTCAATGGCCTCTACGATCCTTTCAGCTCTAAGTCTATGATAATAATAGCCAGCATCTATATAGCACCTTAAGGTTTGTAAAAGTACTCTACCAAGATTATCTCATTTTATCCTCATGAGAACCCTGAGAGCTAGATGATATTATCCCCATTCTACAAATGAGGAAACTAAGGAAGAGAGAGGTTAAGTGACTCACACACATAGCTAGTAACTACTCGAGGCTAGATTTGATTTCAGGTCTTCCTGACTCCAGGCCAAGTGCTCTATCCCTTCAATGCCTAGCTGCATCATATGATTCTATGACATCCTTCCCCCGCCTCCCTAATGCAGCAATCCATCCTTTGTAACATAGATTAATCAATCTAATCAGCCAACCAACAAGTATTTATGAAGCTGCTGCTGTGTGCCAGGCAGCGTTTAACATGCTAGGTATGCAAAGTCAAAAGCAGAAGTCGTTACCTCCAAAAGCCTACATTCTAACTGTGCACACCCTTTGACCCAGCAATACTACCACTAAGCCTATACCTCAAAGAGATCAAAGAAAAAGGAAAATGACCCATGGGGCAAAAATACTCACAGCAGCTCTTTTTGTGGTGGCAAGGAATTGGAAATTGAAGGGATGCCCATCAACTGGGGAATGATGGAAAAAGCTGGGGTATATGATTGTGACGGAATATTATTGAGCTGTAAGATACGATAAAGAGAATAGTTTCAGAAAAACCTGGGAAGATTTATGCAAACTGATGCAGAGAGAAATAAGCAGAGCTAGGAGAATATTGTAGCGAGTAACAGAAATATTGTTGCAATAATCAAGTGTGAAAGACTTAGTAACTGATTAACACAATATTCAACTGCAGCTACTAAGGGGCTCATGATAAAACATGCTCTCCACCTCTAGAGAGAGAGCTGGTAGACTCAGAGTGCAGATTGAAGAATATTTTTCCCTTTATTTTTATTGCCTTTTTTTGTTCTTGGAACATGGGTAATGTGGAAATTTGTTTTGTATGTTTTAAAAAAGAAGCTGTTTGTATTCCTTTGGGAGGTGGGGAATGAGGGGAGAGAAAATGATCCATATGTAAAAAAAATCATAGCAACTCTTTGCAGTGGCAAAGAACTGAAAACTGAAGGAGTTCTCATCAATCGGGGAATAGCTGAACAAGTCATGGTATGTGAATGTAATAGAATACAATTTTATTATAAGAAATTAATAAGGGGACAGTTTGAGAAAAACTTGAGAAGACTTGTATGAACTGATACAGAGTGAATTGAGCAGAACCAAGAGAATATGATATGATATGATATGATAACTTTATAAAGACAAATGACTTTGAAAAACTTAGAACTCTGATTAATGAAATGATCTAGCACAGTACATAGTAGGAACTTTGATAAATGCTTATTTCCTTCTTTCTTATGTTGCCTCTGCATAACATGTAGACTTATACCTTCTCCATCTATGGGCCACTGAAGTCTCCTTTTTTTAAAAACTGTGCAGTGGTGTGGGAAGCACTCCCACACACACACACACACAGACATGCAGACAGACAGACACACACACACACATGTACACACAATTCCCAAGGGTTATAATGTGCCCTTTGGGCTTCTCAAACCATCTCCTCACTTCTGCCATGACTTAAACATCTCATAGCTGTAGAGCTGGAAGGAACCTTAGAGACCATAACTCTGACCCTTTCATTTCAAAGTTGAGGAAACTGAGGCATCAAGATGGGAAGTGAATTGCCTGAGGTCATACAATTAGCAAGTGGTAGAGCCAGAATTTAACCCAGGTCGTCTTGAAAAGCATCCTCTGGCACCAGGTAGAACCTCCCCCACACTGTAGACCTCCTTATCTCCACCATCTAGGCAAAGCCAACTTGGGAAGAGGGCAGAGTAAAATAAAATCCTTTTCTGTTCTTCCATGTCTAAACTTGCCATTGGGTTATTGGGCAATATTCTGCTTGGCGTATTGCTCTGGCTTCCTAACTGTTACTGGCCTAAGGCTGAGGTGATCAATCATGTTTACTCACATGTTATAGAAGGTGCTTTCTTCTTTTGTAATCCTACTGGCCTTCCTGGTGTGGCAGAGTGATCCTTTCAGTTGTTAGGTCATTTCCAGACTTCATCCAATGACCCTCAGGGCAGCATTGGGCTATTTCATACCTGTTTCGGCTGGTTCCTTAGATACATCTGCCCTTAACTTGTTGACGGCATCAAAAAGCATTTTGGTGTCTTCCCAAATACAAATGGAAGATCTATACACTCTAGTCAGAGCCTACTGGAAACCAATGGGCTCTTGGCTTACCAGGGAATAGGTTGACTCTGGGGTCATTGGAATGACCACTGAACAAATGATTCCCCTGACTTATTAAGGATTCTGGTTTTTTGTACAGGTACCACAGGACCACAGACAAATTGAATTAGATGACTCCAATGACCCTTCTAGGAACAAAATCTCCTATGAGGGTTGGCAATTTGGGTGGTTGCCCAAGATCTTATCTGAGCAGATGACAGACAGTAGTTTATTGAGGCCACTAGGGCCAGATAATGCAAACAAATGACCAGAGGCTCATCTATATCTGGTCAGCTCACATGTTCACCCTCCTGCCCACCTGACATCCACTAAATTCAGGCTACTTCTTGTGACTTCTCTCCTCTTGTAGACTATGACTTTCAGACAGTGATTTTCATTGTAATTTCTAGCATTCAATTCCCTTTCGTATCAACCTTTATTACATACTACATGCAGGGCATTATGCTCGGTGCCAGGGAAACAGAGACAAAAAATAAATAGTCCCTACCTTCAAGGAGCTTACATAGTTCAGTGGACAAAATTCTGGAAATAAAGTCATGAAGTTCTGGATCTTAATCTCCCCTATGACAAACCTGTGGGACTATGGGGCAACGCACTTAATATCTCTGAGTCTCAGTTTCTTAATCTGTAAAATGAGGATAATAATCAGAATCAGAATGAAATTTTTTTTTATCTGAGCCAAAAACCCTTGGGGGAGGTTGGTGGCATCACAGTTCAGTGGGGAGGGGGAGGCATGACAGTGAGGAGGAGAGTCCTACTATATATATGCATATATATTATATATATATATAGTCACAGAAGGAAAGCAGATGGCCTGTCTTCCAGAGTCCAGCCTCCAGGGGGTTGGTGGTGAAAGCAGATCTCAAGACAGGGGTCATAAGAGGTCCCTGGGAGTAGTGGGCCAGGGACACGTTAGGGATCAGGGTCATATTGAATAATGAAGGCCAATGAAAGATCATTAGACATTGGGATGATAATCTTTAGGAGGGAACACCCTGTCCTAGGAATGTTGGCACCCTGAAGAAAAGTCCTAGCCATCTTTCTCTGGGTAGAGCTCTGATATTCATACTTATTATATTTATGCCATAGATAAAGGGGGGTGAGGGAAGGGAATAAGCATTTATTAAGCACCTACTATGTGCCATGCACTGTGCTATTTTAGTTTCAGGTCCTGGGCCCTTTGGCTGAAGCTGATTTGGGGGCAAGGAAAGGAGTCCCTAACAGATTTTCTAGCACTTTTTAGAGAAGATGACCATTGAAGAGAGGACAAATTCAGTCCCTGACCCAGCTTGCCAGAAGGTGATACAGAACTGAGATGTGAAATGTCTATTCAGGAGTCTCATAAACTCTTTCGTATTTCCATGGTTTTAAGTATCAGCCTCCCAGTGGAGCATAACAATGGTTAATATTGCCTCTTTTTTATTCATTTGTCTTTCTGTCAATTCCTGTTTGTGTGTGTTTTGTGTTAAACATTTCTTCTGTGTTCAGAGAATAAGTATCTGTCCCATACCTGATTCGTATTATACCTGGACTACTTTCTACTTTCCCATCTGGGAAGACTGAAGACATAAGCCAAAATCTTGAACAATTTTCCCTAAGGTCCTAGGTAGGTGTCTAGTAACAAGAAAATAAATTCTAACACCTCTCATTGGAGGCCAGGCTCTCCTAGAACTGAGTCCAATCTTTCCACGTGTGTGGAGCCAGGGTAGATGGGCCCTTGAGTGCAGGAGATTGCCCTAGCCCTCATGGGCCCAATAGTGGTTCTTACTGTCAGAGCAGGCAAATCACTTGAGCCTACTCACTAGTCACTCATTTCTCTCAGCCTCAGTTTGTTATATCTATAAAGTGGGGATAAGTAATAACATTAGTATCTACCTCACAGGAGTGTTGTAAGGATTAAACAAGGTATTCTATGCAAACCATTCAAACATCAGCCACTATTATTCTACCACTATGAGGAGCACCTCAGAGGATGGCATAGTATTATTTGATCCAGGATCTGCAAATCCTAGGTATGACCTTATGAGGAATGGCTTTGTGGGGTGTATGATCAATTTTTTTAAGGACATCCTCCTCAGAAGTTAGGCATATGGCCTCCATATGACAAACTTCCTCTTATTAATCACTTTTCATTCATCTGGGCGGGGGGGGGGGGGAATGGAGACGGGATGAAGAAAGAGGACAGGAAGCTCTTGTTGAGATAACACAACACAAGCATTTATTAATCCATTACTGTAGGCAGAGCCCTGGGTTAAGTAAGAATTGAGGAAAAAAAAACCGAAGTTCAAATAATATGGAATCTCCCTAGGGAGGGTTATTAAGATCATAAGAGAAAGTAGGACAAAGACAGAGCTAATTACAAGAGATGCAGCCTCAGTACCACCCGCCCCCAAACACACATCCCCAACCCTATCTCTTGGGGCTCACACTTAGTGCTTAAATTTTCCTTTTGTTTTCAGAAGAAGAAATCAAAGCCATCTATAGTCATATGAAAAAATGGTCTAAATCACTATTGATTAGAGAAATGCAAATTAAAACACTTCTGAGGTACCACCTCACACCTATCCATTGGTTAAGATGACACAAAAGGGAAAGGACAAATGCTGGAGAGGACGTGGGAAAATAGGAACCCTAATGCACTGTTGGTGGAGTTCTAAACTGATTCAACCATAATGGAGAACAATTTAGGACTATTCCCAAAAGAGCTATAAAACTGTGCATACCCTTTGACCCAGCAATACCACTACTAGGTCTGAGTCACAAAGAGATCAAAGAAAAAGAAAAAGGACCCGATTTGTACAAAAATATTTATAGCAGTTCTTTTTGTGGTGGCAAAGAATCGGAAATTGAGGGGATGCCCACCAACTGGGGAATGGCTTAATAAGTTGTCTATGTTTGTAATGGTATTGTGGTGTAAGAAACAATGAAGGGGATGGTTTCAGAAAAATCTGGGAAGACTTATATGAACTGATACAGAGTAAAGTGAGCAGAACTAGGAGAACACAGTACACAGTACCAGCAATATTATAATGATGATCAGCTGTGAAGGATGTAGCTCCTGTGATCAGTACAATGATGGAAGACAATTCCAAAGGACTCATGCTGGAAAATGTTATCTACATCCAGAGAGAGAATGATGAATTCTTAAGTATATTTGAAGTATTTTTTTCTCACTTCCTTTATTTTTCTTGACTTTTTTTTACAACATGGTTAATATGGAAATGTTTTATATGATTTCACATGTATAATCGATATCCTATTGCTTGCCTTCTCTGTAGATGAGAGAGAGACTGGAGGGGGGGAAAAATATTGGAATGCAAATTTTTCAAATGAACATTAAAATGAATAAATAATGAAAATTTTACACTTAAAAAAAGTTCCCTTTGTGAATTGTTCTGGCAGATCTTTCTAAATCTTTGGCACATCTTTTATTTCCTTATAGCGCTGATATGCAAGTTACCCTTACCTAATGAAACAGGCAGCCAAGGCAAGGCAGAATGGCAGAAAGAGACTTCAACATAGAATCAGAACATATGGCTTTTAGTCCTGTCTTGGCCAGCCACCTGGTTGCTGTGTGACCTTGGACTAGTTTTTCCCCTAAATCTGGTCTTCCGTTACTGCTTCATAAAATGAAGAGGATTGTTCTAGAGTACTGTCAGAGGACTGGGTTTGGAGTCACAAGTTCTGAGTTCCAGCTGATCCTGGGCAAGTCCTTTTGCCTTTCTAGGCCTCAGTTTCCCCATTTGTCAAATGAGAGGGCAGTTACTAGATGGCCCAAAGGGTCCCTCCCATCACTAAATCTGGGATCTTGCTGTTCACTTCCAGTTCTCACAGTCAGTGATTTTAATTGGACAAGATAACCTCCCAGAGTCTCTTCCGACTCTGTAATCCGTGATCCTTGGAGAAAACGCATCCTGTGAGAACAAAGCCAAACATTGTCAGGTGGAGTTTTATTGGCACGAAGCTCCCTCACCTTCCCAAGCCCTCAACTGGCTCCTTACGCCCTCATGCCTGGGAGGCTGCCTCGGTTCCCATCCCACCGCCCAGCTGGAGGGAGCCCCCGAGGCCCTCGTTAGAGAGCCCTTCCATCAGGAGCTCTTCTGGAGGTGATGGCAGATCGCCTCAGGCTTGCCAGCTCCCTGACCTCCCTGAGCGACCAGTGCCAAACCCAGAGCTGTTAGCTTCTCGAAGGCCAGGCCCTTAATGATCATCTTTTCATTATTTTTACAGTATAGAAAAACCTCCCCAGGCCATGCCCCCCTCGTTCAGAATTGGCAATCATTCCAATTAGGTATCTTCTCAGAGGCAGCAGAGTGTAGGGAGAGGCAGATTCAGATCCAAGAAGACCAAGTCCTTCCTCTGACACATATTGTGTGACCCTGGGCAAGTCATTTTAACCCTCCAATCAATAAATATTTATTAAGTTCCTACTGTGTTCCAAGGGCAGCTAGATGGCTCAGTGGATAGAGTGCTGAAACTGAAGTCAGAAAGACTCATCTTCCTGAGTTCAAATATGGCCTCAGACACTTTCTGGCAATGTAATCCTGGCCAAGTCACTTAATCCTGTTTGCCTTAATTCCCTCAAATGTAAAATGAGCCGGAGAAGGAAATGGCAAACTACTCCAGTATCTTTGCCAAAAAAACACCCAAATGGGGTCACACAGAATTGGACACGACTGAAAAACAACAAAGAACACTATGTGCCCAGCACTGTGCTAAGCCCCTCAGTTCTATGGGCTCGCTAAGGCTCTAAGCTGAAGAGAAGGTGCCCCAACTTGCATTGGTGGAGGAAGTTTCCTCACCCGAGAGTTCTGTATGCCAATGAAATCTTAACTAGTCTCTATCCCTGTATTTTGAGAGGGGCTGTGTGAAGAAACAGATGGAGATTTGAAGTGAGTTCATGCAAAACTGGTCTGTCCCTTATTAACTGTGGGACTAAGCTCAGTCACTTTACTTTTCTGAACCTCAAACAACCCTTTTAAGACTATATGTTATAGACGGGGTGCTGGGGAAACTGGTGGAGGGAATTCCCACGCTGAGTCAATCACGGCTCATAGAAGTGCTGATACGTATGACTCTAACCAAAGAGAAGCTCCAAGATCGTCTCCTCCTCAGGGAGTTTTCAGAGTCTTCCTCATCCTATTCCCTACTTCAGAAACACCTTTTCCTTATCCATCCTTCAGGCTCCAGTCTAAGTCCCACCTCCCCCAAGAAGCCTTCTCTAACTACTCCAGTTCAGAGTCTTCTCTCCACCTAATAAACATAGCATACCATCTCTACTATATCTTTAATCAAAGACTGAGTTGAGACATAGTGAGATGGAAAGAATGTTAAATTTTTTAATTTCACATTTAATTTTTTCCCAAATTACATATAAAAACTATTTTTAATATTCATTTTTAAAAAAAACTTTTGAGTTTCAAATTCTCTCCCTCTATATCCTCCCCCATCCCCAGTAAGAAGACAAGAAATTTGATATAGGTTATACATGTGCAGTCATGCGAAACATATTTCCATGTTAGTCATGTTGTGAAAGAAAATACAGACCAAAAAAGAAAAAACCACATACAAGAAAAATAAAGAAAAAGCATGCTTCTGTCTGTAAGAAATGTTCAATTTTGAGTCAAAGGACCTGGGTTCAAATCCCTGTTCTGTTGTATAGAAGCAGCATGGTACAGTGGAGGCAGCAATGGGTAGGAGTTAGAGGACTTTGGTTCATGTCCTGTCTACCTCACTTACTATCTGTGTGACTGTAGGTAAGTCATTTACCTTTTTTTCCCTCCATCTTTAAAATGGGGGTGGGGCAGTGGTGCTGGGTTAGATGGCCTTTGAGGTCCTTTCCAATCTTTATACTAGAATTCCTACATTCTAATATACTTGTGTCTATACCATGTGTCTTTGGACAACTCATTTAACCTCTCCGGGCCTCAGTTTCCTCATCTGTAAAGTGAAGGTGTAGACTGGAGCCATTTGCAAGCCGCTGCTTAGGTGTGACTCCTGATTTGGCCTAGGAAGAAAGAGAAGGAACTTTGGACGTCAACCATGTAGGGCACAGCCCCTCAACATGTCCCTGGTTTCTGGCTTGCCTCCCTAGAGACTCTGGGGATTTTCCCTTTACAGGGACATCAGGGCCTCTCTTGAAGATTTCTGCCCCCCAGTCAGACAGCTTATTCACTCTGGGAATCTTTCAGTATAGAATATTCTATATAACTTCTCTGGTTTCCATTTGCTTTCTGCTTGGAAAATGGGTTTACTCACTGTTCACTATTTGTGATGGTGTTTTGTGTAACGAATAGCCTTCGGGTTACTCCTTCCTCTTTAAGGGACAGTAATCAGGGAAGCTGAGGGCTTTGTTGCTTTTGAAACTAAAAAAAATATGATAGAATTCTAATCTAGTATCCTTCTTTCTCAGAGAAGAACAGAGTAGCCAGACTCAAGGTCCCTTTTTTTACTCCCAAACAAAGGTTACAGAGAAATGCCTCCCCATTAGTCAAATTCTATTCGCATATTACATGGGCAACACATACACCTTACAAAGGCATTAGACTAGATAATCTCTAAAGTTCCTTCTACCTCTAAGTCCTGTGGCCCTTTCCTCAATAAACATTTATTGGTCATTTACAACATGTAAGGAATACTGTGCTAGGAGTATATAGGCATCCAACATTTTGTTATTGGCAGGAATACAGAACAAAAGTCACTAGCTCCACCCTGCCCCTCTAGGTGAAGATTCTGGGGTGATTTGTATGGAGTCATGTAGAGAATAAAGGATTTTTCTCACCACTTTCCAAAGAGCATACTGAGTTCAAGAAGCAGGGACCTGAGACAGAAGTAAAGGAGTTCAAAAGATATCCAACGTAAACCTGAAGGCTATTGCTACTTGCTGACTGGGTGTAGCTATGGGTCTGACTCACAAAAACAAAAAAAAATGATTAAAATAATCCCTGAGACTGTGACTAAAAGAGCTGAGACTCCTTTCTGCAGGGGAGAGGAGTCATAGAAGCTGCAATTCAGTAGGAGACCAGCAGGTGACAGAAAAAAAGCAGCAGAGGACCCAAAGAGAGAAGCCCAGTAGAAACACCAGCAAGTTGAAAGCATTGTGGAAAGCCTGTGTAGGGGGTAGCCCAGCAAAGAGAGTAGCCTGCCAGGGGCTCTAACAAGTTCAGAACACAGTAGCTCACAGGTCAAAGACATAACAGACAAGCGATCATAACAGATAGTGTAGTACGGCAAAAGCATGCGGCATTTGGAGTCAAGAGGACCAGAATTTGAATCCTTGTTCTTCGTACTACCTGTATGACTTCAGACAAGCTACATAACCCCACTGACTGTAAATGAAGGGGTTGTACATCTAAGGTCCTTTCCAGCTCTCCAGCTGTGATCCTCTAGTCCTGTGGGGGAGAGAGGGGGATGGTACAGTAAGAGTCAGAGTTAGCGCTGACAGGCATCCCGATTTATATCCAGCTGTTAGGGCACGAGATGCCCTGCCTTTGCCTGGTCTCTACACATATGCCCTCCTTTGGGCATCTGTGGGAGGCTGTACCTCTGTGTATATGAGGGGAAATTTGTTTTGATCCTTTGTCTTGTTATTCTGTTTAAAAGTGCTTTGCTTTTAATTCGTGTGGTACACATTACCATGCCACCCACCAGTTTTGGCTGGGTATGAGGTAAAATTGTACTCAAGTCATACCCTGTACGTATGCACATGTGGGTCTTCCAACTCACCCATGTTGTGCCTCAATGCCTCAAAGCAAAAAAAAAATAAGAATAAAAAAAAGTAAATTCTCCATGCTGTAAGCAAAATAAGTGTGAGACTCAGAACTAGCGTGACCTTTAGGTGCCGAGTAAAGGAGATGCCAGAAGGGGCTGCAAGATGAAGTTTTAAGCAGATAGCAAAGGAGGTCTTAAACAGGGGTAGCTTTTAAAGAGTCCACAACTGAGGGAGGGCCAGGGCTATGATGTTTAAGACATGGTTCCTTCCCTCATAACTTATTTGACGATTTCTTGTTCAGTTGTTTTTCAGTTGTCCAGTCTTCATGACCCTACTTTGGGATTTTCTTGGCAAAAATCCTGGGGTAGTTTGCCATTTCCTTCTCCAGTTTGTTTTACAGAAAAGAAAACTGAGGCAAACAGGGTTAAGTGACTTTCCCAGGGTCACACAGCTAGGAAACATCCGAGGCTGGATTTGAATTCAGTTCTTCCTGAGTCAAGTATTCTATCTACTGTGCCTCCCGATTGCTTCTTGGTGGCTTTGTTTACTGTCTAAAACCAAAGCAAAACTTTCAAACCTGAGTCATCTATGCTAAAGCAGTAACAGCTAAGGACGGTTAAGCACAGTTATTCCTCTGTTGTCCCAACAACACATGGTAGTTGAATTTTATCAGGGAACCCTTTGACAATCATAAACTCACAGAAGATTGGAACTAGGGGGGATGTTGGAGATCCCTTAGTCCAGCCTCATTTTAAAGATGAGGACAGAGACACGAGACAGAAAGTGAGTCACCCAGTGGCAGGTAGGCATGTGCCCACACAAACAAGCCACCTGATTTCCCAGTCCAGTGCTCTTTAGCCCACACCGATGTTAACCCAAGGAGTGACCACCATCATGGAATGTCAAACACTGTGTAGGCTGGTGGGAAACATGTGTTGTGTTTTGGAGCAATGTCTCCACTGACAGCCCACAAGAGAGAAGAGACACAAAGAAGGAACTCTTCTGTGTCACCACATGGGTGAGTAGCAGCACTAAGAAAGGCCCCTCAGTCTCTTAGCATCTGGCCGCAGTGGAAAGAGGGCTCAATTTAGAATCTGGAGCACCAGGGTGCAAATCCCAGCTCTGCTCCTTACTACCTTCCTCCAATCCCTCGTCTGTAAAATGAGACCAGATGACCCCCACGCTGTCACTAGTTCTAAATCTACGAACGCTTCTTTACTGAGTTTAATTTCCTGCTGGACTTTCAAAGTGTGTTTGGAGAGGTAGAAGTATATATACTCTCCAACACACTAAACCAGCCAGAATTGTTACCAAAGACCACGGAGTAATGGCACCATCTAGTGGCTAATATGCACCTTGTTGTTCAGTTGTGTCTGACTGACTCGGAGTGGATCATGGTGCACCCGTAGTGGTCGTGGGGTTTTCTTGGCAAAGACGCTAGAGCGATTTGCAACTTCTTTCGCCAGCCCATTTTACAGATGGGGAGACTGAGGCAATTGGGGTTAAGTGACTGTGCCCAGGGTCACACAGCTAGTAAGTGTCTGAGTTCTTCCTGATTCCAGGCCTCAGACTTCATCCACTGAGCCATCTAGCTACTGAATATGCAACCTCCTCATAGGTGTGTCACAGACTTATGCTCAGACAATCACCTGGAGGAGCCTCTGGATGGAAATAGGTCCCCCGTCTTTGTTCAAATTTTCTCTATTCATCCCATCAGAGCTCTTTTTCTTCCTTTTTTAAGCCCTTCTTCCCTTATAGCAAGAGTTCTTAAACTTTTGTGTGTGTGATGGACCTTTTGACAGCATGGAGAAGCCTATGGACCTCCTCTCAGAACATTTTTATATGCATAGAATAAGATACATAGGATTATAAAGTAAGCCAATTATGTTGAAATACAGTTATCGAAATGTTAAATACATTTACAAACCCTAGGCCAAGAACCCCTGACTAATAAGGTATGGCCAATGGATCTGAGCTGCCCACTCTAGCACCCCATTGAGATAGGCCATTTTCAATAGGCCATGAAAATACAGTAGAACCTCAGTTTACGAATTTAATTCATTCCGAGATTCTGTTCGTCATGAGATTTGTTTGTGATGCAAAGCGAATCTTCCCATAGGAGATAATGTAAAGCCAGATAATCAGTACCACATCCCAAAAAATATTCATATAAGAATTATTTATAATCTTAAGCAAGTTTTTTGTCCCTAATGCACTTGAAATACAATAGCAATGATTAGTACACAATATAAACCAAAAATAAAACAAATTAACCTGCACTTTACCTTTGAGAAGAGTTGTGGCTGGTGTAAGGGAGACGAGAGGGAGGAAGAGGAGGAGGAAGGTTATTGCTTGGAAGGAGAATCTCCTTCCAGGAGAACATCGGGGATTTCAACATTGGGAGTGTTCTCCCTTATGCTACTTTCACTAAAAGTAAGACTAACACTACTGCTTTCACTTATTTTCACTTTCATGTTTTGACTCATTGGTTTTTTTTCTTCACGTTCACTTCTGACTAGGAATCTATCTAAAGACACTGGTTTTTGATGGTTTTTCAGAATGTCATGGAAATGTGACATTGCATTATCATTAAAAATGTTTGTGGTTCTCATTGCTACAGCCTTATTTGGGGGACCTGAGGTTCCTTTGTTTGACATATGAAAGCAAAAAAAAAAAAACCAAAAACAAACAAACAAACAAAAAACCATTGTCCTAGTTGAGCGTCATCCCTGCATGAGCAGTTCAAGTCCAAACTTGATGTTCGTATTGCAAATTTTTGTTTGTCCTGAAAGACAAATTTTGGGAAAAAATTTTCCTGGTCCAGTGAACCATATGTAAACCAGGTTACGTGTAAACCAATATTCTACTGTACTCAAAGATTGAGCATGGTCTAGCGAAAAGAGCCTAGTTCTGGAGGCAGGCAGTGGAGATTCCAAATGCTACCCATGTGACCTTGGGCAAACCACATTCTGGACCTCAGTTTTCCCATCTATAAAATGAGAGGTCCAGTCTAGGTACCCTGTGAAGACCCTGTAAGGACAACTCGAGGTCTGTGAACCTGGGATCGGAGAGCCAGCATGGCTAAGAGGGCAGGGTGTGTGGAAGATCTAGGAAGATCTGATGCTATCTGCCTGGCCAAGGGCTAGTCCCAAGTCCTCTGAGCCTTGTTTGCTTCATCTGTAAAACAGGGCTAATCATTCTTGTAGAACTTACCTCACAGGGTTGTAGTGGGGCTAAAAGGAGATAATTTATGTAAAGTGCTTGCGTACTTTAAAGCCCTGCATAAGTGCCTGCTATTATCTCAAGCCCATTTGCTGCCTGGGGTGGGAAGAAGGACAGGAGTAGATGTTATTTGTTTTGATTAGATGCAAGATTCTGGCCGTGGCACCATCACGTCCACAGTCAGCCCGATCTTTCCGCTGCATAATTGGCTCCTCAAGACCCCATCCATGTTGCGGGAGGGGTATCTGCTTTCTCAGGCTGGGGTGGCCAGTTTGTCAAATGCTGTTTCCCTGGTTTCCCGAAAAAAAAGGGGGGGGGGAGAGGGGAATGGTCCTCCCTAGATGTCCAAGGTGCTAGGCAGAATGGAAATGGGAGGTGAGACATACATTTAATACTGGGCAATAATGGATAGAAATCATTAGCAACTTAGCTCCTGCATGCGTTTGCACTTCCATTCTCAGTGTAAGGGTGCGTTTAGCGGACTGCTTGCCAACGGTCTTCTTCAGGGTGATTAGTGTGCCCAAACTGCACCCGAACTTGTGGTTGGTGAATCTGGTAGAACCGAGATCATGTTTTCTCTTTTGTTCCCAAAGAAAAGTTTCAAAACAAAACAAAATAAAAATCTTTAGGGTATGCTAAAATCCCCTAAGGAGAGCGGATAAATAAGGGTACTATTAGTCAGGGAACGAGGATAATCACTGGTATTTACTTTTAGGGATTTAAAGTTTACCAGGC
Organism: Trichosurus vulpecula; assembly: GCF_011100635.1. Lineage (NCBI taxonomy): Eukaryota > Metazoa > Chordata > Mammalia > Diprotodontia > Phalangeridae > Trichosurus > Trichosurus vulpecula. The sequence continues at coordinate 302,057,761 of NC_050574.1, read as the reverse complement.
ACTTCACAATAGCTTTGATTCTTCTTTTTAAACTGAATTTATTTTTAGTTTTCGACATTCATTTCCACAATCTCTCCCCTCTGCCACCCCAATAGCTTTGATTCTTAATACAAAACTTTGAGGTTGGTACTGCAGGCCGGTGAGATATCAATTTTACATACAGTAGGGACATTCAAGTAGCCTACATTGTAATGGGGGTACATCATGCGTACAAAAATGGCCTCAAAGCAGATAAAAGGTGGCTTTGGTAGGCACTGAGGGAAAGACCCTAGTGACTGCTGGACGGACCAGGAAAGGCCTCACACAGACACAGAGTGGGGCTCCTGCTGCATCCAGAAGATAATTGCTTCCTGGTTATCTTCACTGTGGGTGTCACATGCATGATCCAGCCAAGCAGACTGATAAAGAGAGCTCGGACAGACAGGAGGAGAAGCAGGGGTGTACTGGAGCCCGCTTGAATGGGCTCAGGAAAGCCGATTATTAACTTTTCAGTGTGAGCATTCACCCCTTGAAAAGCAGCAAGCGCTACAAATTAGGGCTTGATTTATTATTTTGTTGATTGTCTAGACTTAAGAAAGGGATGGAAAGAATGTTAATAACGAAGATTAAACTTAAAAGTGAGTCATGGGTACACTTATTTCTTTTTTCCGAAACACTTACTAGTCCACCCTTAGGGAGAACTGTGGGGGAGCAAAGACACAAACCTGGAGGGCAGGTAGAATGTCCAGGAAGAGAAGGGAATCGGCAGCTGCAAAGGCTACAGAAAGGCCAAGGTTGAATTTGGAGGGTGAGGGAGAAAGAAGCATCAAGGAGAAGTCTGAGATCGCAAACCCAGGTGACCCTGGAAGAGCCCCCCACAGATAATATGGAAGTTAGGAAGAAGGGGGAATTTAGAAAGATAATGAGTAAATCCTGATTGGGACCAGTTGAGTTTGCAATGTCTGCTGCAGAAAGGAAGAAGGATGAAGACTGAGAAAAAGTCACTGGAGTTAACAATTAAGAGACTGTTGGTGACCTTGAGGAGGGCAGTTTCAGCCAAATGGATGGGGTCAGAAGCCAGACTTCTAAGAAAAATGAGTGGGAGGTGAGGAAGAAGATGTGAATGTAACACTGTTCTGGGGGAAAAAATTAACGTTGTATTGCTGGGGTTTTTTTAAACACTGCTATTATTTCTAAATGACTATCTCCCCTCATCTCTCCCTCTTCCCCTCCCTTGTAACAAAGACACATAGTTAATTAAAATAAACCAACACTTTGGCCTTGTCTGACAAGGGTGGAGAACAATGGGGACATTATGTCTTGTGATCTGGACAGCAGATTTTATTACTTTTTTTAAAAAATATTTTAAAAATATTGTCTAGAGACCAACATTGAGTAACACTGGCTCTGGCACCCCGGAGTGTGGGTTCGAATACCATTTCTAATACTTGCTGTCCCTGTGGCCTTGAGCAATTCGCTCAGCATTCTTTGGGCTTCAGAGTTCTTCTTCCTTACCTTTCTGTTACAAGGGGGAAGGCCCAGCAATGATAACAGCCAGGAACTGTGCCAAATGCTTTACAAATATGATCTCATTTTGCCTTCACAACAACCCTGAGAGGGAGGGGCTGTTATCACCCCCGTTTACAGATGAAGAAACTGAGGAAGACAGTGACTTGCCCAGGGTCACACAGGTAGTTAAATGTCCAAGGCCACATTTGAACTCAGATCTTCCTGATTCCAGGCCCAGTACTCTAGCTACTGCACCACTGGTTCGCCAATAGGGCGTGGCTGAGATACGGTAATGATGTAAATAAAGGAACAATAAAATTTTGATTTTTTTCCCAAAGTTGTTTATACTCACTTCTACTTCCTTGCCTCCCACTCAATTCTTTTGCAGTGGGTTCATACTGGCCTCTGACACATGCTAAGGGTGACCCTGGGCAAGTCTTGGAATCTTTCGGTGCCCCCCAGGCAACTTTCTAAGACTCTAAGCTACAGAGGATTTGCTGGTCTCTTCCAATGGGTTTTGCTTTGGATTCACGTATACTTCGATGGTACATCACCATTCCCCACACCAGTTTTGGGGTAGGCGTGCCTTAAATTGTATACAATTCATACTTGTACATATGCACAACAGGAGGTCCTAACTCCATAAGACATTGAGGCACAACATGGCTGACACACAAAAAACGTTCCCACACCAGGAGCTTCCCACAGGAATAAAATCACTGGTCTGGACAGAAGCATTCGTTTGCTTAGCAAAACCTTTGCAGATGATGGTCAGAGTCAGAAGCAGATAGCCAGGAACGGGGCCTCAGCCTCTCCAGTGTCAACACGATGACCTCTTCCTAACACCACGGCCTTCTCTTGGGTCTAGCCATGCATGACCTGGTGTCAGAGAAAAAAAACAAACTTATCTGCTGAGAAAAGACAGCATGTGCTCTGTAACAACAATAGACAATGATAAAGCTGTCTCACCTAACCGAGGGCTCGGCCCGCTCATCCCCAGAAAGGGCAGCCTCCTGTGTGAGAACGTCTACCTCAGCAAGGCTTCCTGAAGGTGGTTACAGCTTTACCTTTCAAGTGGTTCCTCGGGGCCTTGTTGAGCTCGCTGCTGTGGCTGGGATGTGGGAATGGGCGAGGTGGCTCGAGGTGGCTCCAGAACAAAGGGAGCTATTTTTTCCCTGCAAAATGTCTCAATGGGTGTGTTTACAGAGTTAGGACGGGCATAGAAGAAACAACGTGCTCTCTGCTGGGAACATGAGTCACTGTGGTAGGGGGTAGAGAGGGCACAAGGCTCTTCTCCCACAGGGGAGATAAGGATAAGTGTAAGGATAACTTTCCCTTCCACATGGGAAAGTCATGGCCTAGGAGAGGTACCGATGGTACGCGTGACCCTGGCTGGCTCTTAAGAAACTTTCCGTCAGGCTGGGTAGACAAGGCATATGCAGAGAGAAGTTAAATAGCCAGAGGAGACCTTCCATAAGGCCGTAGCTAGCATGAGTGGAGCAGACCCTTAGGATGATCAGTTTGGAACTGGAAGGTACCTTACAGCCATTTACATGAGACAGCTTGGACCTAAGAAGGATAAGCATCTTGTCCAATTTCTGACACGTTGCTGTTTAGTCATGTCTGACTCTTCGGGCCCCATTTGGGGTTTTTCTGGCAGAGACACATTTTTAGCATTTCCTTCTCCAGCTTACTTTACAGATAAGGAAACTGAGGCAAACAGGGTTAAGTGACTTGCCCAGGGTCACACAGCTAGTAAGTATCTGAGGCCAGATTTGAACTCATGAAGATCAAGTCTTCCTGATTCCAAGCCCAGCGCTCTATCCACTGCCCACAGGTAGCAAGCGACAAAGGTGAGACTTGAACCCAGGTCCTTGATTCCAATTCAATCAACAAGCACTTATTAAGTGCTTCCTCTGTGCCAGGTCTTGTGTTGTGGTTTTCCACTGTTTCACACTGAGGATCAGTCAAGCTATAGGAGTTCAGAGAAGGGAGACATTATTGTAGGCCTGGGTGGGGGTCTGCAGGGAAGGCTTCCTGGAAGAGGTGGTACCTGAGCTGGTCTTAGACTAGAGCTGGCTAGGTGGGAAGGAGAGAGAAGGCATTCTAGGTGTATAAGAGAGCAACATATAACTGCAGCAGAGAGTCAGAATGCAGGACTGTCAAGGAACTGTGAGGAGAACACGGTGGTTGGGGTAGAAAGTGGTGAAGGTGTTGGCCATGTGGTATGTGCAAAGGGCACACTTAGCACAGCTCCCAGCACTGCGTGAGCACATAAGCAGCAAGGTCACTCAGACAGAGTACTGGCATTAGAATCAGGAAGACCTGAGTTCAAATCCTACCTTACATACTTACGAGCTGTGTGACTGTGGGCAAGTCATTTGGATAGAGCACCTGGTCTGTAGTCAGGAGGTCCTGAGTTCAAATCCAACCTTAGACACTTATTAGCTGTGTGACCCCAGGCAAGTCACTTAATCCCAATTGCCCCCCAAAAATGAGAGGGTTAAAGTCAATGATCTCTAAGGTCTCTTCCAGCTCCTGATTTATCCTTCACATAGACGTAGAGCCTGCTGACTCCATTCTTTCCATCCTTCTATGATGCCTTCTTCTACATCTTTTACATTGCCTGAATACCTTTCTTCTCACTGCAAGACTGAATCATTTCCTTTTCCATGATAATCCTTATGCCTTTTACTGCCTGTAAGTCATCACTACAAACAGGCTCCAACCTGCCGATGACACCCATGATATTGCCCTTTGAGTCACGAACAACTTTAATTCTGCAGATTGTGGGAGCCCACAACTTGCAGCCATAGCAGCACCACTGGGAGCATTAGTATTTTTAAGAGCAGCTAGCTGGCACAGTGGTTAGAGAGAGCCAGGCCTGGAGACAGGAAGGTCTGAGTTCAAATACGATCTCAGACACTTGTTGGTCTATTTGGTACATCCCTCTTTTCCCACTCCAGTAGGAGGCCTATTCACTGAATGGGTGTTACCTCACACAGAGAACCTGAAAAGACCTTAGCCTGAAAGGGCCAGGGTGACCCAATGCATCCTGGGCCATCTCCAGTCATCCTGGTGAATATCAGGCCACTGAACCCAGATGGCTCTGGAGGAGAAAGTGAGGCTGGTGACCTTGCACAGCCCTCCCTCGCTCAAATCAAAGTCAACTGCAAGTCATGTGATCATCTCCCTGATGCCATGGTCCTCTTTGAGAACGAAGGACAAACACAACAACAGGCTCTTTGAGGTTTTTACAGTCACAGCACCTAGCACACTGTCTTCTATACAGTGAGTGCTTAATAGATTTGTGTTGAATTGGTAAAATTCTTTTGGCAAACAAGCCTGAAGGACCTCACTAGGGAATCTCTTTCCATTTGAACTCTGTACGAATGACATTCCCCATAACAGCGGGAAGCCCCTTTAACAAGCATATATCTTCCTATCGCTCTAATTTCAATCTTCACTTTATGTATCGGTAAAGGATTATTCATCTATTCAATTTAATTCAATTGTTGAACAGTTATCTTTGTGGTTGTGTTACCACAGTTCTCACATGATCTTAATGTATGCATGGGAAACACCTTGCTGGAGAAGAGACTTTAAGGCAGCATTTTGTTCTGACAAGTCGAATGCTTTTTTTGGGTTATGCACAAATAATAAATACAATGGGATCTTATTGTCTCTTCATCTCTTAGATAATTACATGCCCGTGATGATGTTGTCTGTTATAGAAAATCGTGTGTGAAAGTCTACCTGGTCCCTTCTCATATTTTCATCAAGGACGCCCTCGAAGTGTGTAGATCCTTCTGAAGGATTTTGCAGAGAGAATCAAGTAGCATATAAATTGGTTACCGACGGTCCCTTGATTACCTTCATTTGGCAATAATACTTACTGTCTGAGGTTTTTTCCAGTAACTTGGTGTCTGCCTTTGTTTCAGACATTTGGAAATCAAACCCTACATGCTTTCAAAATTGTGTTCCTTCTACCATTGTTTTATAAGAAATGATGAGCAGACAGATTTCAGAAAAACCTGGAAAGACTAAGATGAACTGATGCTGAGCGAAATGAGCAGAACCAGGAGAACGTTGTACACAGTAACACCAACGTTGTGCAATGATCAACTATGACAGACTTAGCTCTTCTTGGCAATACAGTGCTCTAAGACAATTCCAAAAGACTCATAATGGAAAATGCGATCCACATCCAGAGAGAGAACTATGGAGTCTGAATGCTGATTGAAACATACTATTTTCTCTTTTTTGTGTTTTTTTCTTTCTCATGGTTTTTCCCTTATGTTCTGATTCTTCTTTCACAACATAACTAACGTGGAAATATGTTAAATATGATTGTACATGTATAGCCTATATCAGATTGCTTGCTATCTTGGGAAGGGAAGAGGGGGGGAAGGGAGAAAAAAGAAATGGAACTCAAAATCTTAAAAAAGTATATGCTGAAAACTAAAAAAAACACCAAAAAAACAAAATTGTGTCCCTTCTAGCAGGAATTTCTTCTCAGTGTTATTTAGCGTGGTACAGACACTATTCCCAACTGCATTTTTAAAATGTCATTTCCACTTTCTCTTATAGTACATATGAGGTTCTAGGAATCTTGAAGTGGAGGTTGCACTGCCATCAGTGATGAAAATGAGTCATTCTAGACATTCAGGCAAATCTGTTCTGTTTCCCATCTATTTGTTGTCTTCCTTCCAGTTTTATCTAATGCACAGGGATAATGACACTCCATCAATATCAGGGCAGGTATAAAACCGGGAGATGTGTTTGCCAAAGATGCTTGCTACTGTTCTGAGAGGAGCTGGTCTGGTGGAGCCTCCATTTGGTTTTCTTTAGCCTTGTTTTCCTCCCTTCTGCTTTTAACAGTGGATGATGATGATGATGATGATGATGATGATGATGATGATGATGATGTAACGTAGCAAGGCATGATGGCCCTGGGATCCTCAGTTTGCTCTTTTGTGAAATGGGCACAATGCCAAACTCTCTTATGCATTTTTCTTTCTGAGTTAGAGTGTAAGTTCCTGAAAACAGAGACTATCTTCTTTTAAAAAATACTAGAATTGTAAGGTTTCAGGATGTTGAAGTTGTAAAAGTTTCTTTTTTTAATGTTATTGAGCACAGAATGGGATCCGTACATTCAGAGTTAAATAGCAGTATAAAAAAAATCTAATAGTTCTCACATTCTAGGACATGACCAAGTTCTAAATAATGGCCCATACAATGAATTCTATAAATTCAAAGGTAGGAGAGTTTATCCTGGGCTGTAAGGAACCAAGGAAGGCTTCCTAGATCCTAGGCCTTTGAGAATTAAAGAATTTCTATAAAAAGAGGGAAAGAATAGCACCTGACCCAGTACCTTGTACATATAATGGCTTGCTGATTATAATTAACTTAAAAGAATGTTCCAGGAAGGGAGGAAGTCATAAACAAAGGATTGGATTGGGGGTGAAGAAGACTTTTTTGAGGAATAGTGATGAAAATAGTCTGGGTGAAGCCGGAGGATGCGCATGAGGTAATAATATTAGACAGGTAAAGTGGGTCCAGATTATGGGAATATTGCCTTAGGAGTTTGGATTTAAGAAACAAATCTGAGCCATGAATAGGAATTGTTATGTCCGGGGTAAATTCAGTTGAAGGTTGGGGTAGTGTAAATGAGAACAATGAAGGAAAGTCTGTCTGGATATAATTGTGCTGAATGAGGGAGTGGCCTATTCCCCGGGGTCTGGCCTGTGCCCCTATGACACAGCCAATGGTTCTTTTCTCTCAGCCTCAAGAGGAAAGAGACAGAAGCTTGGGAGAAGGCAGGGAAAGAAAAATGAGCAGAAGAGAAGCCTTCATGCAAGAAGGCTGCCGCCCTTTAAAGGAGTCCCACAGTAACAGGACCCTGAAGGTGGTGGCCCAGGCCTGGGAAGAAGAGCAAGGAGAATAAAACCAACCACAAAGTGTACGGATAGAAGGCTTCCCCAGATGTCAGTTCCCTAAGGCAAAACCTTGATCACCCTGCCTTCCTCATAGCTGTGAGTCAACCACAGGCTGAACTAGGTTCTAGCCCCAATTCTATCATCTACCAGCTTTGTAACCTCCCGCAAATCAATTCATCAGAGTGGATCCTAACTTTATCATATGAGAAATTTTATCAAATGGGAAAAAAATACTTTTAGTACTTAACTCACTGGGCTTTTATAAGAATTAAAGAGGGATGTGTGTGTGCATGTGTGTGTGTGTGTGTGTGTGTGTGTGTGTGTAATTTGGCAAACCCTAAAGTACCATACAAATGTCAGGGGATCATATCCAGGTCCTGGTAAAACAAATGTAATATACTTTCTGCCTACATTCTTGCCTGTCCTTAATTGTTCTTGGGGACAAATACAGGGAGGATGGTGAGGGGAAGTATCAGGGGAAAATGACTGAAAATGATAGGTTGGAGCCAGAATTTATTGAGTCTTGAATGCTAAACTTAGGAATGTTTTTTATTTGGTAGGTAATAGAAAGACTATGAAGGCTTTGAGAGAGGGAGCAAGAAAGGGGGGAAGGGATGGTTAGAGCCAGGCATTAGAAAGATTATTTTGTCAACTATATGAAAGATGAATGGGAGAGGTCCAAGATTGGAGGCAGAGAGGCTGGTTAGGAAGTTATTATGTAGTTCAGGTGAGAGATATTGAGGCCTAAACCAGGGTGGTAGTCATATGAATGTTGAAGAGGTGACATTAGAGATGTTCCATCAGGGTAGAATCTAATCCTCACTGACCAATTGATTGCATACAGGGGAGAGGATGTAGAGAGGGAAATATAGAGAGGAACCACAAGGCCTAGCCTGTACAATTGAGAAGATGGTGGTACTATGAAAAATGATGAACTAGGAAGGGAGGACCAATTTTGAACTGGGATATGTTCATTTGAGTTGTCAGGGAAGCATTCAGATGAAGCTATCCAGTAAGCAGTTAGAGATACATGACCAGGGCCCAGATGAGAGATATGGAAGTCTATAGAGGTAACAATTGAAGTAATAGGTTTTTATGTCATTGTCAAAGGAAAAGGAGAGAGACAGAGAGGGAGAGAGAGAGAGAGAGAGAGAGAGAGAGAGACAGAGAGAGAGAGAGACAGAGAGAGAGAGAGACAGAGACAGAGAGACAGAGAGGAGAGAAAGAAGAGAGAAAGAGAGAGGGGAGACAGAGAGAGAGGAGAGACAGACAGAGAGACAGAGACAGAGAGAGAGAAACAGACCCAGAGAAAGAGAGAGACAGAGAGAGACAGAAGGAGAGAGAGAGAGAGAGAACTTCAGGGTGGGAGACAGAACAGTGAGGGAGATGAAGAAGGAACAGTTAAAGAAAAAGGAAGCAAATGAGAAAGCAAGGGAGGAAATAATCAAGAGAGGAGTGCTCAACCCCATCAAAGTTCCCCAGGAGGTAAAAAAGATGAAGACTGAGGAAGGGTTATCTACTTTGGAATAATTTCATTGGACTTTTGGGAACAGAAGTAAGATTGCAGGGGCCTGAGAAGTGAGTGGGTGATGAGGAAGTGGAGGCATTAAGTATTTTTTTCCTTTTTATAAGTATTACTAATGCCTTTTGTTTTCACATGGAAACTCCCCTCCCAGCCCCCAAACTAAACCCTCCCATTCCACAAAGAAAATAGCAAAAAAAATCTCAATTCAACATAAATTGAATTGTTTTATGACATAAGTTGAATAAGTCTTATGATATATACAGATATATATAACAATATGTTCATTCAAGTAGACCCCTATTTCTCTGTCAATAGCTAGGAGGTTTAGTTCTTTATGTGATATATCCTTTACGGAAATTTAGCAGAGAAAAAAGCAGGATAGGGTTGGTGACCTCAGCTTTATATACAAAGGACCGCATATTTTCTGCCCATTGTACTAAACACAACACTCCTAGGCAGACAAAAAGGCATGGAGAAGCTAGTATTTCCCCTCTCCCCCAAACTCAGGGAACACATTGGTTATGGTGATGGAAGGAACACAGATGTTTTAGTAAGTTCCTAAGCTTGGGAGTAAGGGTGGGCATTGTAGGGTGATAAGAAGTTAGGGAATTTGGCATCATCAGCAACACTTGTGAGGCTTCTGGGTCCTTATTCTTTAAGGTAGGAGGCTGAAACATCCCAGCTTCAGAGCTACATGGTGGACCTTCATGGGAAGGAGAGCCAAGTGAGTCGGTACGGCTATGATTAAGTGGAAAAAACACTGGTTGTGGAGTCAAAAAACCAGGGCTGAATTCAAGGCTTCCAACAGTTACTGCTGGCCTCTGAAAAAAATTCCTTTTCCTTTCTGGGTCTTAGTTTCCTATTTATAATATGAGGGAGTTAGACTAGATGACATTCCTTTCCATTCTAATGGTCTGTGTTTCTACCTATGGCTCGTAAAGCCTGTTCTGAAACATCAGGGGAGAAGAAGGCTTTCACCTCTATCTCCCTGGGGAAAACGGATGAATTCGATCAAGCAGCCTAGAAAACAAGAATCTGGGGTTCAAATAACCATTTACCACTCAGTTGTTTGGGCCAACCCAACTTTGTTTTCATCCCCTTTGGTCTGGGTGTGTAGACACAGCCACAGGCATGCAGCTGACCCAAGGACTAGACCACTCAGCTTTAGAAGAATGGCGCTGTAATAAGTGTGTCTTCCACAGTTCCTGAAATGATTACTTCCAGTAATTTCCATGGGCCTGTGACGGAAACAGTATTTTCAGTGAACTGAGCAATTGTTCTGAAGAGAGAGCCCTCCACAGTGAGCAGATCATCACCTTTTTCTGGCAAATGGACCTTGATTATGTGCGTATTCTTTGGGGTATGGAAAGAGCTGTAATTTCTTACCTTTTCTATCATTTTGTAGTTTCACTGGAATTTCCAGGATCATAGATGTAACATTGGAAGGGACCTCAGAGGCCATGCAGTCCAACCCCCTCATTTTACAGATAAAGAAACTGAGGCCAGAGACAGGAAAAGAACTGCCCAACATCACTCAGTTGGTGGCATCAGAGCCTAGATTTGGACTCAAAACATACTGAACATTTGTTCTCAAGTGGGACTCAAAATATGGCCTACAGATGGATAATTGATGGACTGTGGCCTGGTCACTGCCACCATTTGTTTTTATAAAAACAATGAGAGCTTCCCAGAGTATTTTCCTCACAACAACCTCGTAACTCCTTCTGCTTGCTCACCCCTCAAATCCACCCCCCCTTCAGCTATCTTTTTTAAATGTTGTTTTCCCCTATTAGAATGTAAGCTCCTTGAGGTCAGGGACTATCTTTGTTTTCTTTTTTTCTTTTTTTTTTTTTGCTTGAACTATATTTTTATTTCCAGGACTTAGCAGTGCCTGGAACATGGAAAGGCTTTGCTTAATAAATGCTTTATTTAACTTTCTCTTTCTCTCTTTCCCTCCCTCCCTCCCCCCTCCCTTCTTCTCTCTCTCTCTCTCCTTTCTTTCTCTCTCTCTCTCTGTCTCTGTCTCTCTCTCTCTCTCTCCTGTCTCTCTCTTTCTCTCTCTCTCTTTCTATCTCTGTCTCTTTCTCTCTCTCTGTGTCTCTGTCTCTCGCTGTCTGTCTCTCTCTCTCTGTGTCTCTGTCTCTCCCTCTCTGTCTCTCTCTCTCTCTATCTCCTTTCTATCTCTGTCTCTTTCTCTCTCCGTCTCTCTTTCTCTCTCCGTCTCTCTGTCTCTCTCTCTCTGTCTCTCTCTGTCTCTCTCTCTCTCTCTCTCCCTCCCTCCTTCTTTCTCCTAGCTATCTAGTGAGGGAGAACACAAGTATTACTCTCCCCATTTTACAGTAGAGGAAATAGGCTCAGAGATGCTAAGAGATACTCCCATGCAATGCTTGAATATCTGGTATGCACCTACTCAAAGGCTTTGTGATTTTGTCTGCGTGGAACGTCCAGTTAGGAAAGCCTCTCCAGGACCATAGATCTTAACTGTGCCTTAGTAGATAAGTCCTCGGGGGGGGGGGGGGGGGGGGGTGGGGGAGGGTTGGGAGGTCTTCCTATAGAGGAAAAGTAACCAGACCAAGGTCACACAAGGGCTCTAGGTGGCGCCATAGTGCACAGAGTGCTGGGCCTGATGTTAGGAAGACTCATCTTCCTGAGTTCAAATCTGACCTCAGACATTTACTAGCTGCGTGACCCTGGGCAAGTCACTTAACCCTGTTTGCTTCAGTTTCTCCATCTTTTAAATGAGCTGAAGAAGGAAATGGCAAACCACTCCAATATCTTTGCCAAGAAAACCCCGTACAGGGTCAGAGAGTCAGACACAACTGAAATGACTGAACAACAGTCACGCAGCTAGGAAGTATCAGAGAACCCAGACTTTCCCGAATTCACATGGAGCATTCCTTCCCCTGGTTTGTGCTGCTTCTGTGAGTATCTGGAATGAATGAGCAATTATGGTTGGTATATAAAAAATATTGGCACTTGCCTTGTTGATGTAGCAAGGATGGATGGTACAGTGGATAGACCATGGGCCTGGAGTCCTGAGGTAACCCTGGTCCCTGCCAACTTCATTCTTGCTGAACCAAAGGCTCCCCACTCCCCCTCTGCTGGGAAGTAGTTAAAGCCCAGGGCTTCTTTCCTGGGAAACTGTCTTCTCTCCTGACTTTTTGATGCATTGGCCATTTTGCCAGGCCAACAGTGTTGGCCCAATTTCAGTGTAAAAGTGGGCATAAGAGAGAACAGCAAAATAAAAAAAAAAGTTTGTTTGAAAATAAGGTTCAGGATTAAGAAATAAAATTGACCAAAGATTTGTTGACTATTCAGAAGCCTCAAGCATCTTTCCCATAAATGTTTTATTCAAGAAGAAAACTGGAAAAGTTTAGATGTGGCAACAGTAAATAACATCACAAAAATGAAATAGATTCTATCTTAATAGACAGGAAACAACTGATTATCAATGTGGAAATCTTTTCTAAATCAGCGTGTGTGTGTGTGTGTGTGTGTGTGTGTGTGTGTGGTCAGACTTGTTAGAACAAGGGACAAAATCAACACCAAATTAGAAGGATAAGGATGAATAGAAAACAAAGCACACAATTAATTAAAATAGCTCCAACCTAACCCAGTCAAATAACTTATTGATGAGAGTCTTGTCCCATCTGCCTTCCCCAGCCAGCCTTGGACCCCATACAAGAAGCAGAGAAAAGATGGGATTTGTTATTTGCAAGTGGTTTTAATTTCATATTTATGTAAAGGAGACCTCCTTCCCATCCCCATTGTGAGTGCATGCATGAGTGTGTGTGTGTGTGTGTGCGCGTGCTTTGATCCTGACAATACTGAAACAAAATATGATTCTGTTTTGTAATGACAAAAAAAATGGCCCACAGTCCTGTGTGATCCCCTCTGCTTCTGCAGTAATGATGGCAGAGTAAAGAAAAAAAGGAGAAGGTGCCAGGAAGCCCAGTTTCCAGACAGTCCATAAACATTAATTTAACTGCCTGTATTCCAAATGTTAGATCCTTCTCCATTGATCAATAAATCAACATACTTTTGATGGAAATTGATCCATATCAACATTGACATTATCACTATAAATGAAAACAAAAGATGAAGCTGTGACTAAATCAAAGGATGACTCACAGGCTGTCTTTGGAGAGACAAGTAAAGGAATAGTCAGAGTTAGCTTCACTAGTCATCAACAACGAAAAAAAATCAGTTCATGGGACACTTGACTGTCTTTTGTAAGGTTTATGATTAAATAGCGTAAGCAAAAAGACCACCGTGCAGATAATTGCAGTTAATGTGGCAACATCTATTGCAGAAGACTAAAAGGTAGAGACAAGTCGACAAAATAAGTCAACATGTACCTGAATACTTGGCAATTTCAATGTGAAAGTGGGCATAAGAGAGAAAAACAAAATTTTTAAAAAATATGTTGGAAAATAAGGTTCAGGATTAAGAAAGAAAATCGATCAAAAGTGTGTTGACTATTCAGAAGCCTCAAGCATATTTCCCATAAATGTTTTATTTACAAAGAGAATTGGAAAAGTTTGGATATGACAAACAGTAAACAACATCACAAAAAAATTAAATAGATTCTATCTTAACAGACAGGAAACAACTGATTACCAATGTGGAAATCTTTTCCAAATCTGTGTGCGTGTGTGTGTGTGTGTGTGTGTGTGTGTGTGTTTGTGTGTGTGTGCATGCACATGTATTTATGATCAGACTTGTTAGAGCAAGGAATGAAATCGACACCAAATTAGAAGGATAGGGATGAACAGAAAGCAAAGCATACAATTAATTAAAATAGCTTCAACCTAATCTAGTTAAATAACTTATTGATGCTAGAAGAAAAGCCATTAATATGAATTATCATCATTTTTGTTGGAAGCTTAATCAATGTAAAAGTCACCACAAAAAGGCCCAGGAACCACTTTAGTTAACAAAGCCTTGATCTCTTTGTCAATCATAGATATCGCAGGCAAATTCAGCCCCGATTTAGACTATAATCTCATTTCTGAAATGTTATGAAATATATGATAGAAGGTCACGAACAATGTTGCCTCCTAAAATAACAAAAAGGGACATCAAGGAAAGCTAGGCATGGTGATCCCCACCTGTAGTCCCTACTCCTGAGGCTGATGCTGACCATGACTTGAGTTCACAACTTCTGAGCTAGGTAGGACAAAGGTTGATTGAGAAGCCAACACTAACATGGTGAACTTCCAGAGCAGAGGGGCATCAGATCGCCCAATGAGAGGAGAGTTGGCCCAGGACAGAAGAGCAGAGCAGGTCCAAGCTTCCACACCAATCAGCATTCATATGGAGCCAACGAGGGGCCACCAAGTGAAATTGGAGAACCAAGGAGGAAAAAAAAAAAGGAAGGCAAGTATGAAAAAAATGTTATGTGTGCCAGGCCAAACCATCTCAAGATCTGGAGCCAACAAAACAGGCCAAAATGAACCAGATATACCTATGTTTCTATAATCTATAACAATCTATATCATATAATAATCTATAATCATCCCAGCTTTTTACCTTCAATATTCTTATAGTCACGCTGCATGTCTGTTACGGAACACAACAATCTGAAGAATCAAGGCTGTGGGTGCCCTGAAAGGACTCCAGTCAGTGTAAGTAGACCACAGTGTATGACCACCGATGACGTGCATGTAAGAAGCGCCATAAAATATGTCATCTAGGCAATGTAGGATGAGAAAAGGAGGTAGGCTGGTCATGTGGTATGAGTGGGGGGCAAAAGGATGACAGGTTAAACCAGGGGTAGGGAACCTGCAGCCTTGAGGCCACATGTGACCTTCTGGGTCCTTGAGTGTGGCCTTTTGACTGAGTCCAAGTTGTACTGGACAAATCCTTTTATTAAGGGGGTTTGTTCTGTGAAGTTTGCGTTCAATCAAAGGGCCGCACTTGAGTACCTAGAGGGTCACATGTGGCCTCGAGGGCACAGCTTGCCCACCCCTGGTTTAAATGCTGCAGGGCTGTTCACAGAAGGAAGAAGTTAACAAGCATTTAGTAACCGCCTACTATGTACCAGAAGCATTACTAAGTGCTTTACAAATATTAGCTCATTTTATCCTCACCTCAACCCTAGGAGGTAGGTGTTATTACTGATATTCCCTTTTTACCCTTGAGGAAGCTGAGACAGACAAAGGTTAAGTCACTTGCCCAGCAGGGTCACACAGCTAGTAAGTGTCTGAGACTACATTTGAACTCGAGTCTTCCTGACTCCAAGCCCAGTGTTCTATCCATGGCTCTACCTTGCTGCCTCTATAACAAATCTAGAGGAAATGGTCTCCAGCACACCAGGTGGCAAGTAGACAAGATGAAAGGACATAGCTGGTGTCTGCCCTGTGAGGAGGGTCCACATCGGTGACAGGATATCTTGGAGCACAAGTATTTCTGAGTTGCCAAGTGGCAAAGATGGAATGGGTGGTTCCTGTTGAGAGGAACTGAGGATAAGAAATGTCTAAGAACATTGTTGCAAAGTAACTCCCCAAGTCCATGACATGCTTCTGCTGTGGCACACTCTCATTCTCCAAATTTTCTCGGATACACCAGGAAGGCTGAGATGCTTCTCTCTCTTCTCCCAAAGCGTTATCCAGCCCTTCAACCCCAGTTGTATTATTTACACACACACACATGTGTATAACCTTATGCCCACGTACATCAACCATACATCCTCCCCTTGCTACCATAGTGGTTACCACTTTCCACCCCAAAAGTGTTGGAGGTAAGGTGGGGTGGAGTGT
The DNA here is from genome assembly GCF_011100635.1 of Trichosurus vulpecula. Classification (NCBI taxonomy): domain Eukaryota; kingdom Metazoa; phylum Chordata; class Mammalia; order Diprotodontia; family Phalangeridae; genus Trichosurus; species Trichosurus vulpecula. The sequence goes on along the minus strand of NC_050574.1, from coordinate 302,042,048 downwards.
CAAAGTTAACAAAGGGCAGTAAGGAAGCCCAGGACACTGTGACCCACCACGAGTAGTGCTAACAGTTGATGTCATGCCCTTTATCTTTTGTGTTTAGATCTTATTCTCTTCTGTAATGGTTCACTTTTCTTGTCTTCCTCTAGCTACTGTGTAAATGTTTTCTATTCTCCAGAGGTGGGGCCCAGAGCTGGGCATACAGGTACTCGATAAACACTTGCTGATGGATTGATATCCTTGTAACTCAGCTGTGCTGTAGATTAAAATTCAAACTTGCTTGGGAACTCAATGTTGAAATACACAGTTGTTCTACCCAGAGGGTTTGTGTAGTGTTCCAGAGGCTCGTGGCAACATTCCTGGTCTTCAGAGGACAAATGAAGCTGATCCTCCCATTGCTTTATAGCTGCAGAATAACCCCAGGGAGATGGAATCTTTGCTTGGCCTGGGTCAGCTGGTGGCTGTGCCTAGTTCTGCTCAGTGAGTGAGTCCCTTGGCTCAATGACTTGGCTCCGGCAGAAGCAGAAGAAGCCCAGTAGCTTGGGGATTCAGAAATGTGGGGGCAGAGTCAACATGACACAATGTCACCACTAAGGCAGAGGAGTACAGAATGAGCACCTCTGCCCACTGCTGGGGAGTGCCATGACCACTGGAGACAGCACGTGACTTAAGGCTGACTGAAGAAGCCAACCAAGTGACTTCAGGCTCAAGCCCTGAAGGATCTTGTAATTTTGATTCTCAGGAGAGAAGTCTGGCTTTAATTCCTAGTTGTTCTTTCTCTTTTCGAACTTTGAGAAAATGTAGCATGCTTTTCTGGAATTTATCAGGCCCTGAAGAAGGCTACTTCTGAGAAGCTAGATTCTCCTTCAGTGTTTTAAGAGCCTGAGATTATCCCATCCACATGCGGAGCCTTAGAAGTCCGGTTATAGGTCATACCATCACAAGTATTTTTTTTTTTGTTCCTAGGAGAAACTCGAAAAGTTATTCAATAGGTTTTAGGAACTGAATGTAAGTTACTTGAGGGCAGAAACAATTTCATTTTTATCTTCGATTTGCCAATACCTAGTACAGTGTGCTACTCATTTTTGTTTGTTTTGATCAGCAATTTCATCACTGCAGAGAATTTCTGGTGTGAAGACTCCTTCCACCAATTCAGATCAGCAATTTACCTGTACCTGAAAGTCTTGGAGAGTTTCCTGGACATTGAGAAGTTAAGTGATTTACCTGTGGTCCCCCAGTTACTATGTGTCCAAGAGAGGACACGAAACCAGGTTTTCTTGACTCCAAGGCTAGCTCCCTATCCAGTGCACTATGCTGCTCTCTCTCCTTGCTCCACTATAGGCGTTTAACAAAGGTCTGTAGACATGAAAAAAGAGATGAGGTTCCAAAAACCTGGTTCTGTGTCATGGGCGAAGGCACACACAGGATCTTCCTTTTTATCTTACACTAGTGACCCTGGGCTAGGTGAGAGGGGGTTTCTAAAATGAAATATTACAGTGGATAGGAGCCATTTGAAATTGATCTAGCCTCAGGTAGAACCCTTTGACAATCCAAAATGAGGCCAGGGTCAACTGAGACACTCAGGCTAAGAGATAATTTGTCCCATCCCTAGGATCTCATAAATGGGAAATCAATGTCACTGAGTCTGGGAACAGAATAACCTGGCTTGATGTTTCTACCAAGAACTTTCTTATCCCCGGAACATCCTGCCCGACCAGTTCTCTCAGCCCCTATGGCCGACCAAGTGCTTGGCAGTTGCTCATTGGTACAACACTAACCCCTGTTTATTGATTTTTGAACTACCTCTTGGGGCCAACTCACTGTGCGGGTATTTTGTTTTGTTTTAAAAGGGTCAGAGGCAAAAAAAGTGATTGGTTGCTTTATAAAGTGACCTTTCCAAGTGCATCCATCTTTCCATCCCTGGTCTCTGACTAAGCCATCTAATCTTTTCATACCAGATGCTCTTTTTAGCTGTCCCTGTTACCTGCCCAGGCACATACACCTTCTCCACTCCCACCCCGCTCTATTTATCCAGGATTTCATCTTTTATTCAGAATCATAGATTTACAGCTGAAAGGGGTGTTAGAAGTTCATCTACTCCAATCCTCTCATTTTACAGATAAGAAAGCCTAGACCTAAGTGACTTGTCTAAGGTCATACAGGTAGTAAATGGCACTGGAGACATTCAAACCCAAGCCCTTTGACTTCAGTCAATAGTCTTTTCCCTGTACTATTCTGCCTCCCTGTATGTCCTGATTCTTTCCTCTGCATAAGGCGCTAGATTCATGTTTACATCAAGTTGGGATAGAACTTCAAACTTGCTCTGATCTTAGGCACCAGGATCTAGTCTCAGATTTAATGCTGATAGAGTCCTTAAAGGTGATTTAATCCTGTCCCCTCATTTTACAAACAAGGAAACTGAAGTTCAGGGATGGAAGGACTTGCCTAAGATCCCATAGCCCCTCCCCTCTTTTCTGCTTCCTTTAATGTGTTGTCTCACTCAAATGGATTGTAAGATCCTTGAGGGTAGAGACCATCCTTGTTTTTATTTATGTTTGCATCCCCAGCACTTAGCACTATGCCTGGCACACAGTAGGTGCTTAATAAATGTTTATTGACTGATTGACTGAAGATTTAGTGTTCACTCTAGTGCTGTTCACTCTTAAAGACTCATGCTATCCCCTTAAGCTGTCTTCTGATTTTTCTCTCTTTCACAGCCAGGGCTGCCTCCTTTTCCTCACTTTCCCACTCTCTTTTCAATTGCTCACGATCTGGCTTTTAATCCCATCATTCAAATCAAACTGTTTCCTCCAAGATTACCAAAGATTTATCCCTCTCTGCCTTCCTGTTTCTCTCTCTCTCTCATTCTCTCTCTCTCTCTCTCTCTCTCTCTCTCTCTCTCTGTCTCTCTCTCTCTCTCTCTCTCTCTCTCTCTCTCTCTCTCTCTCTCTCGTCTCCTCCTCTTCCTTCTACTCCTACTCCTCCTCCAACTTGACTTCTTTAATAATAACAACAATAACAAAAGCTGGAATTTATGTAGCCCTGTTCAGTTTGCAAAGTGTTTCATATACATTGTATCAGTTAGTCCATCAGTCAATTAGCCTAAACTATGCCACCTCCCAAGGCTCTATATTCACTCTATACTCTCTCCCTTGGAGATCTCAGTAGCTTCTATGGGTACAATTTTTATCTCTATGTAGACTATATATGCAAATCACATCCCTAATATCTATAAGGTCCTAGTGAGCAAAGATATACAGTATAAACATTTCTAGAGGCAATGGTTTGGCCTTCCTTTCTTAGAGACTCTGCCTGGCCCTGTGATTCTTCCATTTCTGTAAAACTGGATGAAATTAGGCAGCTTCCAGGCACAAAACCACCTGCAGAGGGCTGGACTGAGTTCTAGTCCCAATTTTGGTGTTCTCTGCAGTCCTTTCCAAAAAAGAGTGGGGAAGGTGTACTAAATTATCTCTAAGGTCCCTTCCATCTCTAAATCTATGATCTTCCTTCTAAGCTCTAACATTCCATGATCCCTTAAAGCTGAAGACTCAACTCTCTACAGTCTGGCTTCCAACCTCATAATTCAACTGAAAGCACCCTCTCCAAAGTTACCAGTGGTCTCTTAGTTACCAAATCTAATGTCCTTTTCTTGACCTTCATCCTTCCTGACCTCTCTGCAGCCTTTGACACTGTTGATTACACTCTTCTGCTGGATACTCTCTTCTCTCTAGGTTTTCAGGATACCGCTCTCTCCTCACTCTCTCCCTACCTAGACGACCACTCCTTCTCAGTCCAATTTGCTGAATCTTTATCCAGGTCATGATGGCTAGCCATGGGGGTCATAGAGGGACCCTCTGTCCTAGGCCACCTTCTCCTTCTATATTATTTCACCTGGTGATCTTATCAATTCACATGGATTCGATTATCTTTATACTGATGGTCTTCAAATATCCTTATCTGGCCTGAATCCTATCTCTAAGTGCCTTTTAGACATCTCAAACTACATGTCCTATTGACATTTTAAACTCAACATGTCAAAAACTGAATTCATTATCTTTCCTTCCAAATCCTCCCTTCTTCTTAACTTCCCTATCATCATCAAGGTCACCACCATCTTTTCAGTCCCTCACAGCCTAGATGTCATCCTCGGCTCCTCACTCTCTCTCACCGCCCCCCCCCACCCATGTCCAATCAGTTGCCGAGGTCTGTTGATTTTATTTTCACAGTATCTCTCAAATATGCCCCCTTCTCTTCTCTGATACTGCCTAATACGGATCCTCATCTCGTCATGCCTAGACTATTACAATAGTTTGCTGGTTGATCTGCCAATCACAAGCCCTCTCTCCACTACTGTCTATCCTCCACTCAACCATCAAAGTGATTTTCCTGAAGCACAGGCTTACCATGTTACCCTCCTACTCAATAAACTCCAGGGGCTCCCTAGCACCTCCTAGATCAAACATAAAATCCTGTTTGAGGTTCAAAGCCCATCATAACCTATCTCCACCCCCAACCTTTCTGTACGTATTCTTTGATCCGGTGACACTAGTCTCCTTTCTGTTCTTCAAACAAGGTACTCCATCCCCTGGACTCTGGGCACATTCACTGGCTGCCCTCATGCATGGGATGATCTTTTTCCTCCTGTGCCTCCCGGCTTCCTTCAAGCCCCACTTAAGGTCCCAATCCCTACAAGAAACCTTTCCCAATTCCTCTTAGTTCTAGTGCTTTCCCTCTGTGGATTATCTATCCTGTATTTAGGTCGTTTGTACATAGTTGTTTGCATTGTGTCTTCCCCATTAGATTGTGAGCTCCTTGAGGGCAGGGACCGTCTTTCGCCTTTCTTTGTATCCTAGGGGTTCAGCACAGTGGTTGGCACATAGTAAGCATTTAGTGGTTTTTGATTGACTGAATGAAGGTCCTGGCTTCTGTGGTGTCCTCTCAAAGTGCTGCCATCTGGTGACAGCAAATTATAGGTGGATTTCAGCGCAGCCCAAAAATACTTTGTTTTATGTGATGAATGTGTTCTTAAAAGAAGGAAAGAAGGAAGGAAGGAAGGAAGGAAGGAAGGAAGAAAGAAAGAAAGAAAGAAAGAAAGAAAGAAAGAAAGAAAGAAAGAAAGAGAAGGAAAGAATGAAAGAAAGGAAGGAAGGAAGGAAGGAAGGAAGGAAGAAAGAAAGAAAGAAAGAAAGAAAGGAAGAAAGAAAGAAAGGAAGGAAGGAAGGAAGGAAGGAAGGAAGAAAAAAAGAAAGGAAGGAGGAGAAAGAAGAGGAAAGAAGGAAGGAGAAAGAAAAAGAAAGAAAGAAAGAAGAAAGAAAGAAGAGAAAGAAGAAGGAAAGAAGGAAGGAAGAAGAAGAAGAAGAAGAAAGAAGAAGAAAGAAGGAGGAAGAAGGAAAAGGAAGAAAAGAAAGAGGAGAGAGAAAGAAAGAAGAAAAGGAAAAGGAAGAAGAAAGAAGAAGAGAAGAAAAAAGAAAGAGAGAAGGAAAGAAGGAAGAAGGAAGGAAGAGGAAGGGAAGGAAAGAAAGAAAGAGGAAAAGAGAGAAAAAAAAAAGAAGGAAGGAAGAAAGGAAAGAAGAAAGAAAGGAAGGAAGGAAGGAAAGAAAGATGGAGAAAATTATAAATTTATAAGAGGAGCTTGTAATCTAAAATAATTCAACAAATTAATTTTGGGGGAGTTTTAATAGATTAATTCTGTTTCAGCATGGCATGAAAATGCCAAACCCACAACACTCTGTACCGCACCAAGTACAATGCCTGAAAAGGTAAGAAGGTATAAAAGATTGAGTGCAAGCGCAACTTGCAACATTACATAAGCAGTTTTCCACTTGCTATAAAGCAAGGCAAGTTGTGCTTTACTTTAATTAGTCAGCACTACATTTTCCATGTATTTGATCTGAATTGTGTGGCCATTCAAAGTGGTTTTCACATGAATACTTGTCATTGTCTGTTCTTGGAAGGATTCTGCTTTGTTCACAGTGCTTCACTTCCCAAATATCTTTGAATGAAATGAATGCTGGTGTAAATTCAAGAACCACCTCTCATTGCAGCTTTAGCGCATAAATCAAGATTTCAGGCGTTGGATTTCCTCAAAGGGAGACACACTGGACTGAATCTCTGCCTATGTCTAAGGCTTAGATGAGATTTTATGTCTCTATAACAAAACTGAGAAAGACTCTAAGTTTTACTGCTGATGCCATCCTGACAAATGTCACCATGTCCCAGTTTTCATCTACTAAAGGGATTATAAGTAGGATCTTTCCCCAGAGGGCCAGTGTTTATAAACACGTAGTTTACAAATGTCTTCTTCAGCATCACGATCTTTTTGAACTTACATACCAAGTATGGGTCAAGATTCATGTTCATTCAATTAATATGTATGTGTATGGTATGTGCAAAGCGCTCATCAAGTCTCCCAGTATTTTTAGCCAGATTAAGATAAACATCAAAGGCAGTTGGAAACCGAGGGGAATGTGTGAACAAGTTATGGTATATGATTTTGATGGAAGATTATTGTGCTGTAAAAAAATGACAAGGAGATGGTTTCAGAAAAACTTGGGAAAGAACTGGACAGTGGTACATGGGTAAATGTTTATCTACTGCTTCTACCAAAAAAAAAAGTATGCCTTACACACTTTTAAGCTTAATCTGCATTATTACCATTTCCTCCATTACTTTTAAAATTGTTAGACAATCAGAAAAACAATAAATTATGAGCTGGCTCCAACATGTCTCTGTAACTGATGCAGAGCGAAGTGAGCAGAGTCAGCACAATTTATACACTAATAGCAGTATTGTAAAGACGAACAACTCTGAAAAACTTAGGAACTCTGATCAACGCTACAACCAACCACAATTCCAGTGGACTCAAGATGAAACACGCTGCCCACCTCCTGAGAGAGGTGATGGACTTGGGGAGCAGATTGCAACATATACGGAACACAGCCAAAGGGAGGATGTTTTGCTTGACTGTACACAAACACATTCGTGTTTCTTGCTTTCTCAATTGGGGGAGGGGGAGAAAGAGGGAAGGGAGAGAATATAAAATTATGTTTTTAAATAAAATAAAATGTAATTTTCAAACACACAAAAATCAAAGCAACCTAAAATGGGAAGAGTACCTTGAGACCAGCAGCAAGTTTTTTGGTTTTTTTTTTTTACATTCTTTGTATCCTAAAAGGGCTGGCACTAGTCTGTGATTACTAATTGGTAGTTGACCAGCTAAGTCGTGATGCACTGAGGGCAAGGCCACAAGAGGCAAGGGCTGTGGGAAGTATACCTAATGTTGTTTTATTTTAAGAGCTTTATTCCAAAGACATAGAAAGACATCTAAGCGCCAGATGTGGATGAGAGTTGAGCGGTTCAGTCCAGCATATTGTCCATTAAGCAGATTGTCCTCTCTGACATTTTCAGAGGGTCCCTAGTTCAGACTTCACTATTCAGCACAGAGCATAATTCCAACACCCCTCCAGACCTGTTTGTCATCTGCAAATAGAAGGGAGTGGAACTAGATCTTTTGACTGAGTCTAAGTTTTATAGGACAAATTCTTTTATTAAGGGTATTTGTTCTGTAAAGTTTGGATGCAGTCAAAGGGCTACGCTTGAGGACCTAGAGGGCCGCACGTGGCCTTGGGGCTGCAGGTTTCCCAGCCCTGGAATAAGCCCTATCTGTTATTGTGTTTCCACATTTCACTGTTACTCCATTTCCAAATCAAGATTGTTCCCTGGTGTTCTTTGAGGACACCCTCTACAATGGGGACCAGCAAACTGTTTAGTCCCAAGCGTTCCCACTAGGGCTATGCAATGCCCATGGGTGCGACTGAGAGGCAAGAGAAAAATGGAGTTGCTCATTGGATTTAGAAGCGGAAGGTTCTTTAACAATTATCTAGCTCAACATTCATTTTACATATAAGAAAACAGGCTGAGAGGTTAGGTAGCTTTCTCAAAGTTATATGGATAACAAGTAACCAAACTACTTAGGATTCAAGCTCAAGTTTTTCTCACTCCAAATAGAGTGACTCGAGGAGAAAGAAAAAACAAGATATGTGTAACCGGGCAGAGTGGAGCCAATATTACCTTTGCTGCTACTCAGCAAATTAAATCAACAAGCACTTAGAAAATATTGTAGTTATGATCTGAAGGGCAGTGTTGCACTGGGAGTCAGAATACCACTTTGAATCCTAGCTTGGCCACTTAACTGGCTTTGTAACCTCAGTTTTCCCATCTATAAAATGGAGAGGAAACAGCTTACCTTAAAAGATTATGAGAATCAAGTAATAGTGTAGGTTAATATGCTTCGTAAATTTTAACATGCTGTATAAATGCCAGTAATTATGATGTGCACGGAGGGGATTGCCAAGTTGAACAAGACAAAGTCTCTTGAGGAACCACAAACACCACAGATTGCCTAGTCTTAGCCTCAATTCTTGGAGGAATGGGAGATTCAGCTTTCAACCAATAGCAATCTCCTATGGAAACTAGATGTGACACAGGAACAGAAGGGTCACTAACCTCCAGTAGGCAAAGTGGTCGGGCCTGGATATGCAAAGGATAAACATCTTTATCAGAACAACCACCAAAAAATATTACAAGCTAGAATATAAAAAGAGTGTAACTTTAAACCATCATATCAGTACACTCAAGGGAATGCGGACCTTGGGAAGCCACTTAACTATGCCCTTTGCTTGAAGAACAAATTCCCTCTCTTTGGGAATGGCCCTTGGAGTTTGCAGTATATTCTTTGGAATATCCTCCACGGTGGCAAACTTTAAAATAATAATGGGTCTTATTTTTTATCAGTGTAAAGTCATTCAGAGATTAATCTGGTGAATATGGTGGGTGAATGCACCAAGAACTACACTTTTGGGTGAAGATGGAGGCGTGACTTAGTTTTGTATAGCTACAAAAGCAGGTCCCAAAGAATAATTTCAGAACCATTTGGCACAATGGTGTCAGTACCGTAATTAGTATGTCTTCTCCCACTGAAATATAAGCTCCTTGAGAGGAGCAATTCCGCTTTTTTGCTTATATTTGTATTCCCAGCGCTAAGCACGGTGTCTGGCACTTAGTAAGCTCTTAATAAGTGCTTGTTGCCTGCCTGCCTATGGATGTAACTGCTTAGGAAGAGAATTGGGTGTGTATAGTCTGAAATAGGTGTAAGAAAGAAAAAAGATTCATCATTTTTCTCACTGCACTTCATTGTTAGCTAAAGAGAGCAGTTAGAGTGATGCCCAGAGAGCACCGGTGTGTCTGTCCGCAGGGCCTTGGATCAGCACTCTGAGGTGGAGGGGGAAACATGAGAAGTCAACAAGCTTTAATTCCATTGATAATGGAGTCAAACAATGTACTAATAATGTTGTTCAAGAGGCCCCTTGGATGATAAATTGCACGGCTTCTCAACAATTCAAATCTGAACAAGATGAAAATGATTCATAAGTGGCCTTGTGGTTATCAGTTAAAAAAAACAAACCTGAGACTGACCGCATGTATTAAGAAGAGAAGGAGCACGGGGGTCAGGATGGGAAAGGAAAAAGCGGCAGCATTTGCTGAGGTCAAATTCAACAAAAATCCTGATGCTAGGCCAGGATTGAACATCAAAAGAGAAACTGATCTGAAATGAATATGAGTAAAAAAGTTTTGTTTTTGTTTTTTAAGAAAACTTTAAGTTTCTATATTTCTACTCCTTTGAAACCATTTTCTTGAGAATTGGGTCAATAAGATACTCCTTGGCATAGAGTTACAACCAAAAGTCCTAGGAGCTGTTTACCTTTGCTCCGATGAGATACTTTCAGGACTGATCTTCCCATTCTCTCCCTAAATGGTCCACCATTTAAAGATGAATGAACACTATCTGGGGACCATTTATTCTGATGGCCCAATTTAATTATATCTCTCCTTACTTTAGGAACTACCACACCCTATACGGGTCTGCTGCCCTGAAATGTTCTGAGCCCCCTGCAAAATCATGCATTTCTTGGCATGACCCTGACAGTCGGAAGTCATCAAAGTACAATGGCTCCCCCTTGTGGTTTCAATGTGTTCATCTCATCATCCTGCAGATTCCATGAGAAAATTAATGACTCCATTGACACAGGTCCTTCAAGTTTACAAAGTCATTTTAGTCAGATGTAGTCGCTAAGGTGCTTCTGAGTCTGATGCTGAGGAGCTTCCCTAACACTGCCACCTTACAGGGATAGGAAATCTACTCACAAGCAATCAGGAAGGGCCCTTCGTTAATGAGAACCATAGATTTAGAGCTAGAAGGAGCTTCAGCGTTATCTAGTTCAATCTCGTTGTGTTGTAGAAGTAGAACTGAGGCCCAGAGAGGTCAAATATCTTCACCGAGGTAGTGAGTTACAGAGCCAAGAAATGATCTGGCTTTCCACCGTGCCACGCAGGGCAACACAGTGTCTTTTCTCCCTACGCTGCAGGTCTGGACAGCCAAATTTAGAGAACCACAGAATAACAGGGCTGAAAGGGACCTAAGAGATCATCTAATCCCCTCATTTTAGATACTGAAGATTACTGAAACCCAGGGCAATGAAGTAATTTCTCAAATGTCACAGAATTGGGACAAAAGCAGTGGTAGAACCCAGGTATCCCTATCTTGGGCAAACTTTTCTACAACAGGTGACCTCCTTAACTGTTCCTTAGTTACACTTTTTTTTTTTAATTCAAAGGGCTCAGTGGTTTGTTTGTTTTTATCTCAGGGTATAGTTTTAACTTTTTAGGATCAGATGACGTTCTTCTTAATACACTGGACAGGCCTTCACTTCACCAGAGCTTTTGTTAGCTGACCCTACCATGGGACAGGGTGGGTGGCACATTGTTCTCCCTAACACAGATGTGTAAGAGGAAGAAAGGAGGGAGGATAGAAGGGCACCACAAGGAAGAACGGCCCGAGGCAGTCTGTACAAAGAGAGGCTGGAGTTAAGGCCAATCCAATTTATTGGTGTGTCCTAACACAATGGTTGAGGAAAAGGGATGTGTCTAGAAGCAAAGGTGGCTACGGTGTGAAGTGGTAAGGCAACATGGTGGTGGTGGTGGTGTTTGTCCTTCGTTCTTGAAGAGGACCATAACATCAGGGAGGTGATGCCATGACTGGCAAGTGAATTGGATTTAAGTGAGGGAGGGCTGTTCGAAGTCGCCAGCCTCACTTTGTCCTCCAGAGCCATCTGGGTCCAGTGGCCAGATATAGATCAGGACGAATGGAGATGACCCAGGATGCAATGGGAGACCCTGGCCTTTTTAAGCTGAGATTTTTAACAGGTCTCAGTTTGACTGAGGCAATGCCCATTCAGTGATTAAGGCTAGGTACGAAATGAGGCAGAGAATGGCCTCTATTACCTAGCCCTAAATATAAAATCAATCTAGGAGGGGAAGACTTTGGGGCTTTCGGCCAAAACAAAAGCAACTGGTGGGCTGAAATTCAATGAGGGCAGTCTTAGCAGAGCTGAGAGAATAAGGAAAATCATGAGGATGCCAAGAGTGTGTGTCCAACTTCCACATAAAACCTTCCAGCTTTTGCTTGAAGATCCCAATTTCCTCACTTTGCTAATTAAAAAAAAAATTGAGGTTAGATGACTTTTCCAAGGTCATACAGCTACATATATTGAATTAGCATAAAGTTTTGACTATAATTTTGCCTGAGGCAAGTTTCAGTTTTGAAAGAAAAGGGTCATGAAACAATATTTTGATTAGGGGTTTCCATGTAGAAAGGGTCTAAGGTTCCATGCAGCAGGTTTCACTTAAAGAATTAATTCAGTCAAGACTAGAAAGGGGTGGAAAAGAACAAAATACATCTTTTTCTGGGAGAAACCTACCACAGAGTTAGGATTAGACCTTTTTGACTGCCTTTCGCAAGGTTACTGAACTACAATGCATAGCTTCCAGCCCCCGGACTTCCCCAGTTTCTCTTGGTGCCAAACTTGGAAACTCTTTTTGAAGAAAGAACTTTTCCCCAGGCACTCCTATCATAACCATCACTACCTAATACAATGATTAAGATCCCAGGTTTCTCCCTTCTTTTCCTATTCATTCCCTTCCCTTCCAAAGCCCAATGCTTAGAATCCAATACTGAGCAGGGACAAAACAGAACAAGAGATTTGTATGTTGTGGGCCAGGCTTTCCATTTGTTTTGTTTAGGAACCCCACCAGCATAAACTAATGACACTGTAGAATCAACAGTGGGCCTATTATAGCTTCAAGACTTACTGACATTTCCAACCGCTTTCAAAAGGAATGGATATTAACCCCTTTCCCCCCTCCAGGAACTCTCATATGAAACAATCCAAAGGTCTATTGCTTCTTGGCTTTCTTATGAAGCAGGAGAGAAATAAAATTAGCACAACAGCCAGGTGCTTATTTGAAGTTGTGGAAGACAGCCAGGAAAATCAGTAGTCATTTGCTGCTACTGGAATGGCCCTGGGATAGGCCACACCAGCCCTGGGGAGTAGCAAATCTGTCTCCTCTGGGGTACAATGGATAAGGCATGAGGAGTAGGTCAAGAAAAAATCCTTGGCTTCCATGAAACATTATATAATTGATAAAAACTGGTAAAAATATTTTTTCTATTTCTTTTTACCTGTATCTTAGCTCATCAGAAATGACAAGCCATCCTGAAATGGATTGAAAATGGATTTAGAAGTTTCATTTAATCAGTCACCATACATGTTAGAAAATCCTAGTGTAAACATTTCATAAAAGATTTATTGAGTGCAGTCACAAATTATAGTTCTTATTCCAGTGTACAAATACGCCTCAGTGTCTCTAATACAGGTCAAGAAAAATTCTAATTGTGGTAATACAAAGTGAAGGGTGCACTTGAGATTAAAAAAACAATAAATTACACGTTGAGAGCTATTACCAAGCTTTACACATATAAAAAGTAAACATAAAATAGTAAGTTCCGATGACAGTCTAATGCCAAGCTGAAGATAAAAAGGGAAAATCAGTCCATTTGGGAAAACCTGGGTATGACAAAGGAAAATGACAAGGAACATGGATTAGGGACTTGTAAACTATGTTCTCTTTTCTTGAAGCTTCCACTACTGGGGAAGATGAGGATAAAATTCAACTCTGCTTTGTACTTACACGGCAAATTGAGTTCTGCCACTCACACAAAGTTTCTCAGCAGGCAACCAGTCAGGCTTTTGTAGGGAAGGAAGAGTCAGAGTTGCTGAGCATATCTCTAATCATGCAAAAACCAGTGTTTCAAAATCCAAAGGAGTATAGGGAAAAGAGGAATGTTGCTATAATAAACGTGTATCTTTCCATCTGCTGGCATCTAGACTCTCAGCATCTCAAAAGACCTAGGTAAGGCTGAGCAGGGGCGATGAGACCAGAGGAAGTAAAAGAATTTTAAAGCTTGAAGGGATCTTGAGCATCATTCAATCTTGCTCCTTTATTTTACAGACAAGAAAACTGAGGCCCAATGAGGTTATGTGTATTAATTGCCTAAGGTCACCCTGCTAGTTGGTGGCAGAGTGCTGACCATAATTTGAGTCACTTTGACATGTAATATGATACTCTTTGCACTATATTACACTGCCAACTCCTTCAAGAATACCTCCCCACTCCTTTCTAAAGAGAAATGGTATCTTAGTTTTGTTTCTGTAGGTCTCTTGTTTGTACACATTAGACTTTTGTATCTATCAAAGTGAGAGCCAATCAAGTGCTCCTTCACAACAAGATCTCGGGGGTGACAAGAGGATGAGGAAGGAGGCCCCTAGTCAGAATTGAGAAATACATGGGAAGAGAGCTCCGAGTGCAAGGAGCAGCTTTAGCCTTTTTCTACTTGGTTAATCACACAATAATTAGGTCATAGGAAAGGAAAAGGAATCAGGGTAACGGTACAGATGCAATCCCAAAAGTGCAATACTTATAGAAAGCAATACCTTAAAAAGAATAGTCCTTCAAAAACAATCTAAAATTTTAGAGAAGGGCCTCATGGAATTTAAAGCAGTTTCAAAAAGCAATGTATGGATCCATCTGATTAATTGTTTGTATTCCTGATAAGATGGTATTATAAAAATATTGTGCCCTCCTTTGTTTATGAAGGTTAAACCCGTTACCCACCATTGATAAGGCATGTGTTTTGAGTTGTTTTTAGATCCTTACACTTGTTAAAAGCACACATAACAGAAACCTACAAATCTCATCTTAAAGCACTCATTTCTCCCCTTCCGCCAGCTGTTAAATTGAATGAAAATGGAGACACCAACTTAGCATAGCAACAAAGGATCCACAATAGATGTACTACATGCTGTACGTATACAAACTACAAAAGAACCAACAAGGCAGATACATTAGAAACAAAGTCAATCAGTCATCCATACAGAATAATCAGGCCCCTGGATAAAAGCCTTTGCCTTGTTAGAGACCTTCTGGACAAATGGAAGAGCCATTTGAGACCTAAGAGGTCTAACAGTGATGGAAAACTCCCAACAATCTCAAGAGCTGCTCGAGTTTTCTCTGTGCTGACAGCAGGGCAGCTGAAAAATTCTTAATTTGACAATAATTTTATTCTCCACAAGGTAGGGAGGAATTCCCATTTTAGATCGAATTTTAACCAACAAGGAGAAGATGATTACTGAATTAGAAAGGAAAAGAATCTTGGGAGGAAGTAACCTCTTTATCTTATAGCTCCTGATCAAGGACAGAAAGCCTGACATAGTCTGATACACACCTGAGAGCATGTCTTAACCTTTTTGGGGCAAGGGTCCCCTCTGGCAGTCTGGTCAAACCTATGTATGTACCCTTTCTCAGAATGTCTTTAAATGCATAGGATTACAAAGGAAACTAATTATACTGAAATATAGTTATCAAGACATTTTAAAAAGTTCATGGACTGTAATACCCTCTTCCTCCTCCCTCTTCCCATTAAAAATATTTATTTTAGATTTGGGGAAAGAGATCAGAGAAAGTACAGGGAGGTCCTGAGTCAAACAATTCTACAGAAGAAATCTGCCTAAATAGGATGAGAAATTTTCATGAATGAAATTTTAACGATGCAAACGATTGTGATGAAGAAGAAAAGGAGAAGCTGTCTAAGGATACCAGTATGGAGACATAAGAAACTCATGGCCCAATTTAGATTGTTAAAGACACTGAAAATTCCTTTTCAAATATCATATTAATGTAATGGAATATTACTGTGCTCTAGGAAATGACAGAGGATAGATTCAGAGAACCCTGAGAAGCCTTGTACCAAATGATGCTGATACAAAGTGTAGCAAACAAAACAACAATTTATATGATTAAAAAAATGTAAAGAAAGAAAGCTTTTAAAGACTCTAGATCTTTTAACAATGTAATGACCAATCCTGACTCCAGAAGACTAATAAGGAAGCATGCTTCCCAGCTCCTAGCTGAGGTGCAGAATGAGACATACATTTTTAGATACACCAAAGTGTGAATCTGTTTTGCTTGATTATATGTATTTGTTGCACAGAAGGGGTTTAAACGATTTTTTTAAACTGTGAACTTGTATAGCCACCAACATAATCATTTCCATGTACAAAAAAACAAAAAAGAGAATGACTTCAAAAACCACAAATACGAATTACGTAGTTAGAATTACAATACAACCTGCTTCACTGTGTCTGTTTCTGAACTTTCTTCATTTTCTTCTGTAGCTATGTGTTTCATTAACTATTTTTCTCCTTTGCCAGAACTATTACAATCCCTTTTCCAAATAATTCTTTCCCACCCCAACTAAGATGAATTAAATGCTTTCCCTACTAGAGGGAGAAGGGGGTGGGAATAGGGATGGAGGGTAGTAATAGTGATACAAAAAGAACATCAATGACACATTAAAATATATAGGGAAGAAAAGAAGGAATTTCAGGAGACACCTACAGGAAGGACAGCACTGGTACAATCATATTAATTTTAATGTGCTTTTTTTTAAAAAAAAAAGCCTGTAGGTAATAGACTCAAAATTTTATATACAATCTTTTTATTTTTTGTATATGGAAATGTTTATGTCAAGTTCACTAAAAAGAAGACACGAAAGTCAACAATGAGGGCAGATAGGAGAATGACTACAGGAGTGGAAAGGTCCTAAAAGAAAGCGAAGTATCAGCAGTGACAAGGCTGACAAAGAATGCCAAGATTTTTTTTAAAGGGGTTTTTCTAATTTATGGTGGGAGCAACAGGAAGATTAGGGCCAACGTGACAAGAATGGATAAAGAGAGAAGAATGAACCATTTAATTCTTTTTTTTTCCTACAAAGAAGAATATTCTTTTGGTAGCAAAGGACAAAATGCTCAGCAGGATAGTGGAATAGCCAGGATAAGTGACGATACAGTAAGAGAGCACCTAGCTGTCCTGAATGAGTTAGGAAAACAAGCCTCAAAGGAATCGCTTCCCAGGGATATTCTTTTGGCCAGATGAAAACTGGCAACTGTGATTGCTGAGATGTTCTCAGTGATCTCTGAATGGGTAAGACGTCAGGATAGGATGCAGACAAATATCCCATCCTTCATAAATCAGTAGAGTTTTCAAACTTTAAATTGGACTATGCACTTGATTTGGATTGTTATCAAAACTCTAAAATGTATTATAAAAAAGGTTTCTAAAATTTAAAAAGAGAGGCAGTACAAGGAAGGAAAGAAGGAAATGTTTACTAAGTGCCTGCTATGTGCCAGGCACTGTGCAAGGGCTTTACAAATATCTCATTTGATTCTTACAATCCTGTAGGCACTATCATTAGCTCCATTTTAAAGTGGAGAAAACTAGGGCAGACAGAGGTTAAGTGACCTGCCCAGGGTCATATTGCTAGTAATTGTCTGAGGCTGAATTTAAGGGGTATCTATTTCTGAACTTTCTTTTGTATTTTCTTCTGCATGTAAGTGTTTCATTACCTTTTTTCCCTTTGCCATAACTATTACAATCCCCTTCCCCATATAATTCTTTCCTGTTCCAAACAAAGCAAACTAAATGCATTCCCTATTGGGGGTGGAGGCACTAGTAACATTGATGCAAAAAGGAGAGAACATCATTGAAACACCAAAATATAGAGGGCTCAAAAGACTCAAATGTACAAAGCACAGAATGTGGAAGATACAACTAAAGGATTCAGTAGACTACAAACTTTGTTTGACTCAATAGTATGCAAAGCTGCTTAAAATATTAAAAAGCTCAAATTTTTGAGAAGCATAGTACAACACCTGTCAGATCAGCTAAGTTGGCCAGAAAGGAAAATAACAAATTCTGGAGGGAATGTGGAAAAGTAGGGACACTAATGCACTGTTGGAGAAGCTGAGTCCAACCATTCTGGAGAGCAATTTGGAATTATGCCAAAGGGCTCTAAAAACTGTGCATACCCTTTAACCCAGCAATACCACAACTAGGTCTGCATCCCAGAGATCAAAGAAAAGGGGAAAGGACCTATATGAACAAAAGTATTTTTAACAGCTGTTTTTATGGCAAAGAATTATAAAGGGAGCAGATGCCTATCAAGCATAAGCTATGGTATATGAATGTGTTAGAATTCTATGGTGCTATAAGAAATGGTGGAATCGCTGCTGCCTCCACATCCATGGCCACCATTTTCTTCGTGGTTTCTCCTCCTCTTGCGATGAGGGTAGCCACACTCCAGGCTGTTACAAAACAAGACTTGAAATATCTGGACCCTCAGGCTTTCAACATAGGATTCACATTGCCTTTCCAAACAAAGAAAAGAGAGCTATAGGACTCCCAGTGCAGTGGCACAGCTTGCTGGCAGACACAGTGAGTCTGCCACCCATCCAACTTGCTGCCATGAAGACTGTGATGAGAAATTACAATCATTCCAATATTGTAAAGATGTACAATCCTTATCTTGTGGAGAAGGAGCTGTGGGTGTTAATGGAATTTGTAGAAGGTGGAGTCTTAACAGAAATCATAACTCACATGAGGCTGTTACAAGAAAAAAGGGCTGGAAATATCGGCACCATCCAATTTCACACATGGAGTGCACGTCACCTTGGACAAAACCAAGACAAAATATCTAGGTCTGCCAGTTCAGTGGCACAACTTACTGCTGGCAGACAAAGTCAACCCACCACCCACCCATCTTGCTGCCATGAAGAAAGTGAGCTCCTCAGGCAGACCTCGGGTAAATCTGGAAAGCCTTTGATGAAATGATCCTGAATGAAGTGAGCATAACCAGGAGAATACTGTACACAGTAACAGCCACAGGGTGCCAGGACTGATTTTGATAGACTTAGCCCTTCTCAGCAATGTAAAGACCTAAAACTTTTCCAAAGGACAAATGATGGAAAATGCCATCCACATAAAAAGAAAGAACAATGGAGGTGGAATGAGGAGTGAAGCAACACTCTTTTCTCTTTTGTTTTGTTTTGCTGTTTTCTTTCTCATGGTTTCTCCCATTTGTAATAATTCTTCTATGCAACATGACTAATGTGAAAATGGATTTAATAGGAATTGTATGTGTAGAGCCCATATTGTATTGCTTGCCTTCTTGGGGAGGAAGGGAGGGAAGAGGGAGGGGGAGAAAATTCAAAACTTGCGGCAATGAATGTAGAAAACTGAAAATAAATTAAATATTTTAAAAATTGATTTACAGCCATAAAAAAATGGTGAAGAGAATGGTTTCAGAAAAACTTGCAAGACTTATATGAACTGATGCAAAGTGAAGTGAGCAGAACCAGGAGAACAATATATATATGGTATAGTAATACTATAAAGAGAATCAAATGGGAAAGCCTTAGGAACTCTGATAAATACATAAATACAATGACCAACAGAAAATCCAGAAGACTCATTATAAAACATGCTAACCTAACTCCAGAAAGAGCTAACTAATGGACTTAGCATACAGATTGAAGCCTGTTGTTTTTCTTTTTCTTTTTTGGACATGGCTAATGAGGGAATTTGTTTTATTTGACTATACATATTTGTAATGGGTTTTGTTTTTCTTGCCTTCTCAGTACATGGGGGATGGCAAGAAAGGTAGGAGAGAATTTGAAACTGAAAACAAAATTGAATTTTAAAAGAAAGAGGTTAGATGCAATGACGTGACTTTAAATAAATAGAAGGACAATGCAAGGAAGGTCAGTCCTACTGCACTGTGTCAGACCATAAATCAAAGACTGCATTGAGATCCAGATTTTAGGACTAGTGACAGATCTGGGAAGACAGTGAGAGAACGGGAGACTATGCTATACAGGGATGAGTGTGAAGGAACTATGGATGTTCACTCTGGAGTTTAGAAAATTCAGGGGTATCAAGTAGATACTGTTGCTCAGTCGTTTAGTCGTAACTGACTCCTCATGACCCCATTTGGGGTTTTCGTGGCAGAGATAATGAAGTGCTTTGTCATTTCCTTTTCCAGCTTATTTTACAGGTGAAAAAACTGAGGAAAACAGGGTTAAGTGACCTGCCCAAGGTCACAGAGCTAGTATGTCTCTGAGGCCATGTTTAAACTCCAGTCTTCCTGACTCCTGGCTTGGAGCTCTATTCACTAGCAATTTCAGCTGCTGCCACCAAGAAGATAAAGGGCTTTCAAATGGAAAAGTAAAAGGGGTATTAGTTCTAGATAGGCAGATTCCAGTTCCCCAAAGTGGGGGGGGGCGGAGGGCAGGGGCAGAGAGACACACTTAAAGCTATCTGAAATGGAACGGCATTCCTTGGAAGGTAGTTGAATTCCTCTTATCGGAGGTCTTTGAACATAAGCTAGCTTCTGCTTGAAGGCCACCTGTTGAAACTATTTTAAAAGGGATTCTTATTCAGTAGTATGTTGTAATAGATGACTTGGACAATGGAATGAGCAATGGATTTGGAGTCAGAGGACATAGGTTTAAATCTGCTGGTCATGTTACTTACTCCCTGTGTGATCTGGGGCAAGTGACTCAGCCTCTGGGAGCTAGTTTTCTTATTTGTAAAATGAGGGAGTTAGACTATGTGCCTCTGAGGTCTCTGCCAACTCAGATTCTGTGAAATGCCGGCCATCCCTTTGGAACTGATCCTTCAGGAACAACTGGAAATAATAAACGTGGAAAATAGATTTCCTCACATTATACAGGCTATTCCACATTTTAAGATTCTTGAAAATGAATCAAGATGCACACATTTTATTATCTTTGTACCTAATGGGTTAATGAGCAAAAGCCAGATCTGCCAGTTGGAATCTGTGGAGGACCCTGTGGCTGGCACAGCTTGCCTACCATTTCTGCTGACCTCAGCCTGTTATCTCTGCTGTAAATCACATCCAAGTGGCCTTCCAATTCAAGAATGTGAACAGCTTTCTAAGCTGGGATAATCAAATAAACTACTGCCCTGGCTCTTGTCTTCCTCTGAATATGAAAACATGTTCTCACTCTTTCTGATTCAAATTCATTAAAAGCTTCATCAATCCCTCTTTTTAGAGATCTTAGATAATTGTTTGGGCCCCTCATCTTGCTACAGAAACCTTAATCAATTACTTTGAACTGATACTTGGACATGCTGATGAGTTTTTGTTTCTTGTTTTTTTTTGGGGGGGGGAGGGGCAAGGGGAATCTAATAGCCTGACCAGAAATTAAGCTGCTTGTTTAAAAATGTTCCTAGCCTGTCTTCACTTGCAAATACTCTCACTCCTTTTACCTCATGCCATTTTTTCCTACAATCTTAAATTCTAGATACACCCTTCTAGATAGAACCTTCAAAGTTACATAATTTGAGTCCTTCCTTTCTGTCTACCTACAGCACATAGTCCTCATTTATCAAGCCTGAAAAACACTGACTTTTCTCATTCCCAGTCTCTTCCATCAACATAGGCCTTCAACCACTGAACCCTATCAGGAGCTAGAGGCACAAGGAGTCGCTATTCGAAGTGTACACAAATCAACAAGAGCCATGATGCCCAAAGCCCTGGCAACAGTAGCAGCTGTAATCTGGATCCCCACCTAATCATTCCCATAAATATTAAGCACCTAGTATATATAAGGCATTATAAATTCACCGGCCAAGTCTAATGCTTCCTAGGGAATGCTAATCTCCGTATTTAAATCCCACATGATGAGATGTAAAATCTTAAAAAAAAAACTGTTGTCAAATCTCTTGAGAGTTTAGAATTCAAATGAATCTTAAGACAGCCTCTATCCTGAGTGGGTAAGATTATGGGAAAATGAAAATACAAGGGTTAGTGATTTCCCCCCAGCTATCCTGCTCCTGTAATAAGCTATTTTAGTAATATCAATATATGGGCTGTGTTATATATAACTTGCCGTGTGACCTAAAGCAAGTCACAGCAGTTCTCTGGCTTTACTCTTCTAATCTGTAAACAGGAAAGATTGAACCAGATGAGCTCTAAGGCCCCTTCCAGCTGATATGTTCTATGATTCTATGGATAGAAAACGTAGGCTGTTTAACACATCTTAGTAACTTTAAAAGTACTGTGGTCTATGCCCAAATTGTTGTTCCAGTACCTCCAGAATTAATCACAAATGCCACTGAAAATGTGAGTTTGCCCAATTCAATATGCCCCAGGCTAATTCTCAGATTACAGAGTGTGGCGCCTAATTTCTGGAAACCCTCTAAATAAACTTGATGACTAGTCGGCAAATTTATCCTTAAGCAAGGTGGTTCCTCTAGCAAAGCCACTTACAACACTTACGATGTCACTTACAAAATAGTTGGTCAGGAGAAGTGGTCGATGGGAAGTGCCAGATTTCCCCTAAACAAAGGCAATACTTTGTGCAGTTCAAGACAAGTCATAACCTATTCTGCCAGATGCCGCTGTTTGTTTGCTATGCACACGTCAGTGGTAGAAAAGGGCACTTTAAAGCAAACTATTAAACATTCTTTCAGACGGAATGGTACAAACCAAGGCTAGCCCAAAAGATACATCCCTGTGTAGAATACTTTAGTGTAGCAGCTGAAAAGGAAACTTCTAGAGTTATAGATTCAAATACCAACAATAATTACAAAATTCAAAAGACTGGCACCTATTTCACTAAGATTGTTTCCAGTTCTTTCACACTCCTTTCTCCCCACTTCCTTGCCTAGTCCACCTGTGACTGCTCTGGGAGGGCCCCAGAAGGCCTTCATTTTAAAGGGAATGAGCCCTGCCTGCTCTTATGAAGCCTACACCCCATGTAGTTGGGCGTGTAGAGCCCCTAACTCATTTAGGACTTGGGTTTTTGGCTCACATGCCTACTTGAAGTAGGTTTTCTTCTTTAGTCTGCTCTGTACAGACAATTGGGAGTGCCAGGGAATTCTAGAAAAACACCAAGACTGGCAAATTCTTACTAAAGTTTAAGTTCATTCCTAGATTTGCAGTTCTTTCTACACAGGGCTTAGAATATAACAGGTGCTTAAACAGTAATTCAGGTAACCATCAATTTCAATGATTTACAAAAGAAAGGCCTTTAATCCAAAGTAGACCTCAAATTTCTAGTTCCATATCCCAGGATCCTTTTCAAAGTGGACAAACTCTGATTTTATTTGGCTTATTCTAAAATAAACCTAGACCCAAAAGGGGCATAGATGGGTTTGTGACGTGATCATCCTCTCGGAGAAGTTGCCATACTTCTTCTTATTTCCCTGAGTTTGAGACAGTGTGAGCTCACCATCAGATCTCCAAAAGCAGCAATTATGGGTAAATAATCAGTAACTTAATTTGGTCTCTACTCCTGTTCTAGGGCCTGTCATGACACCTTTAGGGTAGAATCTGTGACCTTCTTTTACAATTCTGCCCCACATCTGGACAGTGTTGCCGTAACAGACAACAACAACACGTTTAATGAGTCATTCTCCAACACTATACTAAGAGAGATGAAGCAAGTCACTATCTAGCCTCAAACTGAATGAAGTTGGATAGAGGACACGATCAATGTGGTGGGTGGGTTAGACTGGAGTAGAGGAAAGTACTTTCATAACCCGAAAGCATTTCCAGATCCCTTCCCTCTTATACCAACTGCTGATTAGATAAACATGCTCTCGTAAAACAGTATTGACAAGTACAAGAAATGTCTGTACCACGCTCTCCTGATAGACAGCCACACAAAACAACAACCTATGCAAAGCATAAAACAAATACTGGTTATTGTCCTTTATGTTAAAATCGGTGTAGTTCTTGTGAGGAAGAGGGCTAGGTGGATTAGTAATTGTCCTAGAGGCATCTGCAAGTCTGCTATACCCCCTGAACAAAAACTAGGGTATTGGGTCAGGCAACTCGGTAGGAAAATAAGACAGTGAGGTGATTTGGGTGGCTTTCTATAGTTTTCTTTAGAACCTTCAAAGTTACATAATAGGCGTCTTTCTGTCCTGCCTACCTACAATATAGAGCCCCCATTGATGCCCCCAAGTTCCTGACCCAGTTGCTCTAACTTTTCCAGTTATTTCACAAAAAAGGTCAATGGCTCTGAAGAACATAAAAATTAAAAGGGATGCTTATAGTGAAGAAAATAAGGAAAGGAGAAAGCAGTAAGACTCAGAAAGTTTGCACAATATCAAAGCTCAGTTGGGCTTTGTGAAATCGTGGTTACTCATCACAACCACCAGAGGGCACACAAGTCCCTTTTTCCCCTCCAGCCAGAAGGCCAGCCATTCCATACTTGGGGTACCACCAAGAATATTTCCCCGTGGAAACTCTTGGAAGTTACAAAGAGAAAAAACACAAGTCTCTCTGTGGGTAGATATATTGGCGTGATGGGCCTCATAAGTAGACAGTGACAATAATTTTTTTTGCTTTCTTTGGAGGAGTTTTTTGACTCCTTGGTGACCCACAAGGGAAAGCTGGGCTCCTTGGGTCTCCAAGATGGATGTACAACACGTTTTCCAGCCGAGGTGTAGTTCCAGGACGGGCTTCTGGGCAGGGCCGAGCATCCCAGTGACAGGGGAGTGGCGAGCGCAAGCTCATAGCTCTGTCGTGAGCAAACATTTGCGCTGCTTCCTCAAGGCTTCTTCAGCTAGGCCCGGGACAGAGCTGAAAAGAAAAGACAAAGACCCTGTGAGGACCAGACATGGCTCAGTGGAAAAGCAGTGATTAGCCTTTCTTTCCCTTCAGGAAAAGGGCTTTTAGTGATTTAGCTCATAGTAATGCCTTGTTTATCTGGTACTAAGCATTTGTGTATGTGCTGGTGGCAATGTTTGCAACATTAAGTACATTTTCCAGGCAGAGTATTTAAATCACAAAATCTGTTTCAACCAAATTCTATTGAAAATGTTTTCCTGAATATATATTATACACATCCCTGCTTCCTTAACACTAAATATGATTAAGATGTCTCATGATAACTTGGGTCACCAACACAAACATGTCATTGCACAGAATCCAGGGATTTCCCTGGGGTGACTGAAGTGGATTCCAAGATGCTTCTTATATTTTTAAAGAACATTTCTGTTGTCTCTGCTTCCTGCTTCTAGTAGCATCCCTGCTCTCACTACCTTGCTGCTGCTAATCCAGTGTGGGCCTGGAAATCAGATAACTAAGCTCATTAGATATTTGTATAAAGAGTAAAAGGCTTAAAAAGCCTCCTAGGGCCCCTTTAATAGCTGAGGAGTACAGTGCTAAAACTTCATTATCTCTCTCATGGCTGCTCAGAAGTCACTTTGGCTAACTTCCAGATTACCAGACATGTTCTTGATTACTAAAGGTGCTAGACAACACTAGTGTGACTGTATTTGCTTGATTGTCTAGCCAAGGTCTCAGTTCATTACTGCTATTTCCTTTCGCAGTTCTTCCAAGGACTCTACCTAGAAGAGATGGAGAAATTCTCCATTTATCACGAGTCCCCTTGCACAGCACCACTGACACTCAATTGGGTCTTTCAGCAGAATTTTCCAAAGGGGCATATATGACCGTACAAAATACTTAGGAAAGACCAGAATTTACCTGTGCTTAGACAGACTGTGAAGGCTATTAACAAAAATAAAATAAAAGTATTATTGGTTTCTCTCTAGATTGTAATTTCTTGAGTATTTTTCTCTGAGAAAAAGAACTAAGTGCTTATGTTGGCCAAAATTCTCTATGCCAGAAGGATACATCCAAGGTGGAGCAGGCATCTAGGGTCATAAGTGGAAAAGTGAAGGCCATCCATTTCAGATCTGTCAAAATAGGATTGTTAATGGCTCAGCAAAGGCTAAAGAACATGGGCCTAAAGATATAGAAAGCTTTTCTAGGTATAGTTTCTATCTATGGCAAATAGCTTCACCGAGTATCAATAGCCAGGACTCAGCCACATCAATCTCATTTAACCTTACCATCTTTCTTTCACTTACGCTTATATGTACTATATACCCCTTCAAACACATCCCAGCCCACCCACCTACAACTGGGACCACTCATCTCATTCCCTTCCTCCCCTCCCCACCAGCAAGGGACAAACCTTCCCCTCCTGCACCCCAACCTGCCAATGGAAGCAGCAAGAGAGAGACCAGCAATACCTGCTGCCATTGAGCCACAGACTTCCCCCTCTCCCTTGGCTCCCCTGCCCAGTTCCCAATAGGTATAAGATGTCCACTATCAGTTGAACATGGACCCTCAGACTGCCCTTCTCTGCTGGAGATAACTCAGAGCCTCATTCCATTATAACCCCAGAGCCTAACATCCTCACGGGAGGGGACCATTTACCCTGCCATCACTCCCCAAATCCTCTGGGCCTTGCCATTTGCGCTGCTACTTTCTTGGTCTACCTACATCCTGGCCTTTCTATCCATGAACTGAACACAAACTCGCACTCTCATTTACATGTGTCTCCTCCAGTTAGAATAAGGTTCTTGAGAGCCAGCAATGTCTTATATGTATCGCCCGCACTGAGCACAGTGCTTTATTAATGTTTTTTATCCATTCTAGCAGTTTCAATAGCTGTGTATAAAAACTGCAAATGTGTTTTGAGTCAAGGCACCATGATCAAGTTAAAGACTTCTTCATAAAGTCATAAAAGCCTGGAGACTTAACACCTGACATAGAGAAAAGTGAGCAACTAAAGGTTAAAGGGAGAAACATCATATCTGGTTGTACTCCATTGCACTCCCTCCTATTGTGAACAATCGTCTAGGAAGAGCAATAGGAAAAGATCTCACTTGGTCACAGCATCAACTAAGAAGGGCCCTGGCTGGGCGATCAAGGAGAGCACCTCTGGGTCACCACATTCCTCTTTCCCTTCCAGAGCCACTTCATTCCCTGAGATTCCATTGGAAAGAGTCCTGGTCTGCTGCAGGAAGACAAAAAAAAAAACAAACCAACAAAAAAATTGGCATCAAAATGACCACAGCCAACAAGTGCTACCCTAACATGGTTATTAATCACAGCCAAAGTTATCCTCAAGGAAAGAGTGGAAGGGGAGGTTAACAGGGTAAAAACAGAAAGATATGTTCAGAATAATTTTGGCTATAGGGCAAGGCCCCTTAAAGGATAATGCTTAACTACCTTGAATTTTCCATTCTCATTGGCCACTTGAGAGGTTTTTATGGATTCCTCCCAGCACCTCTGAGTATTTTGAAGCACACAGAAAGTAAAAAACAAATAAATAAATAAATATATAACCCAGGTCACCAAAGTCATTACGAAGGTTCAATCACAATGCTTATGGTTTTTAGTTAATCCTAAGCTTATCTAGCACCCACATCACAAGTATTAACAACTCACTGGCACAATCCACCGGGGTGTAACCGAGGAAAAGGAAGACACCTAAAAGAACAGAAGGAAAACATTTTTTTACTAAAGCACTAAAGTCTTTCTCTAGTATTAAATGAAGAATAGAATAAGAAAAAAAATCTTAATTTATAATAATAATAAGTTAATAATCAAGTTTTTAAGGAAATGTTCCAAGGAGAGAATGAAATCCAAGATCCCTTCCTATGACAAATAACACACATTGTGTGAGATACTGCCAGAGATGGAGCAGTTCCTGGTCAGTAAAAAGTAGCACAGGCTTTCTACTAACCTAAAGAGACAATAATCTATTAACCAGGAAGTTTTTTCCTGGTATACGGCACAAAATTTTCTCTTCTATAATTTCAGCCTACTGTAACTAATTACAGTCTCCCTGGTAGAAGCCAGAAGAAGGCCTAATGACAAGGACACATAAACAGAGAGAGGGGAATAGAGGAAAAAGCATCCATTTATATGGATAGTTTTCTAATTATGAATCACAGCTCAGGAAAACAATCCTAAATACAGCTTATTCCAGTTT
Source organism: Trichosurus vulpecula (assembly GCF_011100635.1). Lineage (NCBI taxonomy): Eukaryota > Metazoa > Chordata > Mammalia > Diprotodontia > Phalangeridae > Trichosurus > Trichosurus vulpecula. The sequence continues at coordinate 302,014,935 of NC_050574.1, read as the reverse complement.
CAAGCAAACCCTTCCGTGTCTGAATTGGAGTACACCATTTCTCTTTAATGCCATTTCAACCTAGTTCTAAAACTGATGTCCTTTCTGTCATCTGGGGTCATCTTTCGGCCTAGCATGGGAAAACATTAAACACTTGAGCTGCTCTTGCTTCAGTTCTAAGTCAAGATACATTTTATTTGCAGAGGGTTCCACTGTTCCCCACAGGGACTATTCTTTCCAGTCAAACAATTCTACTTGCCACTAGCAAGCAGGTTTTCCTTTCCAAACCTTTGTAAATCACGCCATTTTCCTCCTTAACATTCTTCTTCCCTCCTATAAAACTGACTTTCTTCAGGACCTTGCTCGAATCCTACCTCGTCCATGAAGTCTCTTCTGATCATCTACTCAAAAAAGGGGAGAAATAACATCTGGCTCAGTTGTTGCAGGTTGATAGAAAAACTTTTCTTTCTATTTCAGTGGTGATGATGGCATGATGTTCTTCCTTTACGAAGTAGCCATTTGTAAGAAGGTAATGCAGAGTTTTAGCATTGGTGGGGTGTTGTTGTACTGAGCCTCAATGCCTAATTTACTTTTCAAATCATAGGACTTCTCAGATTTGGGGGTTGGCAGAGAAGGCAATCTAGGAAGTAAGTACTGAAGTGAAAAGAGGGCAAGTTATTTACTTTCAGTATTAGAGGTCTGTCTTCTGGTGACCAAATCCATGGGGCAATTCTCATTTCTCATCCTTGACCTCTCTGCTGCATTTGACACTGCTGACCTTTGTTCAAAATTTTTCTCTTGGATTCTATCACACTATTCTCCTGATTCTTCTCCTAACATTTTTTTTTTTGGTTTGTTCTTTTTCCTACTCGCCCTCAAACAAAGATAGTTTTCCCTCAGGGAACTCTTCAGCCTTCTTCTTTTCTCTTGATAGTCATGGGCATCCACTTCCATGATGTCAATACTTACTTTAATACAGTTGGTTCCCAAATTTTTATCTCCAGTCTTGATCTTTCTTTTACTTTCATTTACATACATTTCATTATGCATTTTCATCTGCCTGTTAGATATCTCCACTTGAATGTCCAGCAATCACTCCAGAGTCAACATAATCTAAAATCTCATCTTCCCTTGAAAAATCGGATCCTACTAGTAATTTCCTTATTTATATTAACAACATAATCTCCCCTGTCATTCAAGCTCAGAACATAAGGCTTGACATCCTACAAACTCTTCCTTATCCAAATCATCTATTCCAATTTTGTACAGCTCAAATTAGAAAGTTTTCCCTTACACAAAGCCCCTATTTGTCTCTCTGAAATTTCCACCCACTGTTCCTTATTCTTTCCTCTTAGGAACAAGCAGAACAAATCTAATCCCATGCCCCATGCAAGTCCTTGGAGTAAGGAGAACTACTCTCATGCTCCTCCTACTCACCACCATGTCTTTTCTTGGCCACACTGAACATACTCAGCAACTCCAACTGATCCATTGTAACGATCTTAAGGTCCCTCAGCCCAAACCTGGGCATTATCCTTTCTAAAATGAGGCCCTCTAATTAACTAATTAAAAAATAACATAAAATAAAATAAAATGAGGCCCTCTTCTTTATTATCACAGTCATCACCATGGCTGAGGTTCCCTTCAGCTCTAACCTGGAATACTGCAATAGACTTAAACATCACCCCAACTCCGGTCTTTCTCTTACTCCACTCTAACCCCCACATGCTGCTGCCAGATTAAATTATGCACAGCTCTAATCATGTCATCTGGCCCACTCTACAGACATGCAAAAACCATAAGTGGTTCCCCTCTGTCTACTGAATAAAGTATGAATTCCTTAGCCCAGTTTTCAAGGCCCTTCATATTCTGGCCCCAACCTTTCCACCTGTCCTTATTTTTCTATTCTTCCCTTTATTCTATGCTCCAAGCCAGAACAAATTACTGGAAGTACCCTCAACTTTCCCATCACTGTACCTTTTCTTAAGCCTTCCTCCCAACTGGAATGCCTTTGATTCCCCAATACTGCTTTTTCTTCCCCAATTAAGAATATTTTTTTCAATTATCAAGCATTTCTATCACACACACACACACACACACACACACCCTACACACACCCCACTGGGGGAAGAGAGGGGGAATCCTTACAACATATATGCATAGTGAAGCAAAACAAACCCTCATATAGGCCATGTTCAAAAATGTGTGTCTCATTCTGAATATCTGTTGCTTTGTAATCATTTCAGTCAAATCTGACTCTTCATGACCCCATTTAGGGTTTTCTTGGCAAAGATACTGGAATGGTTTGCCATTTCCTTCTCTAGGTCATTTTACAGACTAGAAACTGAGGCAAATAGGGCTAAGTGACTTGCCCAGGGTCACACAGCTAGTAAGTGTCTAGGGCCAGATATAAACTCACACAAATAAATCTTCCTGACTTCAGACCCAGAACTCTAACCACTGTACCTCCCAGCTGCCCAATATTTAGTTATATTATTCTGAAAATCTAGTCCATCCCTTCTCTGTCAGGAGGCGAGCAGCATTCCTTATCATTGGGCCTCTGGAATGTCAGCTGATCATTGCTTTGATCAGAGTTCTTAAAGTCTTTCAAAATTGTTCGTTTTTACAATGTGGTTAAAGTATAAATTGTTCTCCTGGTTTGGCTCTCCCCGGCACTATTTGTGCGAGGCTTTCTAATCCATAAAGCTTCCCTAATTCCTCCAGCCAGATGGAACCTCTCTCTTCTTAACTCCCACTGAATAATGGCACTTTAACATTCTTTTTGTTACAGTTGTTTCACAACTGTATTTCCCCTTGTTAGACTGCAAGCTCCATTAGGACAAGAATCATATCTTATACTTTTTAGTTGCCAGCATAGTGTCCTACAAATAGTAGGTAATCAATAAAAATGTATTGTTTTGGCCTGACATTTTATCTGTACTGGATCTATACTGATCCATATCTATTACATCAGAAATGACAAATTTTGTATACAAATTCATTTTTAAATTTTGTAACAAATGATATCTTTCTTTTGTTCCACATCAGATCCTATGCCATCCCTTTAGGAAAATGGGGTGATTACTAGTAATTTATGAGATGACTTAAAACTGTATGGTGAGAACTTTCCAGTTGACCTCAAATTGATATTGTTCCCAATTAGGAGGAAAAAATTTCCTAAGAAATAGGGGTATCCAAAAACGGCCTGGGCTGCCATGGAAGGTCTTCAGGAAGAGCCTTTTCAGTTGGCTGGGGCTGTCACAGAATTCTGGCACAAGGTGACCAGCTTTGATTTAGCTTGGTCTAATGGCCATGTGAACATCTCAGAGGCACCTTTATCTTGACCTGTCAACATTAGATCTGTTTTTCATATCATTTACCGTTGGTGACAAAAGCATCTTACATTTACATAATGTTTTATCATGACTACCCTGTGAGGTGGTCCTATTAGTATATTGGTCCTACATTACATGTTAGGAAACTAAGTTTCTAAAAGGTTAAGGGACTTGTTCATAGTTATGTGATCAGTAAGTGGCAATCCAACTTAAACTCCAAGTACAGAACTCTTTCCACTCTTTCATGAGTCAGTAAAACTTATCCAACTCATCACATGGAGCTCTAGGAAGTTTTCTTTTGCTTTATTTTCTCATCTAGAGCATAAGCTACTGGAGGACAGGGTCCGTATCTTACATTTTTCTGTACTGTCTATAGCACTCTTACAGAGATACTTAGACACAATAGTAGAAACTCAAAACAATTTGACTGACTGGCACATTTGACTAGATATTTTTTTCTGGGAAATAGCTAACAAGAGGAAAGCTAGCATTGCCATTAAATAGATGCCCCTTCCCCCACCTTTTGTATGATTTTTGTGAACCATAGTTACCGGAGGTACAGCAGCTAAATCAATCAGATTCTCTGTTAAGGATGAGAGCAGGGCATCCAATTCATCAGTGGCACTCTATGGAAGAAAAAATAATTATTATAAACAAATTTACTTTCTAATTTCCCCTCAATTTATTATTATTACCGAGGCTGGTTTGTGTTAATCCTATTAAGGAAATATGAATATTCTTAAATTATGCTGGGGGGGAGGGGGATACTTTTGTTATACTTGGAGAGTAAGAGAAGTCTAGACCACATCTAGAACTTAGATGATATATAATTTTTTTATTATTAACTTCTCAAACCAGCTGCTGTGACTTGGAATACTATGCTTGGTGTTTCACCCTTTGGAGACCAGGGCATAGGAATCAGGAAGGGAGGTAGTGGGTCAGAAAAGAGTCCTAAAAGCTACTGGATCAAAACTACAATGTGAACCAATAGTTTTGGTACAAAAGTGTCTTGGTTGTAAAACCATACTGGATATCTATTCCATGCATCTTTAGGTACCACAGAGGAGACAACACTGTACTGGGAACCACAGGATTAAGATTCTGATCAAGAGAAGATACAGAAGTCCAAATCTAAGGATATGAGAAGCAGAATTTGGGTATAGAGGACTTGCCATGTAAAGTCTTTGAAATTTTCCAACTTCTCTGTTCCAGAAAGTCATGGGTATATTTTACTGATTTCTTTGACTCTTCCTTTTGTTTTATTTTTTAACTGGCAAAAAGGAAGTCTCCTCATAGAAGGCTATGACCACTGAGCTTTTCTGTGTTAGCTCAATTTTTCCATAGAAACCCAGAGACCACAGCAACAAACCATCTACTATCAACCATCTTTAAAACTGAAGCATCAATTACAGAATGACTTGGGTAATTCAGAGTCCACTCCTGTTTCTAGTTTGTCTGTGTAATTTGGTAGGAATGTTGTATAAGAACAAAGGATAAATGTACAAACTGGCGTGTGTTAAGTTATATGTAGAACCCAGCTGATTACAGCACACTGACATTCAGGCTCTGCATTCCGTACTGCTCGAATTCACATGTCATGCATTATTATTCTATGAAGATAAAGGCAGAAAAGGGGATGGAGGATACTTAGAATCACAAATTTGAGATACTATATACGATAATTTAACTCTTAGTACTCTGCTGTACTTTGTCCAATGACCAGTAAGCCAAAATACTACTAGAAGAATGGAATCCTATCACTACTGGAATTCTTATTATAATGGAAACCAGAAGATAAAAAGAGAGAAGTTGCATTTAAATGGAAGAATTAATCAACAAACATCTATTAAGCACCACTATACACCAGGCATGGGATACTGGGGACATAGACAGAAATGAAACAGTACCTATTCTCAAGGAATTTACGTTCTATTGGTGGAAGCAAATGTGGTTTTACACACACACACACACACACACACACACACACACACACACACACACACACACTTAATAAATGCTTGTTGACTTATACAAAATAGACACAAGGAAATTGGGGGCATCGGGGCCTCTACAAACAGCTGGGGCCAGGAACCAGGTACGACCTCATATAGGAGGTGGTATGAGCCAAGTTTTGAGGGAAACTGGATTCTAAGAATAGGAGATGAGGAGGGAACACATTTCATTTTGAAGACCAAGTTTTGGGACTTTAAACCAGCAAAGCATTTTACAATTATTAATTGTCACAGCCCCGGGCAGAGCTCTTACTTACTCCACACAGATAATATGTATGATGCCCAAGGCTACAGACCAAGTTCAGTTTTTAAGTACCTTCTTTATCACTTCCACCAACAGGAAAGCTCCAACTACTTTTTAGTCACTTCATTAATAATTTTGCCCCTCTAATCCATCTTTCATACTATCAGTAAATAACTTGGTTGTGTTCTTAGGCATAAATCTAATCTTGGCACTCTTCAAAAATCTTCAGTGGTTCCAAATTTCCTACAGAATTCAAATTCCTCTTTCTGGTTTTCTTTCCTCTCTCCTACTCCCCGGCAATCTGCTGCCTTCTACCCTTTATAACCTAACTTCACACATTTCCCAGATACTTCTCAGAGTCCCTTTCAGTTCTAAATCTATGATCCTATAATCCTTGCCAAGTAGAGAGATATGCAAGGGCAAGGGCAACATCAATTTAGAATATAAACTCATTTATAAAATCAGATAGAGGAGAATGAAGTGACTTGAGGGCAAGAACTACTGTTTTTGTATCTCCAGTGCTGGCACGTTGGAGGCACTTTAATGTTTATTGAACACTGAATAAATAAATGAATGAGTGTTTGGAGATTATGAGAAATACTGCCTCATCAAATGGCAAGAAGCAATGGGGAAAATCAGTTTACAGAACGTTTGACAAGAAATCAAGTTAAGTCAGACGATCCTAGGGACACTTAAGAATGAAACTGGAAGGACAACAAAGAGAGAACATATAGAAAAGCATTGAGACATTGTTTCTATGCCAAACTATTTTCTTCATCGATGAAAGTGGAACCATCGTATTTCAACTTATGTATAAATAAGCACCGTCCCTAGTGTGCTGCATAAATAAGCAAAAAGAGCAGTAAAATGAACAAAAGCCACAAAAGTAGCTGGGCCAGACAAAGCACACCTGTCTGTATATTCTAGGAGCCCTCTCTTGGGGTCTTTAAGTCAAGGCTGGATGACTACTTGTTTAGCATGTTACGGAGAGGATATGAGACACAGGTTGCACTAGGTGGTCTGTGATTCCTTCCAAATCTGTAGTTCTTGGTTTCTGAGATCTGATCAGGAAGATATTTTTAAACATTAACCGACTCTATAAAACCTTGAAAAAAAATTTGCACACATAGTCCTTAAGGATTCTTTAAAGGAAGCATGAAAAAGAAACAGGTGGGGTTTATAAATTATATTCTATGGCAAATATTTTTATAGTCACACAATTGGCTAATACGGACAGAGAATATAAGATCCTGCTAGGTTTATAATTTGTTGTTTATAAAAAAGAATTTGATTCAGGGAAGAATGTCACATTAAAACATCTCTCTTCCAGCAAAGTGTTTCTTTCACATGTTAAAATCACAGAAGATTCCATGAAAGCCAAAAGCGAAAACTTTGATGACCTCCTAATTATTAATATTAAGTAAAACACAAAAACAGGCAAAACTACGGTTGCCAATGATATTTTCCACTGTCATGAATGATATCCAGCATAGAATCCAAATGGAAAAGGGAATTCCTATAGATGGTGAGGTCCACTAATGTTCCTATTTATTAATGACACATTGATTGCCCCAAGCCCTAAACACTGAGAAACATCCTAAGGGAGATCAATAATCACTTAAAAATTTAGCCTTTCTACATGGGGAAAAACAAAACAAAACAAGTAGTTGGAAAGATTCCTATGACCCATAGTCTGATATGCTGTTGAAGATATATGTATATGTATGTATAAATACATGTGTGTAGAGAAATCCTTATAGGGTGTTGTGTAGATATATATATATATATAGCTACACAGAAGTATATATATAATATATATACTTATGTCATCAACTACATGCCTGAAGGTCCAAATCCAGCCCTCTCTGCCTGTTTGTGTGTTTAACCATTACTGTAAAAAACCATTTTTAGCTCCAGCTATACAAAAAACAGGCAGAAAGCTGGATGTGGCTCAAGCCATAGTTTGCTGAACCCTGGTATAACCTACAGTGCTGGTTCAGTGGTACACATATCTTAGACAGATGCTTAACACTGACAATGAACTGGGACCAGTTTGGGAAATTAGACAGTGCTTTGATGAACACAAGCTTCTCCCTGAAACAAAAAAACCAAACTTTTCAACACTAATATTCATCCAGTTATGCTATATGACTGAAACATAAAATGCTACAATCTGAAGATCAAAATTATGGGTTATTCAGAAGTCTGGTGAAAAGGAACATGGTGTAGCACATTACCAACAAAAAATTTCCCACAGGAAATGGCCTTAAAGCTATCATGAGTGATGCACTACCAGAAAAGGTAGTACATCACTGAGCAAGAGTGAGAAATAACCAGTGGATGGGCTCACTCCAGGGCCATAGTCACACCTACATAATGGCAGAAGGCTCAGAAGATACCTTGTACGATGAGCAGGGAGTCCACTGACAAAAGTAGCACAGAATAAGAAGGAATGCCTGTGCTGGAATTTGAAGCATTTCAGTCGGTACTTACATCAAAAAAAAATCAAAGATCCATCAAAATATTGGAGCATAATTAGGTATTTCATTTCTCTACTAGGCTATTATCTCCAGTAGGGAAGGAATCACTCACTCTTTTTATCTAAACTTTTTATCTCTCCCAGCACTTGATTAAGCAGTACATAGTGATTTTAAGAAATGCTTTTTGATACTAGAGTTTGAAATCATAAATTCAGTCAACAAGGATTTATTAAGCATAGCACATGTGTCAGGCATTGTGCTAAATACTGGGGAGAGAAAGAAAGGCAAAAAGCATTCCTTGTTCTCAAGGAGCTCACACCTCTGATGACATGATGATCTCTTTGGAATTCCTTTGGGGCCTCCATTATTCATTCAATTAACACACATTTATTTAGTACTTAGTATATAATTCAACAAAGGAAGATATAAGTTCAAATAGGAGATCTGGTAACTAAAAACTCAAAGAGGAAAACAGAAGAAACTGCTAGGAGAGAAGGACTGTGGGGAATCTACAAACAATATACTATCTGAAAATACTCTTAAGTGGTTATACAGATGATCAGAAGTATTCTGCATAAATTAGAGTCCCAAGGTAAATGAAGATTTAATAAAAATCTTTGAAATTTCATCTTAGTGATTCAATTTTATATCATAGGCTTTGGACAAACAGAAGATTTGGGTCATGAACCCCTGCAGAAGTCTGGCAAATGTTTTTAAACTTACAAAGGAAACCAATTATGTTAAATTATAAATATCAATATATTAAAAAGAATGATCCTGTTCAGTTGCTTTTCAGTTGCATCTAACTCTTTGTGACCCCATTTCTTGGCAAAGATATTGCAGTGACTTGCCATTTCCTTTTTCAGCTCATTTTACAGATGAGGAAACTGAGGCAGACAGAGTTAAGTGGTTTGCCTAGGGTCACATGGCTAGCAACTGCCTGAGGCCAGATTTGAACTCAGGAAGAGGAGTCTTTCTGACTCTAGGTCCAGCACCCTATTTTCTATACCTACTTGCCCATTAAAAAGAAACAGATTGTCAAATACCAGGTTAAAATATCTTGGAATAACAGGAACTACACTGGTCTGAAAATCCTAAGATCAGGACTTTAAGTCTGTAGTAAGTTACCTAATTTCTCTGTGCCTTGGTCTGCATATCTGCCAAAAGAGAGGCTTTAGATGATCTGAAGTTCCCTTCCAGCTTTAAAATTTGATACATCCTTGAGTCTAGGAATGTTCTCTTACCTTTAGAACAGAATTATCTTCCACAGCATTTGGACGTGTGGGAATCATTGTGTTTTCTGGACTGAGAACTTTGTTGTCTTCTTTTAATATATTGCTGGGAAAGAAAAAGAGAAATGTCTTTACTGTGCCACAAAGGTCCCATGAAGTCAAGAGCAGTATCTCAAAGTGCTTTACTCATAAAGTACAACAGAAGTCATTGGTGCAGTAAAAGGGTGATTAAATGGATTGGAATCAGTTTGTACAAAATGCAACCCTCCTCCCACTGTTACTGCAGCTGGGAGTGCCTGTGGGTTCTAGTCCAGTTAGATATGCTCTAGGGAAGCCTGCAGGGGCTACCAATTCCATGAAGATTAGCTCTAGGGGTGATCTTAAAGTAATGGAGAGTACTAATGAGAAGTCACCAGGATGATCAATGATTGAAGCAGGGTGCCTTATTGATAATTGTAACCATGCCCTGAAAGCTAAATTCTCCTAGGTACTGGCAACCTAAAGTGGAAGTCACACATGGATTACCATAAACATGTCCCTTGAGCCATCCACATTTCCTAACACCCTCTCTATCAGGTTCCACCTATGATTTTCTTCACAATCTTGAAAACCATTTCATCGAGCCCAATCTGGCTTTGCTTCTGATTCCCATGTGATGAAGGTACTGATTTTTTTAGAGCCAAATTAGAAGATTTGAGGTTTCTGGTATTTTTCAAAAGGAAACCTGAGAATGACTAAACAAGTTGTAGCATATGACTGTGATGGAATACTACTGTGCTATAAGAAATGATGAGAAGGATGATTTCAGAAAAACCTGGGAAGACTTAACATGATCCAGAGTGAAGTGAGAAGAACCAGGAGAGCATTATACACAGCGATAGCAATACTGTATGATCATCAACTGTGAATAAGTTAGCTATTCTCAGCAATACAATGACCCAAGAAAAGCCCAAAGGACTCATGATAAAAGGTGTTATCTGCCTCCAGGGAAAAAACTGATGGAGTCTGAATGCTGACCAAAGCATACTATTTTCCCCTTCCTTCTTTCCTTTCCCCCTTCCTTCCTTCCCACAAAATGACTAAAATGGAAATGTTTTACGTGATTGCACATGTATAATTTATGTCAGATGGTTTACAACCTCAGGGAGGGGCCAAGGGAAGGAGGGAGAGAATTTAGAACTCAAAATTTAAAAAAATGTTAAAAACTGTTTTTACATGAGATTGGGGAAAAATAAAATACCGTTAATAAAGAGAGGGAAAAAAGAAGGAAATCTGGGGTGCCGTGGAACTAATGATCCTACTACTCCTGTGAAAATGTGTACATTCATAAACAAGTTCAAACTCAGCCTAATAAAAATAAATTATGCCCTCTGGGAAGCAAGTTGGAGGAATAATTTAGAGATAAGGGCAAACTCTAAACAAAAACCAGCATCAAAATCAAAGAAAAAGAAGAACTGTGCATCATTAGTGAGGAATGACTATATTCCCAGTTCTATTACTAACACACATTTTTTTGTGGTCCCACAGCATCACTGACAGTCAATATATCATTTTTATTGTCACCATTAGCTCCTGGGCAGGGAGCTGCTGTTCTTACGGAAGGACTAAAACCTCACAGCTCTTAACAGTATTCACATTCCTACATATTTGCAGGTTTTAGGAATGTAAATATTTGAACTTTTCCTACCCAATTTCTTACTGAAGGAGTCAAGAAAGCTAACACCATGGGTAACCAGCTTTGCTTATCTACAGAGCCAAGGAACCCTTCCTTTTGGCTCCATGGAATTTACCCTTAAGTATCTTAATACTCTAAAATGAAGTGCACTGGCATCACAAGGAGGTTGTGACCAATCTTTGATAATAACTCAACAGTGTACTAAATGGTGTTGGAGTCCTGTCCTAAGACACTCTTTTAAGAATTCTACAAATTCTATTATAATTCAAAAGTTGATACAATAACATTTTAGGTGCATGTTGCTGGATGTCTAAGCAAGAGGAGATTCTGTTACTGCAGTGATAAGCATATCCTCGGGCACGCAGATGGGTCAAGGAAGGTCTAGGTAGCCCTTGGGTAGATTAAGAAGGACCAAGAGAGTTCAAAAGAGACCTGACTAAGGGTTTTAAGGAAGCATCTGATATTAGAGTTTTCACCGTTATCAAACTCCCTTCAATTAAGAAAGACAAGATTTGGAGTTCTGACTCAGTCAGGCTCTTTCATTTACTTCCTGGGTAACCTTGGGCAAATTCTTTGACTTCTCTTTATCTGACTGTCTTTATTAAAAAGGGAGGTTGGATTAGATCAGGAGTTCAAAATCCAGGGCCAATGAACTTGATTTTTTAAAAAATGTATTGATAACTCTATTTTAATACAATTGGTTTTCATTAGAATATTAAATATATGCATAATGTTTTTATAAACATTATTCTGAGAAAAGGTTCATAGCACAAAAAAAGGTTAAGAACCCCTGGATTAGGCGGTTTCTAAAAACTCAAATCTATCATGTCATGATACTATTAGATTCCCCTTGTGTGTAGTACACACACATACACACATGCACTCACACACCTGCACGCATTTTGCCTCAGTTTTAGTCTTCATAAACAAAAGCACAAGATGCGTAACAATGCATAGTATCTAATTATGGAGAAAAACATGGTTATAAAGTGATCACAGTATGATAATTACAAGAAACCAAATATGCTACATTACTGTGCAAAAATTTTATAATACTCTAACCAAGGAAAGCACCAGAAATAAAGCTAGAGACTGGGGAAATGAATGGGATATGAAGGGATTAGAGCAGACATAATTTCTGATGGGAAAAAAATAACTGACTTGTATAGCATCTTAAGATTTGCTAAGTATTTTACAAACATTTTCTCATTTGATTACACTAGGCAGGGCAATATTGTATCTTCTCACTAGTCAAAAGCTGTATTTTCTTCTTCCATGTAAAGACAACAAGAAAAAAAAAACGATACAGTAGAAAAAAGTCGAACTCAGCAGGTCACAAGACCTAGGTTAAGTGTCCACCTCTACTACTTAGTGTAAGAGCATGGTAGAGAGGAAAGAATGATGGATCTGAAGGCAGAAAAGCTAGGCACAAAACATGTCGTGACTTCTCCACTCTGGCCTTAAGCTTCCTCATTTGTAGAACGAAGGGACTGATGATCTTTAAAGTCTCTGTTACCTCTAAAACCTAAAACCTTAGCTGGGTCACTCTGGGCAAATCATCTAACTCCTGTAGGTGAAGATTCCTCACTTATAAAAGTGAAGATTAGACACGGTCTTTAAGATTCCTTTCAGATCTAACTCTTGGCAAGTGCTTTAACTTCTCATCCAGCCATTTATCTCCCAGGATTTTTTCTATGTTGTGATAATGCCAAAGGCTATTTCCTTAACCCAAAGCACAAAAAGGAAGAAGGTATTGTTTCCGGGGAGATCTAGAAACACAGTAGGACTATATTCCCCTCCTTGCCCCTCACTGAAAAGCCCAAAAACAAACTCAGCAAAAAAAAAAAAAAGCCACAAGAAAACAGCTATTTGAGAGGGGAAAGAAAGCACAAAATGAGGTTATTTTAAACTAGTTGTTGAAAATCTATCAGTTTGGTAGATTTTCTGGAACTGTCCGCCAATTACAATTACAATTCTACACTGATCAGCCAGTTAATATTAAATTTTGAAGCACCTGCAATGTACAAAGGCCTGTACATAAAATTTTGCAAATTATTTAAGTGCTTTGACAAAAGTGATTGAAAATAGATGAGGTTAATTAGGAAAAACATCCCTGGAAAAGGCAAATTTTAAGCAGGGTTTTAAATGAGAAGAAAAGCTCACAAACTGGCCAAGAAATAGGACGATGACATCATAGAAAGGAGAAAAAGCATGTTTAAAGAAAAAGGAGACAGGAATAAAGAGTTTATTGGCTACAAGAGAGAGCTGGTGTTTGAAAATAAGAACAATAGTAGTAAGATGGAAAGGGCACCCTGAAAAACTAAGGTGAAGAATTTAGATTTCATCTATAAGGTAGAGCAAGAAAATGACACAATTAAAATGTTTGAAGAAAATGGGATATCAAGTAGAAAAGATATAATACATATATGAGAAAGCAATGAGGTCTAGTGCAAAAGGGCAGTTAAAAAGGCCTGGATTCAAGTCCTGTCTCTGACCATGGGTAGCCATGAGTAAGTCACTTAACACTCAGTGCCCCCAGAAGTTCCCCAAGACTAAAAACTATAGGCAGCTGTTAATAGCCAGTGGTAGAGGGAGGGGCCATGCTGTGAATTTCTTACAAGAGGAAAGCACAAACCCTCACTTGCCTATAGCGTTTCACAGAAGTCATCTTGTTTGAGACTCACCACAACCTTCTGAAGTAGATACCACAGAGAAAATACTATCTTCCCATTTGTAAACGAATAAACTGAATCTTAGAAAGCTTAAGTAGTCTGTGGCTATGGGAATGGAAAAGAAGTAGAAGATATTCTAGAGGAATAGTAATTGGCAAGAAACGATGATGAGCTGGATTAGGGATGCACAGAAGAATGTGCAAGAATTAAAAAGAAAAGCTGTTTTACAGTCTGTTTTAGTCAGAACAATACCTGAAAACATTATCTTGAATATTGGAGTTTTTATGACTCAATGCATCATCCTCTCTTGTGACCTAAAAAAGCAAAAAGAAATCAGAAGAATCTTGGTTAAGTCAGTTTTTTTTAGGACCAGTAAGCAAGATAGTATTATTTCTTGGCTGCTATTTTTTAAAAAGATAATTATTTCTTAAGTATTAGTATTTAATGTCAAACAATCCACATCCAAATGAAGTAACAAATAAAGTTGCAGGAAAAAAAAATCTGCTACTATGTAAATATACCATAGTTTTCCTAAATCTTTGCTCTAAGGGAAAAAACTAAAGCTAGAAAAGAGAGGAAAGTGAAAAAAAAAGAATATGACTGGTTTTGTGGTTAGAGTGAACTAGGAAAGGATTAGAAAATACAAAATGATCCAATCCATCTTTTAAAGATTCATTTTATAAAGAGATTTTTTTTAAAAACAGCCGTTAAACAGTGTAATTGCAATTTTTAGGTTGTTTTGGAGCATGGTGAAGTTTTGTGCTATCTTTTTTTCTAGTCAGATGATGGGTCTCCTATGGGAGACAGAATTTAAATACAGGGAAAAGAAACACCTTGGTAGGAAAGGGGAGATGTCAAGGACATGGTATGAAAAAAAACTCCAGTAGATCTGTGATTTCAACAAGTTGGGAATTCCTTACAAGGATACAGATTGTGACCAATCCATGTATGCAATCCATGAAAAAGACAAGGACATTGAGGAAGGTGTAAGGAACAGAAGAATGTTTGGTAGAGTAGCATGGATAGATGACAATTTAAGGTAAACTTTGATGAGTTATTGATTTCATCCATAACACAACAAAACCACACAGGAAAAGCTGCCCACACTCCAAAGCCATTCAAGTGAGGATTCCTTCTTACTTTATGAACTGCTTCCACTTGAGCCTTCAGGATATTGCTCTTGATGTCTGGAGGAATCCTCAAGGAAGATAATCCAGGACTCTCAATGACATTATTAAGACATTTCTCTGTCAGTTTCACAACTTCTTCCTAGAAATCAAGAACATATGTTAGTATCCCTGACAAAGAATACCTCATTCTAGACAGTCATGAAAGTTAGATTTATGAAAGTTCAGGCATGGAAGACTGATAATCAGGCACATTAAGTGGCTATGCCTTTTTTTGTGGTGTACTTGACTCCCAGAAGTTCCAAACTATTTATCATACAAAGAGTACCCTGGAGACAAGCTTGTATAATTTTTTGCCTTCAGAAAGATTGACTAAATCACCCAAAAAAGGTATTTTTTTCCCTTAAGCAAACAAGGATTCAATGGAATAAGAAGACTAAAAGAAGAGATGTTTGTTAATCATAGAACATGAGATGGGACAAAGTAGCATTAGATGCCAGAAGCTCTACTGAGGAGAGAACTAGCTTGTATTGAGCCACCATGTATTGTCTTGGTTCTATATATCAGAGGGTTGGACTTTGATCCATAGGAGAATTTTAGAATGGCTGGCACATGGAGACAATGATCACAAGGACCTTACTGGCTTTCTTAAGAATACATCATGGTAGACACAAATAGAAAGAGATAGTCCTTGTTCTCAAGTAGCTTACACTCCTAATTGGAGAAAGCAATACATGTAGGAGAGACAGAATGAGGGTAGATGGAAAGAACTAGTGGCCCTGAGGATAAAGCTAAAAGATCAACCACAGGATCTAGGAATGTTTGCCTCACATCAGCGGCCTGCTACTTCTGGGAAGGGGGAAGTAGACCAAGGGTCAGAGTGGAGAGATATTTGTTTCCCACAGGCAGAAGAAAGGATGAATCAGTATATGGTCAGGAATGTAAGAAAGTGAAGAGGTAGTGGAAGGAAGGTTTGGACCAGGTTCTAGTGCAAGGAAGAAAAGGAAATTGGGTCCTACTGGACGCCAGTTCTACTTTTTCTTAATTTTCCTAGATAAATCTTCTCTTCTCTTTCAAAAACAGCCCCAAATTTCACCCTCTTCTTTAACACGATGAAAGAAATATGAAGCAGCTCTCCAAAAGCTCAGTGTTTACACAGATTTCCCAGCTGAGGAAAAATGTAAAGCATTATGCTGGAGAGAGAAAAGTCCCAAGAAGTTGTAGAAAATGCACAAATGCACAAAAATGAATCTTGAGTACCTGTTTGTTCACATTAATGTTGACATTGGGTTTAGGAGATGATGAAGAACAGTTCTCAATCTCAAGCAGTTTGAGCTTCACGG
This sequence comes from Trichosurus vulpecula, assembly GCF_011100635.1. NCBI lineage: Eukaryota > Metazoa > Chordata > Mammalia > Diprotodontia > Phalangeridae > Trichosurus > Trichosurus vulpecula. The sequence continues at coordinate 301,998,836 of NC_050574.1, read as the reverse complement.
AGGCATCCTTGAATTCTAGGGAGAAAAAGTTGGCAATACAACTCCATGAGCAAGCCAGGCTGCCACAGCTGTGGGAGGGATTAATTTTAAATTGCTCCTTTCCAACTACCAGATATCTTCAATTAAAGATAACTACCCTATTGTCATGGGGTAAATAGATTTTCTTTTCATTTAGAATGTTACTTTCCATTATCTTGATATTTGAGGGCCGACCATTGGAGAAAGAAATATGTTGACAAGGATAAATAATCATGATAGCCCTCTATATTGTGCTTCAAGGTTTGCAAAATGCTTTACATACGCTTGATTCCCACAAAAATTCTGTGAGGAAGGTGCTACACTACCATTCTTTTGCAGATAACAGGTTGAGAGTGATTCATTCAATGAATACTTACTTGCAATGTTAACTTGTGAAACCAGGCAGGTAAACTTATCTTTTGTCTGCCTATTATTCATTTAAAAAATGTTTTGGAGGACAATCTTTGGATGGTTGCTTTAAGTGACTCTCTCACCCTTCCACTAACAAATATACAAAATTATAATTCTATGAATTTTTGAAACTACAATTATGATTTTGTCCATTAGAATGGGAGAGAATGTAGCCCGACTTTTCATCTAATGCAAGAATCCCCTTACTCTCCAGGTTGCAATCTAGTTTCTTCTTTGTATAAAACTTGTTTGTACAAAGCTTATGGTGTTTGCAGTTTCCTTCCCCGTTACAATGTGAGCTCCTCGAGGGAAGGGACTATATTTGCCACTCTTTGTGCGCCCAGTTCTTAGCACAGTACCTGGTACACAATAGTAAGTGCTTCATAAATTCTTCTTAACTGACAGAGCAGGCCCTGGTCATAAGAAATGGAGACAGAAGGGGGCAGTACCATGCAGCTTATCTGGTTCTTCTATGTAGTTTCTAAATAACCAAGGATAATGACAGTAGAAGAAGTATCTAAACAGTGACTGGGTACTATGTTTTCATAATCTTTCTCTTGTAAAACATGGCAATTACTTCAAAAGTGGAAAATTTGTTAGTCAAAGTTAATGTTGGCTTCCCTGGCCTTGGCTTATTCACACAAATTAAATGTGATTATCAAAGAAGTAACCAGGCTGACACAGATGTCATATTTTCATCAGAGATGGAAAATTTATTCTTAGAGATTGTCTGTGCAATTTGTAGCTTTAACCCAACCAATCAGTGAAGTGAACTGGCAAAAGTTGTAGACAGTAGGTATGGGGGTGGGGGAGGAGGTGAAGCACACATTTTCAGCTCTGGCTGTTCATTTATTTTGCTTAGAAGTACTTATTTGTTACAAAAGGATTTTACTGATGAGGAGAAAAGGAGGACTTAGAAATGAGTGTTTTTTAAAAGAGCATTAATGAAATTTGTCTTGAAAAGTTTCTGTGTAGCATGGAAATTGACTCCTGCTCCTTTCAATGCTACTTCCTGGGAAGCCTTCATATCATACTAACCTAAAATTGAATGATGCAATCTGAAAAATCTGAAAATATTTAATGATTTTTAGGATTTTCAATGGTAACAAATATGGGAGGGGGTTCTTGGAAAACACCAGAATGTCTACACCAATTAATTCACAATTCCACTCAGAAGGCATTAATGTGCCTGTTTTCCCAGCTCCCCTTCAACATTTGTCATTTTTCTTTTTGGTCAACTTTGAGATCTAATGAGTTCTAGCCATTCTGAAAAGCAATTTGGAACTATGCTCAAAAAATTACTCAACTGTGTGTATACCCTTTGACCCAGTAATACCAGTCCTAGGCCTATACCCCAAAGAGATCAAAGAGGAAAAAAGACATGTACGAAAACATTTATGACAGCTATTTTTTATAAACAAAGAATAGTTACTTACCAATGGACTCAACATTAGCTTCCTTGAGACCAGCCTCAGTAGCAGCCATTATGACTTCCTCAGGAGCCACAGATATTTCCAGGGTTCCAGGCACTCCCTTGGCCTCCTCATCAGCTGTTTCTAACAAATCTGTGTTGTCTAGTAAATCAGTCAGAGGAAAGCTGCAATGACGGCAAGGAGATAGTTTGATGTGCTACTACTAACTGGGAACAAGAAATTTCTCGAAAAAGTATTTAAAACATTAACAAATATTAGCTGTTTATCAGGGTACAGAGGCTCTTTTGGCTTTGTTATCATCTTGTTTTAAAAAGAGTAAGTGATTTTAAAAAAAGGAATTCTAGTTTGAATACTTTGACAGTCACTCAAAGCACAAGACTTTTAACCCAAAAAATACTTGGCAGCATTTTTCCACTAACTTCTATTTTGAAAATGTTGTTACTGCAGAAGGTAATTCATTTTGGTTGCATAGCACCAAATTCTTAAAATAAAAACGCAGTGTATCTCAGATATTTTGCGATGAAAAACTAAAGAAAGAAAGCACCATCAAAATGTGGGCTTGCTGGATACACCATCGATGGATCTATGAATTGGTTTAACCGTTCTGGAAAGCAAGTTGTAATGAAGCTAAGAAATTAACAAAAGCATCCACCATTTGACCTAGAGATGCCACAACCGGGCATATGTTCCCCCAAAGAGGTAGAAGACAGAAAGATCCCATATAAGCCGAAATATTCATAGCAACATTTTTTGTGGTGACAAAGAATTGTAAACTAAGTAGATGTCCATTGATAGGAGAATGGTTCAACAAACAGTGGTACAAGACTCTAATGGAATCTTACTTCAGCATAATAAACTAGATCTAGTTTAGCATAACTAACTAGATTAAAATAGAATCTAGATAAGTGTAAGAAGACATGAAATCATGCAGAATGAAGTAAACAGTATCATTAAAACAATATTCACAACATAAACCTCTTGAATATTATCCCTTCTCTCCCCTCTGATACTGCCGCCACTCCACTGCAGGCCTTCATCACTTCACATCTGGATTACTGCAATACCCTGATGGGTCTACCTACCTCAAGTCTCTTCCCACTCCAATCCATCCTCTATTCAGCCACCAAAGTGATTTTGCTAAAACTTTGATCCAAACATCTCACCCCCACCTTTCTACTATTCAATAAATTCCAGAGGCTTCCTATTGCCTCCAGGAACAAATACAAAATGCTCTGTTTGGCACTCAGAGCCCTTCATAACCTAGCCTCCTCCTACCTTTCCAGTCTTCTTATACCTTGCTCCCCAACATGTACTCTGATCCAATGACACTGGCCTTGGGGCTATTCCGTGAACAAAACACTCCATCTCTTGGCATTCTTTACTGCAGAAAGAGCAACTCTGATGGGTTAGCCACGTTGTTCGAATGCCAAATGTATGCTTGCCAAAAAGACTATTTTAATTGACACAGGGAAAACGCTCACATGGTGGTCAGAAGAAGCAATACAAGGACATTCTCAAGGTCTCTCTTAAAAACTTGATGGAATTGATTATGTGACATTGGAAACACTGGCACAGGACCGCTCAAGCATGGCATACCCTCATGAGAGAAGGTGCAGTGCTCTATGAGCAAAGCCGAATTGAAGTAGCTCAAAAGAAATGCAAGACGCACAAATTTGGAGAACTGACCCCCAAATATTCACATGGACTATTTGTGCCCAACCTATAGCAGTACAACATTCTGAGCTTGTATTGGTCTGATCAGCCACAGTCATACATGTTGCAACTTGACTCTAGCATAGTGATGTCACTTTGGTCCTCTTCAAGAACAAAGGACGACAACCAAACAACCATCTCTAGGCTCTGGGGATTTTCTCTGGCTGGAATGCACTGACCTCCCTGGCTTCTGTTAAGTCTCAACTACAATCTCACTTTCTACAGGAAGTCTTCCCTAACCCTTCTTAATACCAGAGCTTTCCCTCCTAATTATTTCCTATTTATAGTGCTTTGCTGTGTTTGTTTGCATATAGACTCCCCTGCTTCTGGAGGTCAGGGACTATCTTTTGTATTTTTGTACCCACAGTACTTAGTAGCGTCTGGCACACAGAAGATGCTTAACAAATGATTACTGATTGTTTGAAACAGAAATACCAAAAAAAAAAAAAAAACAAACAGAGAAACTGAATGCTATATAATTATAATGACCAAGATTGGACCTAGAGTTCAGAAAATGTACACTCCACTCCACCCTCTTCTGCAGAAACATGGACGATGTTTGTGAAATATTGCATATACTGTCAGACATAATCTTAGCTTTGGTTTTGATGAATTGCTTTTACCCTCCCTTTTAAAACATTGTTATAGGGATGGCTCAAAAGGAAGGAGCTCAGATATATGTGAAAATGAAACTGATTTGAAAACGAGATATCATTAAAAGTTAGATAAAACCTGTTCCCCACGCTCTACCCTCCACCCTCCACCCCCATTTAGGCCCATCGTTGTTGAAAGGGAAGTAGAGTGGAAAAGAGCACTGGATTGTGAGTGAAAAGATAGAAGATCCAACCCAGTATTGGGTCATTCAATATTTAGCTGTATGGCCTTGCATAAGTCAATTAATGGTTATGGTCCTAATTTCCTCATTTAGAAAACAAAGAGCTGGACTAGATGACCTGTAGGTTCCCTTCAATTCTAAAATCCCACAATCCTATGAACTCGAATCACCTTGTCAAGTAATTAGTCTTCAGGCCCTAATAGCAATGTGAACTCTATCATATTCCAAGCCTATGTGAAGAGTGGAACTTTGAATGTTTGCCGGGGGCTGAGACATTAAAAGGGCAAGAGATCTGAGAACTTACTTTATTCACTTCTTGTTACCCCAAGAAGAATTCTAATACAATCTATTCCCAAGCTCTCAAAGTCCCAGGGGAACCCAAGAGGAAAGCAGCAGCACGGAAGCAGCTGAGAGAAGAGGGAGATGAAACAGAAAGTAAAGTATGAACTTTCAACAAGGCTTTATGCATCTTGAAAGGAAAAAAAAAATAGGACCCAACTGCTTCACTGATCTTGCTAGTTGATAGCAACAGAACACCAAGAAGAATGATTGCTCTGAAAATCCAGCTGATAAAGTTCTCAAAATCAACAGCCACTCTAGCTCTACTATGTAATCCCCTTTTGGAATCTGGACCAGGCAATGACCTATCTGGACAACTCTTAAACTGCACATTCCTGGTTTCATCATTCAACTGAAGGGCCCTTGAGATGACATACAAAGGTCACAGGGTCTTCTTTGCTAACTTTTGGGGTATCTCAACTCTCTTTCACTGAAGACTTCTTCAGTGCCTGTATTACTCAAAGAGTATCTAATTACATAATAAAATACTGCTACTATTTGTATTACTTACCTCACAGGATTAGTAAAACTGCTTTAAGCCACAATAAATGAGTTACAATTTTAAAAATGTCTGTGATTTCATCAGCATAGGCACTTTCCTCTACCAATAGAGGTAGCAATCCATTCATGACTAAGCAGGTACTTAAGTAGCTATCTTCCCCACTCTCCAGGGGCAAACAAACCAACAAAAACCAGGAAGCTCCAATTCAGGCATTTAAAGTGGAAACAGAAGTAAAACAAAGAAAGCATCACAAAGTGAGGTTCAGAAAAATATTTCACTCAACAAATGGAAGAGAAAGGGGAAGAGAGGAAATTAGAGAGCAAATTAGGGGAGGCATTAGTCCTGAGTAAACTTCTAAGGATAAAAATATTTACAGCTCTTTTTAAGGGGGCAAAGAATCTGAGGGGGTCCCCATAAACTGGGAAATGCCTGAATAAATCATAGTATGTAAATGTGATGGAATACTATTGTGGGTTGCAAGAAATTTTGAAAGGGATGGTTTCTGAGAAATCTAGGAAGACTTGTATGAAATTATGCAGTGAACAAAAGCAGAACAATTTCTACAACAATAACACAACCTTGAAAGAATTAGGAATTCTGATCAGTGTAATGACCAACTGTAACTCCAGAGGACTAATGATGAAATAGGATATCTACTTCTTTTTAGAGATGATGGATTCAGAATGAGACATATTTGGGGGTGGGAGAGAGGAACTAACTGGTCAGTGAAGAAATTCTTTTTGCTTGACTATATATAGGTTTTTCTTTCGTTCTCAACTGGAGTGGAGGAGAGGATGGGGAGAAGGTAGATTTTTGCTCATATAAAAAAAGCAATTTTTTAAAATAATAAACAAGAAATCTTGGAATACAATATTCCAAAGGAAAAGAATATAGGGTTATAACCAAGGATAACTGTCCCAGTAAAGCTGAGTATCATCCAACTTAAAATAGAATCTTTTAAGCAATTCTGATGAAAAGACCAGAGCCAAATAGGAAACAAATACAGGAATTCTGAGAAACCTAGAACAGGAAATTTATTTGAGCAAATGGAAGAAATATAGGATAATAAAGAGCTAACAATCTAATGGGGGAGAAGAAACAAATGTCCTTTCAGAACCAGGAGAAAAATTTGTACAATAACAATACTGTAAAAAAAAAAAAAAACTAAAAGACTTAAGAACTCTGTTTAGTCAATAAGCATTTATTAAGCTCCTACTATGTGCTAGACACTGAACTAAGCTCTGGGGATACAAAGAAAGGCCAATGATAATTCCTCTTTTCAAGGAGCTCTAAGAAGAGAGAAAACATGAAAACAACAATGTAAAAGCAATGACCAACCATATTTCCAAAAGACCTATGTTGAAGCATATTTGTAACAGAGAAAAAGGCCAGGTGGATTCAAGATAGAGGAGATATACATTTTTGGACGTGACCACGGTGTGGATTTGTTTTCCTTAATAATGTTTCCTTATTAGAGGAAGAGTTTGCTACAAAGTGTTTTATTTTTTTCCTGTTTCTTAACTGGTGGGAATCCAAGTCTCCGATTAAATTGTGAGGTCTTTGAAAGCAGGGATCATTTTTTGCCTTTCTTTGTCCCCAGGCCTTAGCACAGTACCTGGCACACAGTAGATGCTTAATAAATGCTTGTTGACTGACTGGTACTCCTACTCCAAAAAAAAGATCATTGAAACATTTTTTTTAAAACACAAGCAGTCGTCCAAGTAACAGATTGAATTCTATCTTTTTTTTTTAAATAAGCAGTATGGAATAGAGCTATTCATGGGTTCTTAAATAATCCTCTTTTTGTGTACATGCAAAGGCTCTATCTGGTGCTTTAATTCAAAATTAAAAGTACTAAGGAGAATTAAAGAAGTTACTTGATGGACTTAGAATCAGCTGGTTGATTCCAAAAATGTAAACATATTGGTAGTTTGGTGTATAGAAACATGCTTCCACAGAGGGAGGCTATTTTCAAAACTGCCTCAAGCTTGGAAAGGGATCTTAGACTTTGCTTTGTCTGAGAAGATACCTGGATACTAATGAATGTCTAAAATTCTATTTTCATCCCCTCCCAAATCCTTAACTCCAGCTATCTAGCTTCCCTCTAACCAACCTCCAATGGTCTCTTCTCAGGCCTCCTACTAGCCGTCCCAGCAACATGGCACTATTAACTTTCTCACTCACAGCCCAACTCTTCCTCATTCCAGTCTGATCAGTTCTTAATCTCCTTTGTGAGATCATCTTATCTATCTTCCCCCTAAGAGGGGAATACAGAAATCTTCCAAGGTTCTGTCCTGGGTCCTCTTTTTTATGTCTGTGTGTGTGTGGGGGGGGGTGCTCGAGGGGGTGATGAATGTGAGGAACATTTTATTTTCTCTTTTGGTAATCTCATTAGGTTCCAATGGATTCAGTTATCACCTCCAAATTGATGACTCCCAAACCAATTTATATCCAGACATAATCTCTCTCCTAAACTGGAGTCTCCAAGTCAAATACTTACTGTTTACCAGCACTTGGATAACCCATAGGAACCACATACTCAACATGTCCATATTAGAACTTTTATCTTCCCCCCTAAAACTAGCCTTCCTGCAAAATTTTGCTGAGGGCGCCATACTTTCAGTTACCTTGTTTTTGTTGTATTTGCACACTCAGAATTATCCCTTCATTTTCCTCAATTCCCCAGTCACTTGCCAAGACCAGTTGATTCTATCTACACAAAATCTCTCAAATCCATTCCTTCTCTCACTCAAACAGGTCCCTCATCATCTCTCACCTGGACTATTATAATAGCCCTTTCTGCTTTTCGTCTCTCCTGTCTCCAAACCATCCTTGCTAAAACTGGCAAACTACTCTTCCTAAAAGCCAAGTCTGACAATATCATTCCCCAGCTCAAGAATTTTCAGTGGTTTCCTATTGTCTCTAGGATAAAATAGGAACTCAGCCTAACATTTCATACGCTTCCATGAACTTTATGTTTTAATCAAACTGAACTACAAGCTATTCCCCCAAGTGAACATTCCATCTCTTATCTTCTTCATGCCTTTGCACAAGTCAGCCATGGATGGAATGCACTCCTTCCTCACCTCTGTTTCTTATAGAACCTCTAATGCTCTACACAGTTCAGCTCGGGTGCCACCTTCTATCTGAAAACTTTTTTGAATTATTCCTCCAAAAATAATCTCACACTTACATGAGAGTGTATGTGTTGTATCACCACAACAGAATGTAAGCTCCTTGAGGGGAAAGACCTTTTAATTTTGTTTTTACAACCCCCAGTACTTTGCCCAAAATAGAAATCTGAAAGACTAGCCAAAACTGCTAAGTAGGAGGTAGTACAATATAGCAACCTCCATACACTCTTACAAAACTATTCCACTAAGATGTGAAAAGCATCAAAGTCCTGATCAAGAAATACAAAGAAAAAATCACAAGTCATGAGTTATTTTCCTGACCCAAGCCAACACAGGAAGAAAAGCCTGGGTACACTGGGAAGGAGAACTCGTCAAGAAGGTCCTGTGAAGGGCCTTCCAGTGTAGGCACTGCACTGGAGCCAGCCTACTCACACCTTCTCTCCATTGTCCTGTGTGTGATTTTTATCATAACCAACAATTCTTAATTCTTTAGCTTTTGGGGTATTTCTATGATTCAGAAACATGTAACATCGTTAGAAGACTACTGGTGTTAAAAAGCTTAGGACTAACAAACGTACCAATCAGCCAAATAAAATCTAATCACTCTCTTCCTCTTGCTCTATTCTGGGCAGAATTCCACATTCTATCCAACTGTAGAGTGTGGTTGGAATCAATGGCAGTCTCAATCCGCTTGGCTTTTCCTGTGTACATGGTTAGACTAAAGCTGTGACTACAGATATCATTTAGAGAGCTCCTCAATTTTTGAAGAGGTCTTGATGCAATTAGCACATTGTCATTTCACAACCAGGAACACCTGTAGAATCTCACCATCTGCAGGGAATCCCTCTTCCACTCATAATTTGTCAAGCAATTGCAAGAAAAAAGCTGCTGAGATATTAATATAAATTTGGTAACTGATTGAATAAGGGAATTAAGAGAGAATTAATCAAAATGCAATGTAAGTTTCTTGAGAACAGGGGATGTTTTTCATTTTTTTTATCTGTAGTGTCTAGTGGATTACAAGTGCTTGAAAAAGGCTAGCTCAACTTTCAATTTAATGCAACTCAGTTCACCAGCATAGTATTGGTACCAGTAAATTGATGGTGCCACTGAAAAGAATGAGTAGTTAACTCAGAAAAAAAAAATCACTGGCTCCAGGGGATTAAGATTTTTCAATAAGTGCAACTACATTAGTAACTTTAGACTGTAAGCTCCTTGAAGGCAGTACTATCATTTTTAACATTTCTATCCAAAGCTCCTAAGCACAATAGGAGATAGCTATGATACTGGATGACAAAGCCTAGATTCAAAAAGATTATGGCAGGGCAAAAGGACAAGCCAACTCTAAGTTAAAAATGGATGTCATTTAATTCAATGCGAAGTTATACATGACAGTTATATGAGATTCCATGCCGCTTTGGGGAGGGAAGGGAGAAAATCTGGAACTCAAAACTATGTAGAACCGTGTGTGGTAAACTAAAAATAAATAAAGAAATTAAAAAAAAAAAGACAAGTTCAAAAAAAAAAATGGATGTCATGAGACAACATTTCACATGACAAAATCTGAAGTGTTATTTTCCAAAAAGACCTGAGATTTTAGTGACTATTAACTCAGTCAACAAATAAAATATGAGGCCCCCCCCAAATCTGATTTTACTAGGATGCTTAAGTATAGTATCCAAAATAAAGGGACAACTAGGTGGCACAATGGATAGAGTACCCCACCTGGAGTCTGGAAGACTCTTCCCAAGTTCAAATCTGGCCTCAGATACTTACTAGTTGTGTGACCCGGTGGGCAGTCACTTAACCCTGTTTACCACAATTTCCTCCTCTGTAAAATGAGCTGGAGAAGAAAATGGTGAACCACTCCAGTATCTCTGCCAAGAAAATTCCAAATGAGGGTGAGTTGGACATGACTGAGGAACAACAATAACAAACCATACATAAGTTGCATATTGACTTAATTTTGAAGTGTAATGCTATGTTTTATGGCATTTTTCTTTGTTTCCAATTACTTTTTGTCAATTATTTTTTAATCTGGTCTCTGGCCCCTGGGGTGTGTATCTGATAATTCTGTTCAAAAAATGATCAGTTTAAAGAAAGTTTAGGGGACTTTTTTTAGCCTGGAGAAACAAGAATGAGAAAGAGATATGATAGCTCTTTTCAAATGTTTGAGGTATTATTATGTGGATGCAGAATAGCTCCAGGGGACAGAAGACCAAAGAGCAGAAGTCATAAGAGAATTTGTCTTGAAATAAGGAAAGACATCATCACAATTAAATGGAATGCTTTAGGATGTAACATGTATCCATTCACTGGATGGATTCATATAGGGGATAAGATCCTTTTATAATTTTTATATACTCTCAAGCATCAACAACATTGGTGAAGTATAGTATAAGGCAGATAGATAGTGGGTACGTGGGTATATTACAGACTTCAACATCCCAACCAGTTCAAAGATACTGGACGCTCCTCTAATTTAACTTTTTTGGACTAGGACTGCAGCTATTTCAAAGAAATGTGAGAAGAGAATCCCAATATTTTTTCCCCTCAAAATGGTGGAAGGGAAACCCCAAAAAGGCAAGAGAGACTAAAGAAATGATTTTAAATTAATAAGCCTTACCTGTCTAATGTTTATAATCACTTCCATAACATTGAAAGTTTTTTAATTCGGGAAGAAACTCAATTGTTTGGTTTCACAAAGCACTCCTTTGACATTCATTTAAATCAAGAGTAAGCAGATGACTACAGAATAGGAAAAAAATGTTTCTCAGCAAACATTATTTTCAAGATGATTTTTTTTTATAAATTATATCTTACCACTTAAGAATGATAGTGAAAATATGCTCCCTCCCTCTCAGTATAGAGGCAGCAGACTAAAAGGCTAAGAGGAAGCAAACATTTTCTGATTGTGTTGATCTGTTTTGCTTAACACAGTAATTTATAGTAGAAGGCTTTATCTGAGATAGAAGGTGTATCACTGGAAGGTGACATCAAAATAAGGTCAAGAACATCAATTTTTTTTAAATCATCTGGGGAGGGAAGAACAAAATAAAATAATTAGTTGTACCAAGTGTTATGTTCTCGTAACTAGAGCTGAAAACATTTCTAAATAATGAGAATGTTATTTTTAGGTTAAGATTCTGTATTATACTTTTTAAAAAACCTAGTCATTACTTGTGTGGTCTTTACTCAAGGACAAAAGGTTGTGGAGTAGCATCTGCTTGGATGCTGCCAAAAGGGGAAAAAAAATGCACAAGAATTTTATGTATTCATCTTGTTTTAAAGAAAAATCAGGTGTCAAAATTGTTTCACCCCTGAGAAATTCCTTGCTCTCACACTTAGCTCTGAAAAAAGCAGCTTTGACACTGTTTTGAATTTATTACACACTTAAAAAAAACAAGCTGTACATAATACATTCCATTTCATATACAATTCCCTTTTTTTTTTTAAAAGTATAGAGACACACGTGTTCATGTTTGTTGGTCCAGGTCAGAATAACAAAAGAAGCAAAAAAAAAAAAATAGAAAGATGGGAGGGAGGGAGGGAGGAAGGAAAGGAACGAACGAACGAACGAACGTAGGAATCTTGTCTCTGCCAAGATAAAAGTGTCAGCATTGATAAACAAAATGTAAAAAGGTCATTCGAACAGCCACCCCTAAAATCTAGAATTACAGCTTCTAGTCAGCCACAGCCACTGATCTGACTAATGACCTCACAAAGGCGTATATAACTATTCTTTCAAGAGGAATGGGAAAGTTATTAACTTTAGCTAATCTGTATACTTTTTCATTTAAGGGAAAAACAAAGCCATAACGCATTAAAAACAGCAAGAAGCTCCTTCCTTTCATTTCTCAGAGGCCTGAAACTCTTGACCTTTTTTGTATATCTTGTTATTAATACTTGGTATTAACTTTAACTCACTTCTCCAATATAATAAAATGTGTTTTCCCGATTGTGTCTGTCTCTTTCAGGATGGAATACAAGGGCTACTCATAGGGAAGATTCCAGATTCCACTAATGATCAGCTGTATTTCCAACGTGGGCTAGTATACCCCCTCCTTAAGGCAATCTGGTGGACCACCTGTTCCCGTAGAACTCACTATATTAATATAAAAGTTAATGCAAACACCCAATCATCTTAGTCCCACTGTGGAACACAGATCTCCTAGCCTCAGTTGGGATTACGAGTATGCACCAACATGGCTAGTTCCAACTGGGAGAATGGAAGGAATCGCCTACTGTGTGCCAGGCCCTGTGCTAAGCATTATATAATTATCACCTCATTCGGTCACCTATTTAAAGAGCTCAAAATACCTAAAAAGGTACTGGTACTCACAAGACCTCCTTTAACACTAGAAGGAACCTTACTGTCCAGCAAATCAACTCCCTCATTTTCTAGATAACGGCAGCTTATTTTTACAGAACAATTAATATTTATAGAATGATCCAAATTTCCAAAGCATTTTCCTCCTAACCCTGGAAAGTGGCTAGTACAAATAGTACTATTTGGAAACTGAGGTCCAGAGATGAGAGAGCCAGGATTAGCCAGGTCTCCTGAATCCAAGTCCAGGACTCCCCAATTCACCAAATAGAAAAGATAAATAATAATTGTATTTTACAAATGAGTTAGAAACATACAAAGGGGAATCATTCCAAGGAAATGCTTATCAGTGATGGAGCTGGGATCTAGCTTTTATACTAGTTTAAGACATGCAATCTAATACCACAATTGGAAAGGTTGCTATATCCCAGTTCTCTAATCCAATTTGTTTTAAGGTGGGGTAGACAGGGTGATTGGTTCACTAACATTATTTTACATGACAATTTGCCCAAGTCACAAACTCCAAGCATATTCAAGTTAGGCAAACACTTGTTAAATGCCCAATATGTGTGAGGTTTTAAGGTATTTGGTTAAAAAAAAAAGTTACTGCACTTATGAAATTTACAACCAAACTGGGGGAAGGGGGAAGAATAAGATGGTAAGTATGATAAAAACTACTATGTGATGAGAAGAAGTCCAGACAAAATAGTATAAAATGTCACATGCGAAAGAACTTGGTTTCAGCTGAGGCCAGAGAGCACAGGAAGAACGAAGAAGAGGCACCACAAAGGGCCTTATTACACTAGAGAGGATTTCAATGATCAGGAAGAATTCTAGGCAAGAGAAACAGCTTGTATCAACGCATGGAGTTGGAAAAGAGCAGGATATAACAGGAAAAGTGCCAATAATCTCTTTTTTGCAAAAACACATAGCATATCAAGAGAATTATGGCTAGAAAAGTAGGTTAGAATCAGATAGTTAAAAGCCTCAAAATGTCAGGCTAAGAAATTTTTATTTTGTCTTATGGACAATGGGATGCCTCTAAAGATTTCTGGATTTCTGAACAATCGATACACATTTAAAGGCACTGTGCTAAGAGCCAGCTAAGTCCTAGGAATACAAAGACAAAAATGACACAAGTTCCTGCTCTCCAGGACTTTGCATTCTATCAGAGAAGACAACACAGATGTACAACTACAATAGGTTAGGGAGGGAGGGGACTAGCAGATCCATTGCAGGCATAGGGGAATAGCATATGAAAAATATATTTGGGCTTGGCCAAAATACAGAAAAGAGATTAAGGTATAACAAGGCTAGAAAAGTAGGTTGAAGCTAGGTAGTAATGGGCCTTACAAGCCAAAAAGAGGAACATCTTATTTTAGACTAGAGCAGAGGTTCATTAGATAGGCTCCAATGATCCCATGGACAAATTTCAGGGAGTCCACGAACAAGGATGATTAAAAAAAAACAACACATTCTTATTTTTTAAAAGCCCCAGTTAAAATTTAGCCTGTATGTAGAGGTTTACAGTTCCCCAATTTGCCAGAAGTCTTGGTACACAAAATGGTTAAGAGCCCATGTACTCACGAACCAATAGGAAGCCACTGTAATTATGGCATAGGGGACTGGTCAGACCTGAACTAAGAAATTACTTTGGCAGCTCTGTACAAGATGGATTGAAGTGAGGACAAACTGGAGATAGGTTAATTAGGAAACTATTGCAAAAGATGACACCATATAGAGCACTGAGCTTGGAATCAGAAGGCTCATCTTCATGAGTTCAAATCAAGCGTCAGACTTTTCTTACTAGCTGTGTGACCCCTCATCTATAAAAAGCGCTGGAGAAAGAAATGGAAAACCACTCCAGTATCTTTGCCAGGAACATTCCAAATGGGATTACAGGTAGTTGGACGTGACTGAAACAACTTAACAACAAAAATCGCAGTGTCAGGGACAGAAGTGATAAGGGATTGTGTGAGCAGACAGAAAATGACCATTTTTAGAGATTTTGAGAAGGTAGGAACAGCACTTGGTGACTGACTAGATGTGTGGAATGAGAGGAATCCAGGATGACATCAAGGTTGCCAACCTCTGTGAAGAGAAGGTAGGTAGTGGTGGTGGACTTCAAAGAACTACAGCAACTATGCCATTTGTATCTAGTAGATGGCTCTCTCGTTATTCAATGTAAGTACTCCCTTTAAAAATCACATTCAAAGCAAGTTCATTAAAGTGAGATACTTCATGGCTGCTAAAACTATGACTATCCTTTCAAATTTCTGTATGGCAAAAGGAGTTTCATTCTGTACTCTTAGAACCATAAAAATTACAGCTTATATTATGTCTCTAAGTGCACATTTCCCTCTTTTTAGGATCTCCTTGAACTGGTTCATTGATTAAAAGACTGAGGTGGTCTAAACTAAGTATCAAGAAAATTAGCAGCTGAATAAAGAGTAAATTGCAGCATGACAAAACAAAGAAAACATGCCAACTTGGAGGCTATTACAATAGTATAGATTCAATTTTATTTTATTTTCTATTGCAATAACATAACCAATGAGTTATGACAAACTTCAGGTTGGTGGCAGTAATAATACATAGAAGAGAAACTTGAGATACTTCAAGGGTAAAAACTGAGTAGCTTTGGCAACTGGCTAGATACAAAAAGAGAAACCAGAAAGTCAAAAGATGAAACTGGGGTTAGTTTAAGTAGGACGGTAGTGCCATCAACAGCAAAAAGGAAGTTCAGAGGAAGGGTCAGTTTGGGGAAAGAGAATGAGTTCAATTTCAGATATATCGGGTCTGAGGTGCTACAAAATATCCAGGAAGAGATAACAAGCCAACAACTAAAAAAGAGATCATGAAACTAATTTAGGGATAAGAATATGGACTGGACTTATGATTTTCATTAATATAGTAAAGTCCTGGCTGATGAAACTCCTACTCTACTAATGCAACATTCTCTGCAATGCATGCTCTTATGATAGTTACCCAGAACAATAAAAAGGTTAAGTGACTTGTCCAAAGTGTCACAATGAGGCAGGATTTCAACCCAGGTCTTCTGGGTCAAAGGTTGGCTCTTTATCCACTATGCCATGCTGCCTTTAAGATATGACTGATAAATTTATATTAATGAAACCCAAGGCAATTATTTTCGGGGGCAATTAATGTCAAAGGCACAACAAAGCCAAGATTTAGCTCACTTTTTTGGTTTATGAAAATGGAATGCAGCTGAAAATGACTTCATAGGAATTTTGAGTATTACATAGGATAAAGAGTCCTCGTTTTGAAAAGCAACTGTTCTTAACCTACCACCTGCTACAATAGACAGTGATGTTTCTCATCTGTTGCAGTTCACACCTGTGAACTTGTTAAGACATTATTTGGAGAAACAGAGGAGGAGCAAGAAAAGAGGGTTACTTTCTACACTTTTATCTACCCAGTTACATATCTAATCTCAGACACAGATGCAAACACCATACTTGGTCTAAAATTTAGACCTGCTAGTAAAAAAACTGGCCAAAGAAACATATTAGGTAAAGATATTCTAAGAACTGCTTTGTAATACATCTAAGTGTTCCAACACACAAACTGAGTAATTAAAGTATTAAACCATGCATACTCAGTAAGAACCTCCAATTGGAGCTCAGCTCATGTGATCAGTTCAATGTTCCACCCTCAAACCATCTGCTGCCAAACTCTCTTTTCAGGAGGAAGCCAACTTCTGTGGGTTAATAAATTTATAAAAACACATTTCATTTGTTGCAAAATTTCAGTGTGTAAAGTTTTATCCATAGCGATACAGGGGGCCATCTTCAATAATTCAAAAAAGAAGTCAAGAAGGGATGTTTGGGTTACATTTTATTAATATTTTTATATTTTAAAACATATGTCAAAATAAAATCATGGATTTTAGAGCTGCAAGGAACCATAGAGGCCATCAAATTCAACTTTATCATTCTAAAGATGAACTGAGGCACAGAGAAAATAACTTGCCCGGGGTCTTGAAGCAGGATTTGAACCTACACCTTCCTGAACTCTAGTCCAGTGCCCTACCCACTACACTAAGCTAACTGTCCAGGATAGCTAGCATTTACAAATCAGTTTCCGGTTTGCAAAGAGCTTTACAAATAGTATCTCACAACAATCCTGGGAGATAGGTACTATTGTTATCCCTATTTTACAGATAAGTAAATTGAGATGGAGGGTGGTTACCTGTTCAGAGCCACACAGCTAGTAAGTGACCAAATCTGGATTTGAACTAGGCTCTTCCTGACTCCAAGTCTAGTTCCACTGAGGCACTGTCTCTAATATGAAACTTTTTTTTAAAGTAAAGGACAAATGAATAAAATTCTACTTTTCTTTGTAAAGTCATCCCACTATGATATTATGAGTAATTTATCAAAGACCAGCAAAAGCAGGTGTGGGGAGAAAGTTTTAAAACATTTTGTGATCAATACACAATTGAAATAACTGTAATCAGAAAGCCGTGGACATATTCGACATATGACAGCAGGCATGTCACTGAATCACTCTATCCCCTACCCCTTACTATCTGTAAAGTGGGAAAGGTACATCACTAACTCAGTTCACAAGGATATCAGGATTAATGATCCTGCTGAACAAATTCATTAAATCAATGCAAATTTAATCCTACTCCAGGCTTCGCTGAATATAGCAGTGTTTTATAAGTGGTTAATTTGATCACACAGTTAGTTGCAGGAATTCATATTTGGTTTATTCTCCTGACACAGAACAAGCCTAAAGTTGGGAAGCACTTTAGATTTGGTTCAACTGCAGACTAAGGTATCTTTTTAATCTATCAAGTAGCTTTGGTTTCTGACAACACAGTTGGTCCCTTGCTGACCATATTAATTTGAAGAGTATCCAAAAAAAACTCACCATTCCATTTAAAAGTCACTTGTATAAATTTCCTACTTTTAAGGAGAGGGTATGACTGTGTATACATCATACTCTATTTATAGCATCCCTGAGAAATAAAACTAGCAGCTTTTAAAAAAACATACTGATGATGATTCACAGAAGCAAAGACAATCCCTGGATAGATGGTTTTGACATAGGCTTATTGTTTTACACAAAATTGGTGAAAAAACATCTTGGAGCAGTCTCCAACTTTAAGATACTAAACCGATTCTTCACAAGTGTTACCAATGATAAATACTTTGTAATTATCCATACCTTTATTATGCCAGTTGTTGACTTATTGTATTCTATTCCCTCTTTGCTTGCATCCATAAGCCCAAAACAGAAGTTTTCTAAAACCCTGTCTTGATCCTAAAGGATAAATTGTTTGAAGCAGCAGCTTTTCTTAGGATATATAAGCAGCATGGGCTTCCATCTCCTCCTGAATTTAATTTTATTGTTTTTTCATTACTTCAAAGTATTATGAATTCTCATAATGACACATTCAAAAATCTAATAGAAAAATATTCTCAACTATCTGTTACTTTAAATGAGAAGTGCCAAACTCTGCCCCAGGACGACCTAAACTAGATTAAAAAGTAACTGGGAAATATTTAACAAAATGAAATTAAAATACAACACAGATGTGACGTTAATTTGATTTTCTAAGTCAATATGTGGCCTGGCCAGCAGGAATCCATTTCTATTTTTGAGATTTACAGCATTGTTTTAGATTACCAACTAAAATCCATTAACAGAATAATTATAAGAAGAGGGCTACTGGTTTCTGAGTAATCACCAAAAAGTACACAAGCTTAAACTGGGGAAAAAATGACAACAGATTCTCCAACCTAGGTAGGAAAGTACATTATAAGTTCAGAATATCTCTGAAAGAAACCAGAAGGAAACTTGAAAAGTTCAGAAGAAAGAACGCTATCACATACATCACTGATATGCTTCTAGCAATTGAACCAAATTCCAAGAATCAGAACTGATATCTAATTTGTTTCCATTAAAAATTTTTTTTTTAAGTTTAAGAAAGGATACGAATCAGAATATATTACGCTGGATCTGACAACAGAGTATGAATCTGGTGCTAAGAAGAAGACTTTGCCAACCATTCAAAAATGTAGAAAACAAGAAAGAAAATTAGTCTTTGTTTAAAATGATTATTCAGCAGCAAATTTATTTCACTAACTGAAATATTTTATCAAAATTACTGTTAAGAGTAGATTAAAACCTATTTTAGACATTTCTCCATAGCTGGTTACAAGCAGCATTTTTATTTTTTAAATTAAATCACATTCTTTCCTTCAAAATATGTATTATAAACAACTAAAATAAAAATCTTTTAGGTACACAGATGAAATATATACCATTCCTTCAGATGAAACATATGCCATTCCTCCTAAATGTTAAGGCTTTTTGTTTTCTTCTCCCAAATAAAAAGAAATTATATTTTTTACTATGAGGTAAATGGATCATATTATGTGTGTATGTGCATATGTATGTGTTTGCGTATGTACATACATACATATACACACAAGTGTATACATACATACATACACAGAGACCTGCTAAGGCACCCACTGATCAATAAAGACCTAACATAGTTATATTAAGGAAACCTTAAAATTACATATGCATCCCCTTTTTTGATGCAAGAACACTTAGCATTATTATTTGTGTCACATAACTTCTTATTCCCTTTCTCAAAAGGGCTACAAAAAAGCACCACACAAAGGGAAACCTGACACTTAAAACTGGCTTCCCTTCCACTTTCCTCAGTTTGATTTAAGGCATCTTAGTAAATGTACACCACCAGTTGGCATCACAAAGCAGTCCCAATGCCTTAAATCAGGCTAACCACCAATTATATTTCAGTCATGGCTGCATGGACAGTATAGTCAACATCGCGATGGACTCCTGAATTCTTCACATTGCGTTCATGGACAAAGTCAGTGTAGTTTCTACAAGCAGCCTGGGGTGGTGGCAAGGCCCCTGTGCTCCACTGGGTTCCACCACGTTGACAGCGGTCACTGGCATCAGAGAGCCTGGATGGTTGGGGAGTGGGAGGGGAGTACAGTTAGTCATTAGAAATAGACAGGGTGGAGAGTACAAGAGGTAAAGGATGAGGTGACAAATGAGGATGCGGAAAAGCAGGAGCATGCGAGTGGAACAAAGAGAAAGGATGTATACAAACTCACATGTACCAAACTCACCCCTTTACTACTGCCATATTACAGAAGTCATATATCATTGTGAAGATCCAGTACAAAAAGGATGGTTTACACACGGCAGTGTTAAAGGACTTAATTAGCAACTCAAAAGTAGAAACAAATTTCTACTCCATGCAAATATAGAATTTAAAAACACAACAGTATCTCACTGAGTTAAGGAAGAAAGGAAGGAAGAAAACGAAGAGGCTTAGTGTGCAAGAATTAAAATGAGGGCAGGTTTCCCAAGTGCAAACAAATCCAGGTTTATGGAGCAAATTCCACTAAAGGGCAAAGTATTACACTGTACCTGCACCTGATGTAGCACTTTAAAGTAAGAAGTGAAACAACGTTTGAGTGTTTTGATAAGTCTTCTGATTTTTGCCACAAGGTCAAAAACAAGTTTGAAAGGTATTTTGGAAGCACCAGTATTAAAACAAGAAACAAGTCTTAAAACAAAAAACAAGAAATAGGAACCCTGATAGATGGATTTTGGGAGCTATAATTACTTATGGGGAAATAATTTATAGCATAAATTGTATTATAGCATGTGAATTGGAGACTGTCTTTTCCAATTACCAATGATATGCTGTGGAAATACACAAACTACTGAGAAGCATATCAAGGTTCACAGGAGAATTCGCTCAATCTTCATTAAAATAAAATGAAGTAGGACTCATCAGGCACAAACAATGTAATCAGATTCTCTGCTCCTTTCCAGAAAACAAAGCTTAATATGTTCATTAGTACATGCATTACTCTGCTTAGCAATCACAACTGGAAAGTTAAGACAAAACACAGAGGATTATATAAAATTTAATGTGTAAGCTCCCTCATTAATACTGATAATAGTCCTCCTGTAGAAAGGTAATGTTTGCTGGCTCATATCTGCTAAAAGCAAAAAATCCCAAATTTCTTACACTAAGAAACAAGACATAAGACAGAATAAATAGATTTTTAAATACATTAGAATCTCTCTTTTCAAAATGGATCCCTCTGGACACTACATACTAAATGTAAAACCTACATCATTCCTCAGATATTCAATAAATGATGTACCATGAACTTGGAAGCATTTGGGGGGGGGGGGGGAGTTGCTTTGTTTTCTTTTCAACAAACATGGGAACTGTGTTTGTTCATCTAAGTTAATTCACAAAATTTAAATCTATAGACCGTAATTTTTTTTGGATACTGAACCAATCAGAAAGGTTTCATGTGCAAAAAGTGTTTCCAAAATGCCACTTCTTATTTAGGCAGCTAATTTTTGTTTTGCTTGTTTTCTACTCTTCTATGAAAGTCATTTGCATGATCGTCATTTCTCCAAATCTTGGTAGTTTAAAAATTGAATATCCTGCATCCTGACCATTAACAAACCATTATGGTGGCACATGGCGGGGGGTGGGGCAGAGGGCGCCTACACAGGCAGTACTTTTATTTAGCAAAGGAGAGAAAAGAAGCTGAAACTTCTAATGGGTAATATATCCCAATTTTTGAAGCATATAAATTGCACTTCAAAAATCTCACTAATTTACTCATTTCTAGAGGAGGGCTATTTTTATTATTTATTTTAAAACAAACAAAATAAACTGACAATAATCAACAGTCAAGGCATGCATAAGAAATGAGCCAGTTATGGGCAGTAAGCATTTTGGATTAAAGGCAGAAAAATCCATCAGCTCCCAAGAAATGACAGCATTCATTCAGTTGCATCCCTCTGATTAGGCACGCCAGGGCTCATTCTGTTTTGTCAGTGTCACCATTTTGCTCCATTCCAGCCTAGTAGATCCCAGCACAATATACAAAATATGACACACAGCTCCAAATTGTTCTTTTTTTTTAATCCTTGAAACTCAATCAAACCCAATACCTCTCCTCTTTCTGACAGCCGTTTCCACTTAGCAAGAACTACAGAATCATATTTAGCAGACTTAAGTATCTATAAGCTAAAGTTTATCACCTCAGTAAATGTTGTGTTATAACAAAAGGAAAACTGCACACTCACATGCTATAAAAGTAACTAGCCTCCAAAAACTGACCGGGTGTCTATTTCAGCTGAAGTATATTTGAGTGCACATTGTTACTTGCCAATGGGAGTAAGTCCTAAGATCTTAGGAAATAAACCACATATGGCTATGTTCTAAGCTTTAGAATAGACATTATGACATAATTTAAAAGATTTAAGGGGAGGGATGATGAGGAGAGGCACCTAAATCTGAGATTCAATAGTCTTAATTAAAAATCATTTAGCATTAAAAAAAAAAAAAGACTAAGTCAGACCTATTTGGAGCTGAAGTCAAAACATTCCCAACTAAGGAATTACCCAGTATCCGCAAAGCACCTTGCAGTTAGGTCAAAAGGAGAGTTAAAAAAAATCAAAAGGAAAAGACGGAACAAAAATAATCACCAAACACCGTTCGCCCACCACCGAGAAGGAAGAGCCGCTTGCATAAAGAGCCGAATGAAACCTTGAGATCACCACAGACAACCCATTAGGTTTCAGACACTAAACAAACTAAGAGCAAGAAAGACAAAGAAAAATCCATTCGATTATCTATTTTGCCTTCACAGACTAACATAATGAAATACATGCAGCACCCAATACAAACCACCCAAATTAAATATTGCTTAAGGAAGCGTATCTTGCTTTCATTTCATTTGCTTGAAAAAGAGAAGAACCATTGATTATACCCAATAGGCAAACTATTCATATCTATGTGCTTGCTATAATAGCCAGAATTTGAACAATTCAGAATTCAAAAAACCTTTGTTTTCATCATCTTTTAATTGCCTTTCATTCTTTAGGAAGTAATACTGATTCTACATAGCTGGATTTTGTAGCCCCATTTTCCCCTCAATGAAACTTATTTTCCACTAGCATCCCCTTCAGGGATTACTTCTAAAATTTTATATTCATGTTACTTTGAAGAAATAACTTCCACAAGTAATGGACACCTATCTATTTGGGGACATTTTTTAACTGAGGTAAAACACTTCAGACAAGGCACCATGGGAGAGCATCCTTTAAGGAAAAAATTCTGCAGCAAGTCCTTAGAGAACACAATGAGTGGAAGTGAAAGAGCAGCTGGCAGTCAGATGGCCTTCTACTTAAAACAAGCATACTCTACAATCCTTCTCACCAGCAAACTTTATTTCCCTATCCCCACAGGGCTGAACTGTCATCAGACATTCACTTCTCAATTCACAAATATGAATAGTTTGTCTTAAATAATATGTAAATTCAGTGTAAGATTAAGTATTTGGATTGCGTGCATACAAGTAACATTTTCTCTGGGGTCAGGGGTTTACAAACCATTTCCTGTCATGATGGCTCATTCCTGGACTCCTTGGAAGATTTTCTATCTCCACCAGAACAGGACCAGAAGGGATGGATGAGATTACAGGCATAGTTGATCTTGTACCCCTAACCTTAGGGAATAAAACATAAAAATAATAATTTTACCTAAATATTTTAACAAACAGCCAATATGAAGGAGAGGAAAGAGGAATGACACCAACAGGGACAAAAATTGCCAAAAGCTGCATAATGATTGTATGATGACTGAAGGCAACGCGAATGGCTTAAGATTTATAGAAACTCCTAGAGGAACGAACTTCAAGTATTTGTAATCGCATCTTTCTTTACAGAGGTAAGAAATTTTTAAAAGATGTTTTATAGAGGCTTCCTTTCAACATCCACTAAGACATAGGATATAATAATAAAGTTGTTAACTTTATAGAAAGCAAAATTGACATGTGGAGAGGGTGACTTGACCAACCCCAACCACAAACATATCGCAGGGTTGGAATCAGATCTCTGATATCCTTAATACCAGTCCACTAATCTTCCTAATAAATAAGACAGACATAAGGATACAATAATAAAGTAATACACAAGAGGAAAGTAGGTTTACTGGCTTAAGAATTCTTGCTGCTTAGTGTATTTCAGGAACCCCGAGATGATCTTACTTGTTGGGATCCATTATTCTGGGTTGCAATATTCTTCTGGAGGCTACAAAAGAAAAAAAAATTCAATTTTCTAAATTGCGGGATTAATTTTTAGATCTCAATAGTTCTATATCTACATATAGGGAGAGAGACACAGAGACAGAGACAAACAGAGAGACATATGTCTTTATCTGTATCTATCTATATGTCAGACAGAAGTGATAAAGTAGCACACATTTTTTGCAAAGAAGTTAGCTATCATTATCTCTACTTCAAAATATATTAGCAGGAAACATCTGCTTTTAAGTTGAGGCTTGATTCAAGTGGCAATGACTGAAAGTCTCTATCTTTGGGGCAAGTTATAGTACTTTCTTCTGTCTAGGGCCATGACGAATTCCTGTATTTCCTCTTCTCTTTTCACATGTGATTTATTATAGATCACACTATCAGACTTTACCAATAGTTGCCACCTTATGACACTCCTTTGGCAAATGTCATCATTTCAAGGTATTCTTGCAGTTTCTCTGCCATCTCATCTCCCAATGTGTTCTTGGATCACCTTCCCGTCTTCCCGTCTTCCCCCATCCCTTGCACCAGCCAGTGTTAGCTTCAAATCTTGAGAGTTCACAGTGTGCATCTTCCTTCCAATAATTTATAAAAACAAGTAGAACTGGTTCTAAAACTGATCCCTGGGGGACCCATCAACTGTTTATACTTCTCTAACCATAGACGTGCCCCATAAGTCTTTCTTAATGGTTTCTTTCACTATAAATTGCACATTTTACAAATTTTACAAATCTCACTTTACAAATGAGGTGCATGAGACCCAGAGAGATTAAATGACTTTCCCAAGATCATCCGGGTAATAGGTGGTAGAAGCAGAATTTGAATCAAGGTCCGATGGTTTCAAATAAAGGACTATTTTCATCACACCATTTTCACCTCCTTTCTCTGAAGCCTTAGTTAATACCTAGAAGTTATTTCAATATCAAAGTTTCATGCCCCCTTTCCTCCAACAGATGGATATATAATTCTCTATTTTTGACAATTTTGAAAGTTAGGTTGCACATTTATTATTTCTCTTTGCTCGCTTGCATTAATTTTCAGTTAATAAACACTAAGCACCCACTCTGCGCCACATTCTTTACCAGGTACTGAGGAGAGGGTGGAGTCAAAATGGCAGAGGGAGGGTCAGTATTTTTGTTCTGCTCACCCAACACGCATCCTGGAAAATGTGCCAGATCAAATCATGATCAGGAAAGCCAAGAAGAAGTCATTGTGAGTCACTTCTCTGGCTCAGGGAAGCTTTTATCCAATCTAATCTACTGTCCAGGAGGGCTGCCCCACTAAAAAACCCACAAAGGTTATTGGGGTTTTTGCTCCTTTTTAGAGTGATAGCACCTAGGTTGTAGGATGTGTTCCAGATGAATATGGAGGAAATAAACACATTAATTAGATATATCAAAAGGAAAGTTAGACCTTTGGAAATAACCTAAGCTCTTTAAAAACTTATCTAGAAGAATGATTTTAAATTTGCTTATCAGGAAAATAAACTTAATAATGCTCTTAGCATAGTGTCTGGCACATAGTAAGCACCTAATAAATACATCCTAGATGACCAAATTTAATTTAATAGTGCCAAAATACTCTGTATCTACAATATTTATTGTGTTACTTAGTTCTAGAAGCAGACAATTCTAATTCCAAAAGCTAAAATTAATGCTTTATGTAAAATATTGCTTACCTGGATTCTTCAGGTTTCATTGCATTTGCTGGGAATAAGGAGTAAAAAGATTGCCTCCAATTAGTCTCACAACCATTATTTAGCTGCTCACAAAAGCTTTACTTGAAAACATTATTGTAGACAAAAAGAGTTAGCACCATTGATGCTACAGAGACCAGGCACAATCTCAGAAAAAGGTTTTCCTTTGGTAAATACATCAAATTTTCAGTCTCTGACAGTAGGAATCAGAAAAACAGGATGGGTTGGCAAGAATAAGAAAAAAACCACCAGCTTAAGAGATGAAATGGATTCAAATGCAGACACTATGACTTACTATCTCTGTGATCAGAAGGTTACAACTCCTGAATCCCAACTTCCTCTCTTGTGAAATGGGGACAATACCATCTTCCCCACCTACCTCAATTATAAGCAGTAAACTACATGAACTATATGTGGTGAAAAGAAAGGACTATGTAAAAATGAGTGATTGATATGGGCCATTTAGTCCCTATCTAGCACAGACAACATATTGCCACTAACTCATGAGGGGTTTCACAAGAAAGCTATAGACTTGAACTCATTAAAGTGAATAACTATTTCAGTTAAGGAGACACAGGGATAAGCCTCCTTGAACACGATCCAATGATCATGTAATCAATACTTCTAAAATAAATTATACAAGACGTGTGAGTTAATAGAAACTTGCCGGTGAGTAACGGCAATGCTAATGGAAACAATCATACTCTACCTGTTGTCTGCAGAGTTCGCCGGGAATACCGCTTGCTGGGTCGTCTTTCAAAGGCCGTTGACCTTCTCGCTTTATTGGTTTTTGTGGTCTGATACTCAGTTTTCCCACTACAATAAAGTAAAACAAATTACAAGACACAACAATAAATCTCCAGTTGAGAATAACTTGATACACACTAGACAGACAAATACAATGGCCAGTTCATTTTCAAAGCCCCAGCTTAGGTTTCATTCACTTCACATTCTAAGGGCTTTGAAATAATATAGCAGACAAGGTAGTAGTAGGGAAAGACTACATTTCCCAGAGTGGTGTAGGCACTTACTCACAGTATACTGCAAGTTTGGCTTTGAAAAAAAAGGACTTTAAAGGAGGAAGAGAAGAGAATTTTCCAGGAGTATGGTAGACATGGGCAGCAGCTATTACATTTCAAGGGCAAATAACAGGGGGTTCCCAATCTCAGCCATGCTCTATGAATGGGACTGGAATGCCAGTGGCAATAAACAAGTTCCGAAGGATTCCTAGGGTAGGATATGCTGGGTGACCTGGCTGGGTTGCACACATGAGCAAGGACCACAGACTAGGTAAAGGAAAACAGTTCCAAATCAAACCATACTACAAGGACTTTCCTATTAATGCTATGAATGTGTCCCTTGCTAGTGGACTCACTTTGAATACTATTTATGCATTATCTGTCTTTTAATAATAAATACATGTATTTTCAACATGTTTACTTTGCCTTGGTTGCTAGTAGGTGAGCTGATAGAACAACCTAGAAAATGAGCTAAATTCTGGTATTACCTGAGGAAACCCTGAGTCAGGGATCATTTCTCTAAATGGAGATGTTATTACTGAGAGGGGAAAAGGCTCCAAGACTGTGGACAGCTGGACAGTGTTTAATTGCTATAATAAACTGACTTACAATTATTACTGTCTGAGGCCTTCACTCTTCGGGTATTCTCTTGGAACTTCGAGGATGGGATAAGGAGTACAGTGGTGAGTAAAAAGGAAATTTATACTATCATATCCCAGTCCATGTTTATCTTAGGGGTGTTTTAATAAACTTGACTATCTCAAGTCCAAATGTCTCACCCTTATTAAGTGATTTAAGAACTTATGATTTTTGTCTCTTTTAGATAAGAATGAGGGTGAGGCAGAAAATGAGAGTTAGCTTTTGCAGTTAATTGTCCTCATGGGATAGTGGATTATAGAGCTGGTCTCAAAGTCAAAAGAGCACGGTAAAAGTCCTACCTCTGACAAACTCTGACAAAGGACTCACAGGTCTCATCCCTATCCCTAACCCTATTCAAAAATATTTAAGGAAATCAGTCTCTCCTCCCAACTTTCAAGCTACTAACTGTAAAGAGACTTAACCTCTGAAAATTCCCAGTGAGAAGAAACTCTCTGCTTTGTAAGCCAATCCACACACTGTTGTTATTTTAAATATTAAGTAGGAAAACACCCACCATTCCTTAATAGAATACATTCTAAAACCTAAAATTTAATTATTTTCATCCATCCCTTCCAATACTTTGTACCGTTTTCCTATGAATTCTAAGCCTCAGAATAGAAGTCACTTTTCTTCACTTCTTATGGGACAAAAAAGCCTTCAGGGCCTCACATTCCCTGTCTATAAAAGAAGCAGACTCGACTAGGACGCCAAAGGTTCCTTCTAGTTTTAACATTCTATGATTCAATGAAAGACACCACGTATAACAGGAAATTGACCTGTATCTGAACCGTGAACCTAAACGAATAAATCCTGATCGACTAGATCCCTTCTGAACAGGTCCTCTGAGACGAAAGAAAGCGTGATGCTCCACAGCACATTTCCATAAATGTTTGCAAGCTTTGG
Source organism: Trichosurus vulpecula (assembly GCF_011100635.1). Lineage (NCBI taxonomy): Eukaryota > Metazoa > Chordata > Mammalia > Diprotodontia > Phalangeridae > Trichosurus > Trichosurus vulpecula. Next base: position 301,970,720 of record NC_050574.1, on the reverse strand, counting down.
GGTGCTCTAGTCTAAAGACAAATGTGTGCTCCTGCTCTTTGCCCTGGAAAAGAAAAAAATTATGCAAGACAGATTTATTAGGCCAAAAACATACACAGCATTGGGTTACAAGTTCAAACATAGAAATATTCAGCATTAATTTTTTTAATCTAGTTATCCAGCTTATCCTCAACTTAGACAAACTAAGACAAACACTCATTTGTTATCTTCCAACTGAGCCCAAAGGAGTTTAAGTGGTTCATGTTTCTATACAGTATGTTACAATCACACAAGATATTCTCTCTTGTTTCACTTGGGTGACCTCACTGCACAGATATGCACATAATAAAAAATTCTCAGTCACTGTGAGACTATCATAAAAATGGGAAGGAGTATTATGAATTCAACCCAACTCCTCTCAATTAAGATGAAGTAGTCTGTCTACTTTCTTGAAAATATGCTGTTAAGATGAAAACATCCAAGGGTAAGTTTTAACAATGATGTTTTAAAAAGCCTAAGGTAGTCAGTGCAAATATCATTATCTTTTATGGCCTACAGTTGATTACTATATTACCAGGCCAGAGCAGACTCAAAATGGCTACTGGCATAGTTTACCAGTATTTCATTACTGGGTACTCTTCTAAACAATGTTAGCTTTCTTACAAAACATATTACAATGAATAATAAGCCATAAAATTCTCTAGAGCCTTCAAAAATTAAAGAGATGTATGCCTTTGATTTTACTTGTAAATTAAATAAACTGTTCAAACAGCTAAGATAAAGGCTCTATCTACTTAGTAAGATAAAGCTTAGATGATCGGTCTCTACTGAGAGACAACATTGTTAAAATCATAACCCATGTAGAGATTAAATAAAGGTCTATAAGGATATTTACTTTTAAAGAAAGATGATTTGGCAAGCATCACCTTTATATTAATTCTCTTGTTTTCACTACATTAGTATAGATCCAAGAATGTCTAAGTTAGTGTGTATGAGTCATCACACAATAAATCCACCAAAACAGATACATATTGAAGAAAAGTGAACAGAATCCTAAACTTAAATCAAAATGCAGAGTCCATTTCAAATATTCTTAATGGCAAGAAAGGAAAAAAATATTAAATACAGAAAATCCCCTAACCCTTAAACAAAATTAAAAATTTCCATTGCCCTCTCCCAACTAGAAAAGAACTTAGGTGTGCTGTATTCATGTACAACTTCAAGGGTCTTTAGTTGTTGCATAGTAATCACAGCAAAAAGTTATATTCCCTACCAATAACAAGTGATTGGAAAGCACATAGATGATACTTACTCCTGATGATGTCTTTACTAAGAAGAGCAAGAGAAAGACTGAGATTACTCCAAGCTCATATCTCGAGGCCCAATTTTAAATAAGGATTTACTAAGAACTATAACATAGAATAATGGGGCAGAATAATCATTTCACGGAAGGGCTGGGTTACAAGATCACACCTAAATACAATTCAGTCACAGTTACTAGAAGCCAAAATCCTCTTTAGAGCCCTGGGGCAATCTCTTAATTTTACACCTCTGAGAAAGGACTTGAAAGACTTAATATTTCAATAATTCATTTTACAGATAAGGAAACTCAAATCTAGCAAGACTAAAGGATTTGTTCAAAATCACAGATAATAGAAAAGTTGTTACAAGAACCCAAATAGTTGGATTCTTGTATCCTGCCTCCAAGTCCTTCCTTCATCATAAGCAGCATACCAATTCATGCTTGTGTACCACTGGATATCCAAAAAAAATTAGAAAGGAGAAAGGACAGAACAAAAAAGTAATTCAATTTAATTTGAGAAATTTCTATTAACTTTCTACTAACTACTCAATTAAGTTCAAACATTTATTAAGTACATACTACATGCAAGACACTTGCAGAGTTATGCGGATATAAGGATAAAAAACACTATCAGCCTCTTCCTTACTGGGGAGACACAATTTGTATAGGAAGAAGTAAATGAAAAATAATTTGAAGAGGGAGAGAGCTGTAACAACTAGGGGAACCAGAAAAAGCTTCTCATAGGAGTGCCCACATAAACCAAATCTTTTTTTTTTATTTAGTTTTCAGCATTGATTTTCACAAGAGTTTGAATTACAAATTTTCGCCCCATTTCTACCCTCCCCCCAAATCCAAGATGGCGCACATTCTGGTTGCCCTGTTCCCCAGTCAGCCCTACCTTCTGTCACCCCACTCCCCTCCCATCCCCTTTTCCCTTCCTTTCTTGTAGGGCAAGATAAATTTCTACGCCCCACTAACTGTGTATCTTATTTTCTAGTTGCGTGCAAAAACTTTTTTTTTGTTTTTGAACATCTGTTTTTAAAACTTTGAGTTCCAAATTCTCTCCCCTGTTCTCTTCCCACCCACTCTCCCTAAGAAGTCAAGCAATTCAACATAGGCCATATGCATATCATTATGTATAACCCTTCCACAATACTCATGTTGTGAAAGACTAACTATATTTTGCTCCTTCCTAATCTATCCCCCTTTATTGAATTTTCTCCCTTGGCCCTGTCCCCTTTCGAAAGTGTTTGTTTTTGGTTACCTCCACCCCCATCTGCCCTCCCTTCTATCATCCCCCCTTTTTATCTTCTTCCTCCTTCTTTCCTGTGAGGTAAGATACCCAATTGAGTGTGTATGGTATTCCCTCCACAGGTCAAATCTGATGAGAGCAAGAATCACTCATTCCCCCTCACCTGCCCCCTCTTCCCTTCCTACAGAACTGCTTTTTCTTGCCACTTTTATGTGAGATAATTTACCCCATTCTATCTTTCCCTATCTCCCTCTCTCAATATATTCCTCTCTCATCCCTCAATCTGATTTTATTTCTTTTAGATATCTTCCCTTCATCTTCAACTCACCCTGTGCCCAGTCTCTTTCTCTCTATACATACACACACACACACACACACACACGCACACGCACACATATACATACATACACACTCACCTATACGTATACATACATAAAGATATATATATATATGCATATTCCCTTCAGCTACCCTAATACTGAGGTCTCATGAATCATACACATCATCTTTACATGTAGGAATGTAAACAAAACAGTTCAACATTAGTAAGTCCCTTGCAATTTCTTTTTCTTGTTCTTTTTCTTGATTACCTTTTCATGCTTTTCTTGATTCTTGTGTTTGAAAGTCAAATTTTCTATTCAGCTCTGGTCTTTTCACTGAGAAAGCTTGAAAGTCCTCTATTTTATTGAAAATCCATATTTTGCCTTGGAGCATGATACTCAGTTTTGCTGGGTAGGTGATTCTTGCTTTTAATTCTAGCTCCATTGACCTCCGGAATATCGTATTCCAAGCCCTTCGATCTCTTAATGTAGAAGCTGCCAGATCTTGGGTTATTCTGATTGGGTTTCCACAATACTCAAATTGTTTCTTTCTGGCTGCTTGCAGTATTTTCTCCTTGACCTGGGAGCTCTGGAATTTGGTGACAATATTCCTAGGAGTTTTCTTTTTGGAATCTTTTTTTCAGGAGGCAATCGTGGATTCTTTCAATTTCTATTTTACCCTCTGGCTCGAGAATATCAGGGAAGTTCTCCTTGATAATTTCTTGAAAGATGATATCTAGGTTCTTTTTTTGATCATGGCTTTCAGGTAGTCCAATAATTTTTAAATTATCTCTCCCGGATCTATTTTCCAGGTCAGTGGTTTTTCCAATGAGATATTTCACATTGTCTTCCACTTTTTCATTTCTTTGGTTCTGTTTTATAATATCTTGATTTCTCATCAAGTCACTAGCTTCCACTTGCTCCAATCTAATTTTTAAGGTAGTAGTTTCTTCAGTGGTCTTTTGGACCTCCTTTTCCATTTGGCTAATTCTGCCTTTCAAGACATTCTTCTCCTCATCAGCTTTTTGGAGCTCTTTTGCCATTTGAGTTAGTCTATTTTTTAAGGTGTTGTTTTCTTCAGTGTATTTTTCAGCATTTTTGGGGTCTCCTTTAGCAAGTCATTGACTTGTTTTTCATGGTTTTCTCGCACCCTTCTCATTTCTCTTCCCTATTTTTCCTCTACTTCTCTAACTTGCTTTTCCATATCCTTTCTGAGCTCTTCCATGGCCTGACACCAGTTCATGTTTTTCTTGGAGGCTTTTGTTGTAGGCTCTTTGTTGACTTCTTCTGGCTGTATGTTTTGGTCTTCTTTGTCACCAAAGAAAGATTCCAGAGTCTGAGACTGAATCTGGGTGCGTTTTCACTGCCTGGCCATATTCCCAGCCAACTAACTTGACCCTTGAGTTTTTCAGCAAGGTATGACTGCTTGTAGAGTTAAGAGAACTATGTTCCAAGCCTGGGGAGATGTGCCAGCTCTGCCACACCAGCACTCCTCCTTCCCCGGGAACCCCCAACCCGGACTGGACTTAGATCTTCAGCAGGCTCTTCACTCCTGCTCTGATCTGCCACCAGGTGGGCCTCCAGCCGGAAGCAACTGCAGCTGTAGTTCTGTAGCTGCCCCACCTCCACTGCCCCCAGTGCAGTGGCTGAACAGCGAACTCCTTTTTAAACTCTGTCCCCAGCAGCTTTTCGCACTAACCTTCTCTGTTGTCTTTGGTGTTTGTGGGTTGAGAAGTCTGGTAACTGCTGCAGCTCACTGATTCAGGGCGCTAGGTACGCTCCACCCAGCTCCTGGTCTGGTTGGTCTGCCCTGTCTACAGTAGGCTCGGCTCTGCTCTGCTTTGCTCCGCTCCCAGCTCTGTGTGGGATAGACCTCACCCAGAGACCATCCAGGCTGTCCTGGGCTGGAGCCCTGCTTCCTTCTGCTATTTTGTGGGTTCTGCAGTTCTAGAATTGGTTCAGAGCCATTTTTTTATAGGTTTTTGGAGGGGCTCAGCAAGGAGCTCACGCTAGTCCCTGCTTTCCAGCCACCATCTTGGCTCTGCCCCCCCCACATAAACCAAATCTTAAGGAAGCTAATAGTTGATTCTAAGAGATAAAAGTGAAGAGGCAGAGGACTCCAAAAGCCTTTAGAAAACAGTCTGGCAGAAGCATGGAGATGAGTGGTGAAATGTTGAGGTCAGGGAGCAGCCTGGTGGCTCTGGCTAAAAGGGAATTGGGGGTGGGGTGGGGTAGGGGGTGGCACCAGACTGGGGAGAACTTCAAATGCCAGGCAGAGGAAGAGTGACCTAGTGAGGTGTGAGGATTCAGTGAAGAGTGGGCGCCTGGGTGTAATTGGGAGCTGCAGCAAGAGCATTTCCTCAGTGAAATAAGAGGTATCATCCTCTACTGAGAGGGAAAGAGGGTTGAGGAGAGAAAAGTTTTGGAATAGTCACTGAGAGTGAGCTATCACTCACTAACATCTACAAATAACTGACACATAACTTTCATTGCAACAATAAATTGTTTAAAAAAACCCTCTAAAAAGGGTCTGATGCTTTTCACATAAACATTACATACTTCTGGTTTGCCAGGGAGAATATCTGTACGAATATAATGAAAAAGGTGCTAAGGCAGAATGAAATAGATTCCAGTCAGCATTTAGTAGCAATAAGTTACTGCTGTGTCCTAAAGAAAGGATTCGGTGGGTAACTGAGAGAATACTGGATCCAGAGTTGGAAGACTCAAGTTTAAATTCTGGCTATGTTTAAACTGCTTAGCTGTGGATCCAGGCTCTTCTGGTTTCTGTTTTCTTGAAAATAAAATGAGGGGCTTGGACTAGATCAGGGGTGGGGAACCTATGGCCTTGAGGCTACATGTGGCCCTCTAGGCCCTTAAGTGCAACCTTTTGACTGGATCTCCTTGGTTCCCCATCCTTGGACTAGATGATTCTAAAATTCATCAGAGTACAAAATCTATGATTCCATGAAATATAGGTCCTTAAAGAACTCAAAAGGACATTTATGTGGAATAGTGGAAACTTCATTTTTTCATAGATTTTATTTTTTTAATAGAGGAGTTATATTTTGGGATGCTTTGCCTAGAAGGAAGAATAAGATTAGATCAGTAGTTCCAAACCAATGTGTTGAGAGCCATTAGAGAGAGAAGAGAGTTCTTCTTACCACAAAATGTCCTCAATATCCAAATGTTTACCAAAAATTACTGCATTTAAGAACAATAAAATATGCAGTTTGAATGCAAACACTATCCAATGAGCATCCTTGAAACTTTGTTCTGTTACTACGGACTTTGCACAGCTAAGCTTAACATATATTTTTCATATGTTCATTCATTAAAAAAAAAAAAGGTCTGTGCACTTGAATATACAAAATAATTGGGAACCACTAGCCTAGATTATTTTTAAGTTATTTTTCAGCCATGGTAGTTTATAAAACTCCCACCTGTTCATCATCTTCCACAACTACCAAAGTCAATTTGTTCTTCTTGAAGTCCAATCTGGTAATCTTGGGCCTATGAGAATAAGAGGCAGGTTAAAAATACTTATAAAGGACTTAAAGGCATTTGGAAGACAGAAGTACAGGTAACTTCATTTCCTAATCTATAAAATGGGAAAACTGAACTGCAAAATTAACTTCAGAACTCTTGTTCTAAATAAAATTGCCATATACTTAATTGTGAATTAAAAGAAAGGAAAAAAGGAAGGAAATGACTTTTATTCAAAGCTGTAAAAACCAGAAGTCTGAGCTGCAGAACATCTTGTATTAAAAGATTTCATGGTAATTGTGAGCACATGCGTGTGGCTGAAGGCACATGTCTCTCTCCAGTACACTCCTCACCACTCCCCAAGGCCACTTTGTAAAGTTACTTGGATGGCAACTGTAACTCTAGCGAAGTAGACTAGCCTCTCCAGGAGAAAGCAGGGGTTGAGAGATGCATGGTAGATGGCGGGGAAATGGCTTCACAGTAAAGCAAAAAGTAGTTAGAGCAAGCCTAAAATGGAGTGAGTACAGAAATTTTTCAAGTCAAAATAACCTTCCCTTACTCTGCTTTATGTGCTACCTCTCCCTATTAGAACGTAAGCTCCTTGAAGGCAAGGGCTGTCTTTACTTTTGTATTTGCTTAGCACACTACTTACAATCTTGCAGCCATTATTATAAGTAAACACTAAATTAAGAAACATACACATTATGAATAGTAATAAGGAGTCAGAGAGTTGCAGTGGTGTTAATTAAACTCAAGTTAGAAATAGATCATTGGCCACATATTGAAAAACACAAATTAACATTACCTGTGCTGTACTGTGTTTTTATTTATTTTGTTTGTACGGTATGTTTACTTTGTTAAATATTTCCCAATAGTGCTTTAATCTGATTCAGGCTACTAAGAGCTTTTTGAGGACTGAGCTTGATGCTGAAAAATTAAGCAACTTTGCCCAGGGTCCCATAGCCAGTATGGGTCACAAATAGAGGTGGGATTTAATCCACCAGATCTTCCTGGTGGATTAAAAGAGATGGCAAAGCCATCTCTTTATCCACTATAACATAAACATTTAAGCAAAAGAAGAAAGAAGAATAAAATTCTGGGAACCAAAAGTGAATACTCAATGCATGGAGAAAATTATTTTGTTCCTAGGAAAGCAAATGAGTACTAAAAATGCTATATAGAAAAAAATAACACAGATGCAAAGTAGAGACTATAAATTGTACAAGTAAAATCTTCTCATATACTGTGACTCCAAATATTCTAAGAGTTTACCATCTCACCCTATTCTGTCTCAAAGCTGGCACACAGTGAAAAGAGTACCAGACTTGGAGTTGCAAGATCCAAGTTCAAATCCCAACTCTGCAACCCTGGGCAAAAGCTATTGAATCTCTCCAGATCAATTCTTTCATCTATAAAATGAGAGGGTTGGAATAGATGCCTTTTGACATCCCTACTATCTCTTTATATTTATATTTATAATGCAACAAAAGTTTCATTCAACCTACTGAGTCTTTTTTTTGTCCATGGGAATATAAATATCTCTAATTTGAGAAAGAAAACTAAATGAATAAATGAAATTTATTTTACACCACCAGGGGTCAGCAAACTGTAGCTTGTTGGTCTGCTGCTGTTAATGGCCAATGAGCTAAACAGAGTTTTTACCTTTTTAAAAAATTTTATTGTATTTAAAAATGTAAAAATCATTGTTAACTTCTAAACCATGCAAAAATAGGCTACTGGTCATTTTGGGTACTCCAAGAGTACCCAAGTTTGCTGAACTACTTCTACTCAATATTAGCTAAGAGATATTTTACTCACACATTGAGGAAGGGAAGGAAAGGAAAAGGATGAGAGTCAAAGTTAGGAGGGAGACAGTGTAGCCTAGTAGACAAATGGCTAAACAGAGTTAAAAATCTTGTGCTTAAATAATACCTCTTAATACCTATTAGCTGTGTTACCATGGCAAATCACTGAACTACTCTAAGCCTTAGGAAAATCTGTAAGACTATAAATGGCTTGAGATCTGTATCAATAAAGGGATAAAATCACAGATTCTTGACATGTCTTGACACACTTTTTATACATCTTTCTACGTCTCTGTAATGACCTTTCATATCTATTAATAGAAACATATTAATTGGCCACATGAATTTTGCCTTTACTTGGTATGGTTTTGCCTCTCTTGGTAGACAGTTTAAAATTTTATTCTAAAAGATTTGCTTCATCTTTATATATATATATATATATATATATATATATATATATTTTTAGCACTGGGGAATGTTCATATTGCCTTCAAGTGAAAAATAAGCAGGGTAAAATATCTTTAAATCTGTTTTAAGTAGGCTTACCAAAAGAATAAACCGATTTTGGTCTCTCCTTCAAACACAAGGACTCCTGTTGGAGTGAGTCCTAGACTATAGTCATTTCCATCCCGAGCCTAATTTTAAATAGATAAAGATAAATATATTTTCACACAATATTAATTGTATGTAGCTTAATAAAATATATATTCAAAGAGCTATATTCTCTAAAATAACTTTCAGAGGAAAGCAAAAATTTTATCTATTATTTCAACCACCAGTCATAAGTTGCACCTCTAATGAAAGTGCTTTATACTATGGAACTATGCCCAAAGGGCTATAAAAATGTGCATGCCCTTTGACCCAGCAATATCACTCCTAGGGCTATATCCCAAAGAGATCATACAAGTGGGAAACGGACCCATATGTACAAAAATATCTATAGCAGCTTTTCTTGTGGTGGCAAAGAATTGGAAATCAAGGGGATGCCCATCAATTGGAGAATGGCTAAACAAATTGTGGTATATGAATGTAATGGAATACTATTGTGCTGTAAGAAATGAAGAGCAGACAGACTTCATTATAACCTGTAATGACATATGAACTGATGCTGAGTGAGGGGAACAGAACCAGGAGATCATTATACACGATTACAGACACACGGTATCTGTAAGGACTAACTTTGTAGACTTGACTCCTCTCATCGATGCAAGCTTCAAAGACAGCTCCAAAAGACTCATGATAGAAAAAGCTATTATGCACATCCAGAAAAAGAATTATGGAATCTGAATGCAGATGAAAGCAAACTTTTTACTCTCTTTTTTGGTTTCATTTCTCCTTTCTCATGACTCATTCCATTGGTTATAATTCTTCTTTACAACTGGACTATTATGTAAATAATTTCAATGTGAAGGTATATGTAGAACCTACATTGGATTACATGCTGTCTTGGGGGGAAGAAGGGAGAGGGAGGGAGAGAAAATTTGGAACCCCAAAACTTGTGGAACTGAGTGTTGTAAAGGAAAAATAAGAAAATAAATATGTAAAAAAAAAAGTGCTTTAGAAACAAATTCCAAACATACTTTTCACAGACCCCTCCGATATTCTATTTCCCTGAGTAAATCAGGAAAAATTTAAAAGGAAATTGTCACTGGTAAATGAGAGGAAAATAATATTTCATGTGTTCACTAGTTTGCCAAGTCCCTTCAAAAGTAAAAGTATTGCATCTTGTTTGAGAACACTTTAATTTCTGAACTGAAAAATGAAAAGTGAGCCCAAAACAAAGACCTAGTAAGTGCTTTTTCCCTAATCCATTCAAGATACTTTTCACGAATGGAAAAACTAATTAGAAGAGCACCTGCAGGTTTCAGTGGTCTAATCTCACTTATCTACAATTTGCAAAAAGGCATTTGGATTTCAGATATTATTTTACCTTTTTGTAAGGAGACTGACTTTTAAAATATCAGATCCATTTTGGCGTTTAACAGAGGAATTATCCTTTTAAAAATATAAAATCAATGCTCCGCCAAAGACAACACGCATATAACTTACCTAAATGGAAAATCTATTACCTGTAATTATTTAAAAATCTATGCTTTTGTGGATATGGAGGGTATTACCTCCTTCATGCAGATTACAACCCCTATGAAACTTTGTAAAACTGTCTTGGAAAAGTGGTAGGGCCAAAAATATTCACACATTGCAGCCAAACTGAGAAAGGTACTCTCCTAATCTAGGATGGTTTTTTGATAACAAAAAAGAGCATCAACTGGCCCATACATAATATTTCATGTGAGTCATATATTACATTATTTTAAGTATTTCAAAACACTCCAAAACTAAACATCGCATGTCAATAAACATGCACGAAAAGAGGAGAAAGTATCTCAAGGTCCCACTTGCCTTTACTACATGCATATCCACTCCATACATTTCTAGCCATTTGGCTTTGTTCAGATAGTTGGTCTCAGCCTGTGCTGGTGTTTGACCCCTGAAATTAAAGGAAAAAAGTAATCACCAAAAAGCCTCAAATTAAACATTAAACAACCATTTAGGTACAAGAAGAATAATGGTCAATGTGTGCTGGTGCTGGTACCTGTATTCTTTCCATTTCTCAAAAATAGCTAGCTCCATTTCTTCTGTCTGAATGGGCACAAACCTGAATTCAGACACAAGCTCAGGGCCATGTTCAGCAAGATCATAGTCACCAAGTTCAGCTACAAACACAAAAGTTGCACAGTTATATTTTGTTCAGTACAAGTGAGATTACTTCAGGCTAAACGTGTCTTGAAAGTCAGCTTTACCAACATAAAATACTACTGAAGTTGAAGACATCCAGTTTATTCTCATGCAATTATATATCCATCCTAATCCTACTAGATCAGATAAATCATAAAACTTACTAATAAGTCAACATATATTACAAAGAAGTCTAACTTGAATACCTCTGGGCCTCCCAGGGGGTAAACGAGCCCTTAGAAAAGCATTCTTTTTGATAAAACACAGCAAGTACAATAAATGATACAAAATTCTTAGGGGTCAATTGACAGGCATCAACCTCAACTATGTGCAAAGGAGTAGCATGTGTTAACAGAAAAAATCTCTAGACCTGGAGTCAGGTAACTTAGTTCTGATTATCCCAATTAAGCCAGTATGCTTCACTGGACGTCAGTTCCCCCATTCATAAAATTATATGTAAGTGGCTTCTTGGAATGATGGGGAAGGGAAGAGGTCTGGGGCTGTTCCTCTCAGGATACATCGCACTCCCCAGAGCCCCAGTGTGCTCACAAGAGCTGGTTTCCACATTGGGAGCTGAGATAATTAGCAGCATGCTGGCCTCTTAGGGCAAGGTTATGCTCAGGAGTTAGGGTGCACTGAAGTACTGATACGCAGCCCTCTCCAGAAAGCTCTCTCCTATCTGTCCTTAGACAGGCACTGCTAAGCTCCCAAGGGGAAAAAGTGACCCTGATGATCCACCCCACACATAGCTCAGGGTAAGCACCAATCTCCCTAACATCCTGGCCCAGAAAAACAACACCTGGGAGCCAGAGGGGTGCATGGGCCCCATCTGGCCTAGTGGTGTAAGTAAAGAGGATTTTGTCATCCTTTGTAGTGTTTAGTTTCTCAGGATCCATGGCCACGGCAATCTCTAGTTTCGAGGTGTTAGATAAATATTTCCCAGGCTCATAACCTGTAAACATCTGCACCACGGTTATGCAGTGAGATATAGGGGTGGTGTGTGATTCTTACTATGCTTGCACTGAAAGTTAACCCGTGAGGCATTCTTTGTCTGTTGCCCTATAAAGCAAGTGGGTCAGTAAGTGGGGAAGCCATAGGGGAATATGACAGTATTAATTTTGTGTGTGCCTTGATCAGCCCCCATCAAGGCTTGGGGGGAATCTGTTTGCTTTAACCAGCCCCCACTGAGGTTTAGGGGACTCTGTAGGAGTTGTAGCTCCTACTATAGTCTCACTGGTCCCTGCAAGAAGGGTAATTAGGGAATGCTGTAGGAGTTGGGGCTCCCATTATCAGCAATGCTTCTGAGAAGAGCGGGGTGGAGCCAAGATGGTGGCTGGAAAGCAGGGACTTGCTTAAGCTCTCCCCCAAGTTCCTCCAAACACCTGTAAAAGATGGCTCTGAACAAATTCTAGAGCTGCGGAATCCATGAAATAGCAGAGGGAAGCAGGTCTCCAGCCCAAGACGGCCTGGATAGTCACTGGGAAGGGTCTATCACATGGTGCAGAGAGTGGAGAGCAGCACAGAGTGGGCTGCGCCAGGACAGGCCAGAACCGGAATCAGCCAGCCAGAACACGCCTTGGGGCCATGAAACAGTGAGCTGTGGCAGTTACCAGACTTCTCAACCCACAAATGCCAAAGAACAGTGAGCAGGTTAGTGGGAAAACTGTTAGATGGGGTTAGAAAGCGGTCCGGGCCCGCCCTAAGGGTGGTGGAGGTGGTGCTGCTGTGGCAGCAGCAGGAAGCTCCTGCAGCTGCTTCCCAAGCCCCTGGCTCACACAGTGGGAGGAATCAAGCAGCAAACCACAACAGGAGTACAGGGCTTGCTTTGCCCTGCTTGGATCTGGGTAGCAATCCTGGTTGGCGGTTCTCGGGGGAGGAGCGCAACTGCGGCAGAGCTTGCGGTGACAGTGGAGTAGAAGTAGCTCTGAAAACAGCAGCACAGCCCCTAAAGCTTGGGACAAAGCTCTCTCTACTCTTCAAGCAGTCATACCCTGACAAAAAGCTCAAGGGTCAAGTAGTTGGCAGGAAACATGAACAGGCAGCGAAAATGGACTCAAGACTCAGAATCAGACCCAGACCTTAGAATCTTTTTTTGGTAGCAAAGAAGATCAAAACATACAGCCAGAAGAAGTCAACAAAGTCAAAGAGCCTACATCAAAAGGCTCCAAGAAAAACATAAACTGGTCTCAGGCCATAGAAGAGCTCAAAAAGGATTTGGAAAAGCAAGGAAGATAAGTAGAGGAAAAATTAGGAAGAGAAATGAGAACGATGCGAGAAAACCATGAAAAACAAGTCAATGACCTGCTAAAGGAGACACAAAAATATACTGAAGAAAATAACACCTTAAAGAACAGACTAACCCAAATGGCAAAAGAGCTCCGAAAAGCCAATGAGGAGAAGAATGCCTTGAAAGGCAGAATCAGCCAAATGGAAAAGGAGAGTCCAGAAGACCACTGAAGAAAATACTACCTTAAAAATTAGATGGGAGCAAGTGGAAGCTAGTGACTTTTTGAGAAATCAAGAGAAAAGGAGAACTGCCCTGATATTCTAGAGCCACAGAGCAAAACAGAAACTGAAATCTGTTAGAGGCTAGAGTCCAAAAACTTCAGTGCCTCCTCTGTGATGTGAAACAGATGGAGATTGCCACTCTTATCATGTTCATGACTGGTGTTTCTGACCCCATCCAGCTTTCTTTATCTTATGTTTAATTTCTGGATCTCCTTTCTAAAGAACAGCTAGTCAAAGCATCTGTCCTTAATTTCTTCAGTAAACCTGATGAACTAGAGACTATATACTAAGAGTCTATTATATCTAGCGTGATGCTCAAGTCCTACTCTGATACCTCATCATGGCAAAGAGATAACCCTGGAAGGTCATATCAAGCTAAAAAGGCTTCGAGTATACATGTAGTGGTTGACTGGGTCTATCATCTGCGAGCCAAAGAAATTTAAGATCAGAAAGGTATACACTAAGGTATAGAAGAGAGGTTTCTGGTCTGCAACTATGATATTTTCTAGTAAATTCTCAACAATAAGATTACAAACATATGCAAAAAGTATAAGATACAACCCCTGCCATCAATGAGCCTGTAATCTATATAGGAATACAACATTTACATGAGGTTAAGAGAAAATATAATGCCTAAAGAATGATAATTAATGCAAAAAATACTTCTTCAGACAGACCTGCCTTCAGTCTCTTTTAAAAGTCTTTCAACAGTTCTATAAATCACTGCCTCAAGATGCAAATATTTCCCCTTACTGAAAAAAACTGAAGCACAGAAAAACATAAATTAAAAGAAGAGAAACTTTCTGAGATGGACTGCTTTTGATAATAATTGCAAATACTCTGAAAAGTTAGAGTGAGACTACAGCCACACACATCAACTTAATCCCTGCCCATTTTGATACAACAGAACTCAAATTATTAAGCTTCAGAGAATGACACTTAACTGGCATGTAAATGAATTTTTCTTTTCCTTTTTGGGGAATAGGGAAAAAGTAACACAGGTAAGGATTCATTCAGTGTCAGATATAAAAGGAATACTGAAGACTCCCACATTCATGCTCTCTGACCTGTATATAAAATCTAGATCTTTTAACAATTCGACAGAACACAGAGAAAAACAGCCTTATGATTGAGACTATGAAACAAATCCTAAAAAGCTAATCCCTGGCACTAAAAAGCCAGCTAGCTATCACACAGTCAATACATACTCGTCCTTCTTTCCCAGGCATTAAGTAAATTTAGAATTAAAAAAAGAACCTTAAACATAAACTGCAGAAAAAATGTCAAGATATTACTTGTTCTCATCCCATTTTTTTAAATTAGCATGGCATTATAGAAAGAATGGGAGATTGAGTGAGAGGGCTCTGCCACTTAACACTTGAGTTATCTCCAAAGTGAAAAGGATAGACTAGATCAACTCTCAGTTCCCATTTGGCTCTAAATCTCTGGCCCTGTGATCTAGAGCATTACAGAAGGTCTTCTGGTAGAGAAAAACAGATCCAATTCTAAGGAGGACAAAAAAGGACCTTGTTCTCCCTCATAGGGATTTGGGGCTTTAAAAGAGAAAACAATCAAATCTTCTTAACCTATAAGTTCAAGTCCACAAGATTAATTTAGCAAGTTACTTTTACAAACTCACATACTTACTTTCTCAGAATTTAAAGACAGAGAAATTATGCTAAGTTCACTTCAGTGATATATGTATTAAATACCAGAAATGGTGGAAATCTGGTTTGGAATTACTGTAAGTCTACAAAATACACCCCTGTTACACAGCACTTGTATTGAGAAGACAAACTATAAGTATGGATTACAGACACAGCTTGTCCCAAAAGTCTTAGTTTTAAGCTATTAAAACTTCGTTCCTGGAAATAAACTATACAGTAGTAACCCCTTATCTGTAAGGGATATGTTCCAAGACTCCCAGTGGATGTCTGAAACCATGGATAGTACCAAAACCTAAATAGTTCTAGCTTTAACTTTTAACACTTATGTTAATTTTATTGTACCACGCTTGCTCGCTCTCCCCCACCACCACCCATGCCCTTGGCTTGGCACTCCATGCCCTCTCCCCAACCAGATTTGGGGCTTAAGAACTTGATGCCAGGAGGAGACTGCCCCACTCTGCCTATCCAGCCACATGGCTTCCAACCCTTCCAACTCAGGTTCCACAGGTCTGACTCCTGCCTCTACAGGTCCTTGAACTGTGTGCCATTTCTCCCTCCATGGGCCGGCAGCCCACTTCCTGCCTCCCTCATTCCCCTAGAATTCACTGCTGACCTCAGGTAACTGAAACCATGGAAAGTGAAACAATGGTTATGAGGTGACTACTGTATTTATTGATATAAATCTATCCCATAGTAACAAAACAAGTATGTTCTCCCACTTATCTTGCTCCTTCGTCCCCTGGTCCCCCACTTTTGACAAAAACACAGGAATAAAGGCAGGTAAACTTGCTGAAAGCAAAGGAGAAGTAACTATCCAGTCTGAACTGGAAATGAAATATGGCTTTCAGAACACAATTTTTTGCAGATTCTTTGCTGTTATCTCTTTAAATTCCTTGACATAAACAACAACTAAAAAGGCAAACATAAGACGGCCTTTATGAAGAAGAGTAGCCCACCTTGCAATGTATAAGCTGCCAACTGGACCGCTGTGTCAAAAGGACATTCCAATCTGAAATCAAAATAACGATTTGTTTAAAAACAAGCTTCTTTAAACGTAAGCCTTCAATAGTTTATTCTTTTAGGGAAGATGAAGAAGCAAAATGGAACATGCAATTGATATCTTATCATGAAAAAAATATTTCTATATCAGAGGTTCTTGACCTGGGCCTTGAACTTGTATTTTTTTCTCCCTCCAATTTTAATAACTTAACTGGTTTCCTTTATAATCCTACAAACTTTTATTTTATGCGATTAAAAACATGATGGGGTCCACAGGCCTTAAAAGACTGCCAAAGAGGTCCACGACACAAAAAAGTTAAGAACACCTATTCTATGTAAATATTATTTTCCAAAAACATAAAAGAGCTGCCATATAACCCAAGTAACTAGTACTTACTTTCCACTGAGAATATCTTGCTTTAACTGAAGAACAAATAAATACCTAGAAAAAGAAAAGGCCAACAATTTGTATTAGCGAAGCATTTGTTGTAGTAAGGAACAATTCTATCCCCTAGTAGAAGAGAAACATTCTAATCAGAGAACACACATTTTAAAAAGAGAAGTCTGGACTTTTTCCTAAGTCTAGACCAGTGCTCAGATACACTGGAGTAGGATCAGAAACTTAGAAGAGACCTTAGAAAACATCTAGAGGCAAAGTCAGTCATTATGCTAAGGAGGAAACTGAGGTCTAAAGAAGCTCAATGACTTGCTCAAGGTCCCACAAAGATGGAATTTGAACCCTGTTCCTTGGACTCCAAATCTAGTCCTTATACCCCTATGCCATACTGCCTCCGAGTTACTTGGAAAACTTGATCAAAAGGGATGTAATGATCAGATCCCCAAATCGAGTACACACTCTGCTAAGAATGATAGTAAAATGAATACCTTTTACTTACAAGGAAATACATACATTTATTTCCAGTTTTTTCCTCTTCCAGGAAGACAGGTAGATACATTATTTTAATAAAAGATATTAGTAGTATATTTTAATCCTCTAATTTGGGAAACTGATTCCATAATCAAACATCTATACTTGCAACTTGCTACATAATCATCATTTATTTTTATCTCATTTTATGAATGGAAGATGTAAAGACATAAGGGCTTTGTGAATGAAATTCAGAGGTTATCAGCTGTACATGTATACCCTTCCCACTGGATCATACCAAGAAATCAAAACATGTCTGTGATCTATTAAAGTTTCTTACTGGAAGGCCTGATCACCTCCCTCTAATCAAAATGCCATGAATAAAAACTGAATAGTTATGACTTGATAGTATTTCTTTCATTGCATAATAAAGGAGTAGCTAAATTCTAGGGTTCAAATTTATTCAATGCCAGTCCTGAGAGGTATTCTCCCAACTTAGTGGCAAACTATAAAACAGGGAACGCCACCATATAGCCATAATATTGTAGAAAGAAATCAAAAGTCAGAGAAGGTAAATCAATATAGTCTGAAGAAAATGAATTTTCCAAATTCATGAACTCTAGCTGTCATAAAAGACTGTCATTGATATCACTTCACTATTGTTTTGCTGCAGCCTATTCACAGTAGTACTTCTCCATGCTTTTTCTTTTCTTTTTCAAATCAATCAAACAAAAAGGATTTATTAAGGGCTACTATGTGCAGGCACTTAGCTAAGTGCTAGGGATGCCAATGAAAGGTAAAAACAGTCTTGGTCTCAAAGAGCTCACACTGCAATGGGGGACAGACAGGTGTAAATAACTAGTCATACACAAGACCCATATAGGGTAGATGAATGGTAATCTAGCTGGTAGTAGAGGTAGCTAGGAAGCACAGTGGACAGAACACTGGATTCAGAAAAATCTAGGTTCAGACATCCTAGAATGATCCTCATCAAGTCACTTTGTCTGCCTCAGTTTCCTCAACTCTAAAGCAGGGATAATAAACATTGCTCCCAAATTTTTTTTTAAATTTCAAGTTCCAGATTGTCTCCCTCTTTCCAGCTCCTCCTATAACTCACTGAGAAGGTGAGAAATATATCAATTATACATATTAAATCATGCAAAACATAGTACCATATAAGCCATATCACACACAAAAAAGCAAGGAAAAAAAATGGAAAATTACACTTCAGTTTGCACGCAGAGTTGACCAGTTCATCATGAATCCTTCAGGAACTGGCATGGACCATTGTATTCATCACAGCAGCTAAGAGTTCCACAGTTGATCATCACAGCAACACTGCTATTACTGTGCACAATGATCTCCTGGTTCTTCTCACTTCACTCAGCATTACTTCATATAGATCTTCCCAGGCTTTTCTGAAACCATCTTCCTCATCATTTCTTATGTTGTTGTTCAGTCTTATCCAACTCTTGATCCCATGGAACAAAGCATACCAGGCCCTTCCATCTGCCACTACCTCTCGAAATCTGTCCAAGTTCATGTTCCTTGTTTCCACGCTATTATCTATCCATCTTATCCTCTGCCATCCTCTTTTCCTTTTGCCTTCAATCTTTTACAACACTGAGGTCTTTTCCAATGAGTCCTGTCTTCTCATTATGTGGCCAAAGTATTTAAGCTTCACTATTTGACCTTCCAGTGAATAGAATGAATTAATTTAAGTATTAACTGATTTAAACTCTTTGCTGTCAGGTCTTCTCCAGCACCACAATTAGAAAGCATCAATTCCTTATAGTCCAACTTTCACAGCTATACATTACTATCAAAAACCCCGCTACTTTGACTATACAGACCTTTGTTGGCAAGACAATATTTCTGCTTTTTAGTTTGCTTTCCAAATTTGCCATAGCTTTCCTTCCAAGGAACAATGTTCCATTTTATGGCCGCAGTCCATCAGTGATATTTGGGCCCAAGAACAGAAAATCTGACACAACTTCCATTTCTTCTCCCTCTATTTGCCAGGAAGCAATGGGACACCAGTTGACAAAATCTGATTTTTTTGATGTTAAGCTTCAAGCCAGTTTGAGTTTTCATTCTCATCAAAAGGTTTCTTAATTCTTCACTTTCTGCCAGAGTGGTATCAACTGCTATCTGAGATTGCTGATATATCTCCTGGAAACCTTTATTCTGGCTTTTGATTCATTCGACCTGGCATTTCACATCATGTAGTTGGCATATAAATTAAATAAATAGCATGACAATATACAGCCTTGTCACATTTCTTTTCCAATCTTAAATCAAACAGTTGTCCCACATTCAGTTCTAAATGTTGCTTCTTGGCCCAAACACAAGTTCCTCATGAGACAAGTAAGATGATCTGGTATCATTAAGGCAGAATTCATGACTTCAAAGATAACCATGAATATGCTTGAATGATCCAGAATCGCAGGATATAAGAAATTCTCTAAGTAGAAGGCAGAGGAGTTAAAGCATTTATTGAAACTCAAAAGTAGCAGACCCACAGACTAGTGTCCACAATTCAACATCCTGGCAAGAACCTTCCAAAACCAGTATGCCCATCTCACAATAGCAACCAGGAGGCCACACAGAAAAACACTATGGCAGCAAGCCAAGCCATACTGGTGCTTCCCTGCCCAATGCCAGGGCCCTCCAGCAAGAAGACCACCCACTGGCCTCAAGTCCCTGCTCAGCACTCTCCAGTCTCCAAGAGGGTCAGTCCTGTTTTTTTGTTTGTAGCACCTGCCGCCGTCACTGCAGCAATCTCCAAGCTGTGTTCCAGCTAGCTGACTACTTCCTCTCTCCTTCAGCTCTTAACTGCTCTCACCAAATGCCTCTTAGCTCTGCTCCAACTGTTCAGCAAGCTCCTCCCACCACAGGCTTCATGTCATCACATGGACCAGAACTCAGGTGCCTACCATTGGCTCCAGTCCTAGCCACTCCCCCAGTACCCTGAGAGCCCTGCCCCCGAAGCCCACTCAAATGGGTGGGAAAGATCTTCCCATTCACTGATTGCCTTTATATCTGGTACTTCCATCTCTTTAAGGACTTGTCACATATTATGACCTAGACAGTCAATGAAGCAGAAGTAGATATTTTCTTGGAACTCTCCTGCTTTCTCCATAATCCAGTGAATGTTGGCAATTGGGTCTTTGGTTCCTCTGCCTTTTTGAAAACCACCTTGCTCTCCCAAAAATTATGGATTTACATATTTCTGAAACCTAGGTTACAGAATCTTAAGCATAACCTTGGTGTGTGACATGAGAGCCACTGCTCGGTGATTTGCATTGCCCTTCTTTAGGATTGGAGTGTTTTCCAACACAGTGGCCCTGTTGTGTTTTCCAAATTTGCTGGCATAGAGTGCAAAACTTTCACAATATCATTTTTTAGGATTTTAAATAGCTTAGTGGGAACTTACTAGCTATATGACCCTAGGCAAGTCACTTAACCCTGTTTGCCTCAGTTTCCTCATCTATAAAATGAGCTGGAGAAGGAAATGGCAAACTACTCCAGTACCTTTGCCAAGAAAACCCCAAATGGGGATCAAAGAGTCAGACCCAACTAAGCAAATGAACAACAACATTTCTTATAGCACAATAGTATTCCATCATAATCATACACCACAACTTGATTGGCCATTCCCTAAATTTCTAATTCTTTGCCACCTTTAGGATTACCATTCAACTACCCTGTATGTATCCTATATATGCCCAGTTATTTACACCTCTGTCCCCTATTAGCGTGTGAGCTCTTTGAGATTTTTTTAAATCTTTCATTGTATACCTAGCACAAAAAGTTGCTATACTTTTGTACATGGGAGGTCTTTTTCATTTTTCTTTGGGCCACAGACCTGATACTGGTATTGCTCAGTCAAAGGGTATAGTTAGTTTGACAGCTCTTTGGGCATAGTTCCAAATTATCCCCATGCTATTTCAAAGTATACCACTTAGCTCACAGCCTCCAGACACAGCAGTCTATTGGCTACGGTGCATCTCTCCAATGGAGCTGAGCAAGTATTTTCAATGCCTCCATAACAGAATAGAAAAAGCCAAATAATATACTAACTCACTGGAGCAAAGAATCACTCTGGATACAATGGCCCCTGCAAGTCAAGGGTCTGACCTCAGAAATAATACATTACTGCTATTCCACTGAAAAGCTTTCTTCTATGAGGCTACAGTCCTTTCTTAGGAAATCTACTCAGAAAAAATTCAGATCCATTTCTAGCCTTATACAATTGTACAAGGACTACAAGGTAGTCTACTAGAACTGAGACAAAATTAAAATCTCAAACTAGACAGCCAGTTTTCTTGACTATCTCACACTGTTCCCTGTATGATCTTATTACAAACACAGGTTAGCCAGGTCAATCTTGTGTTTAACTTGTGTAGATTGCTTAAAATGCATTCAAATATGCAAACCCAACATTCTGAGTTTATTAAAACAGACAGAACTTTCCACCCCCCCATCTACTGGGGATGGGAGTAAGGTCTAAACATATTGATGGATGGTGAAAGACAGTAAAAATACATGACCTTGAATGACAGTTTTGTTCTAGTTCTCCATTCACCTCCCTAGCCAAGACATAAAAACACCTTCCCCAGATGTTCCTTTAAATTAGAAATAATTCTGGGAGACAAGAAGAGAACAAAAGAAAGCTAAAATTCTGAAATCAGGGCCACTGGAAAGTCTTGGACATGGGCAACAGAAATCATGAATACAAATCAACCTTGTGCACTTATTACCTTGTCAGCTCTTCACGAAGATTGTTTGGCTCTGAGGAATAAAACTTAACACGGAGGTGCAGACAATATGGTGAACCAACTAGGGAAGGTGGGGGAAAAACAAAACAAACAACTTGTCAGTCTACTAATTAATTAGTTTCATCTCTTAATTAGTTAATAAGAAACTTAATTAGCTTCATCTCTAGGTTTGGAAGAACCAGTGAGTGCTGTACAATAACAGATATCCTTGTCATATCTGAAATCTATCAACCAAACTTAAGTGCTAATATGGTTAAGAACAATGACACAAAATAGGATTTGGTCACTATTCCACAATCCTCTTGCATTAAAAATTGGTTTGTTTTGCAAAGAACACATAGCTCTATGATAATCCTCATATTTCAGAGCTCTATAAATCATACAAGAGCTTTAAGTCTTAGCAACATACTTAGCCACTGCCCTGGAATCCTGCTGGTCTGTATTCATCAATGAACTTAGATACGCCCTTTATTAATGTTCATGGTCATTTCTCCTGCATACGCTTTAACTTACTTCAACTAAAGGGAGTTTTCTATGGGGTTTCATTGTTTTTTTAAAAGATACGTATGTGTAAAGCCTGAAGTTACAGAATATGGAATAAATTCTGCATTAGTGCCTGCTTTTTACCCCTGGCTCTGTTTAGGAGGAATTAAAATTTTATCTAAAGTTGTTTTCAATTTGTAATTCTTGATTAAAAAAAAGTTCCAGAATGAACAATGACCACACACACACACACACACACACACACTCTCACACACTCCTCTCTCTCTCTCTCTCTCCCTCTCTCTATACATATATATATACATATATATATATATATATATATGCACGTATATATGTGTATACACACACATATAAAGAGAGACAGAGACACACAGAGACAGAAAGGGAGGCTACTGGAGAGAAAGCAATCTCACTTTTTTATCTTTCCTGGTTGAATTTTGTAATAGTTCTAAGAAAATCATCTTTCTGGTAAGGGACTTCTCTCCTTTCTACTATTCCTTCTCCCCTCTCCCCTCCCCAACCACAAGATTTTCACTCAGATGCTCAGCCAGGGATAATGAAGTACCACAGACATTACCTTCTGGGATCAAGCTGTAAAAATAAAGATGAAGAAACTAAATGATTCAGGATAATTTCAAATATGCTATACACCTTTGGAATTCATGGGTTCTAGAAAATAAGTTAGGTTCCAAAGTGTCCCCAAAAGAATAAAAAAAAAACCTACTTACTTTTAACTTGTTTTTTGATGCTTTTTGTACTGTCCAACCAATGCTGAAAGAAAACAATAAAATTAATTGAAAGTCTTGGACAATTAAAAATAACTAGTATTTACCTCATACATTATGTCTTAGCAAAGACAAAATACCCTTTAAGAAGGGTTAACATCTTACTTTGAGGATTTTCTTTAACAGAGGCAAAGCTGAGTATCAATCTACACAGACAGAAGGAATACACCACACCCATGTCAAGAAGATAACAAGTCAAAAAATTTCACCTTTCATATTCACTTAATTCAATATCTGTGATCTAATCAAATGATCTCTCTTTTACTGGGCAAATATTAGATAATTTTGCAATATGTTTTAAAATAGGAAAAAAAAAATAAGATACTTTTCAATAGCTTTCCTTTTCTGTTTGTTCTTTGATCCTCTGCCACTTTGGTTTTCCACATGAATTACATTATGATTTTGTCCACATCTATAATGAGACCCCTTACTAGAGAGCCTCGCCTCCACCCCAAATATTTTATTCTGATTTATCTTTCCTCCATCCAACAAGTAAACTGACTTAACTCTAGCCATGTCCCCTCCTCCTACTTCTTTCTCCTCCTTCTGGAATCCTAGCTCATTTGTGTGATCACAGAAGTGAGAAATCAGACTACATACACAGCGGCCCACCTCTCTCTTAAAGGTATGAGGGAATATATTCTAGACATCAAAGAATTCCTATGTAAAGCCATAGAAGAAGACAGAATATCAAATTCAGGAAACAGCATCCAAGTCCCATTGGCTGAAAACAAAGTGTGTGAAGGGCAGTAATGTGTAACAAGGCTGAAAAGGTAGCCTGCAGGCAGAGTGCAAAGAATTTTAAATGTTAAGCTGGAGAAGGTATTTCTATTTTATACAAAAAGCTGCCAGAGATTTTTGGGCAGCAGAATGACACGACCGAACCTGTACTTGAGGATTATTTTGCTAACTGTGTAGAAGATGGATTAGGACAGAGAGAAGCTAGAAGCAGGAAAAACCCATTAAGAAGTTATGAAGACTGGAATGAGTGTGGTGACTGCCTGAGTGGAGAAAGGGAAATGGATGGGAAAGATGAGGAGGAAGTAGACAAGACTCAGCAACCGACTGAATAAGGAGGGAAGATGGGCAAGAGTCAAGGAGGACATGGAGGTTTTAAACCTGAATGTCCAGAAATATAATGCCCTCAAAAAATATAATAGTCGGGGGAAATGTGTGCTTAGGGAGGAAAAGTGAGTTCTGTTTTGGAAACAAGAGTTCAAGTAGTTTTTATGTATTTAACTAGCCTGGTCCTTGAGCACTAAGTACCATCTATCTCCAAGACCACATTTCAAGTCTTTTCAGCTTGGCAAAACTAACCATAGCCTGGACTCTACTGAAATAACCTTTGAAAAGACAGAATTAACCCCAGGCTGCAATGAGGAACCAGGATGTAATTTTCAAAGGTCCCATCTCTGAGTAACAGGTTATCAATGGAGTAAACACACACACACACACACACACACACACACACACACACACACAAAATAAAACTTAAATTCCTGTAACACTTAGAAAAGACTAAATGTAGAAAACATATGCATACTACACTTAGAGAAGAGAGACCTGGGACTGAATCCCCCCCAGTTCTTGTTGTCAGATTATGGGCAAGTCACCTAATTTTATGAGCCTCAATTTCTTCATATATAAAAAATAAAGCCTATGGTATCCACCTCACTAGACTGTTTTGAGGACACATCGTAAGGTATTTAATAAATAACTGGCTGATAAAATGTAGAATGTTCTACAAACCTTAAAGAACTCTGTAAATGTTATTTACTAATCAAGACAGTGGCAACTACTTAAGACCAAGTTTTTGTCCTCCTTTCTTAAAGGTGAAAAAATTACAGTTGGACTTGTCTTTACATATTTGCTTTTCCCTTTACTTTCAGTAATCTTCCTTTAATTTTACCCTGCTATACAAATTACCAGGAATTAAGTTCAGAAACAAAGAGAGAAAATGTCAGTGTTTTCAAGGTATAAAGTTCAATCACTAACCAAAAAGAATGGTAACAGATTATTGAAATTATTCCTTTTCTCTACTATCATCACTCTTCTTCTTCCTCAAGAAAATACTAAACCCTCAAAGACTCCAGCACTAGAATATAAAATTGGATTCAGAAGTGGGAGAGTTCTCAGAGACATTCTCCTACAGCAAGGCTGGGAGTTCATGTTTGCTTATTCTCAAGTCTGTTTTCTTTCATCTCCTCCACATTCCAGACCCAAGCTGTTCAGAGCTCAGAGACAGGCACTGAGAGTACTTTCCTTAAGTCAGTGTCTTTAGAACTTGCGTTTAAATTATAAGAAAAGATGAAAGTATTGTCATTCTAACCATGAGGATATATAGCCTCTCGGACCCTACGTGTTACATCTTCCTTCATCATACCTTCTTAAAGGAAATAAACCTGTTTTTAATCTCATCTCTGACAATCAAGCCAATCATTTAAAAACTCACACTGGCCTAAACTGAATTATGACAGGAGAAAAACTTGTATTTACTTACATTTTAATGAGTTCTGAAATGTGATAAGCTCACATTCTAGAATAAATTCCTTGCTTGTTTTAAAGAAATAAGCATTATAATCACAACCCTCCCAAATTACACATTATATACACAGTAACAAACTTGAAGCTGTTTTTGCAAATAATGAAGGAAAGTCCTGCTACCTAAGAATAAATGCTGAGAAGGCTCAGTCATCACTGTAGACACCATACCTCAGATGGAGGCTCTTCAATCAATCAAACTTTTGTTGCTTTTTTAAGATTCAATTTGTACTCTAAATCAAAGTATTATTTTAATAAGATCACAAGAAGATAATTCCCAAGGACAGAATGATGCGTTTTTTTGTTATATTCCCACAGATGAGTTTATTCCTGATTTTATCATTCGTCCTTACTGAGTTTTAACTTTTTGTTTATAGTGTTTCTTTTCATAGTTTTCTTTCTCCTTTCATTTGAAAAGTAAATTAAAAAATGAGAATTATCATTTTGTTTTCTTTATAGAGACACCAAAATTAAGGAAAAACAAGCAAACTAGATTTTTTTTTAAAGCCAGTCAACTTTTGGGGACAGAGCACTACTATACACGTACTATATTTTAGAATTTTTCCTTTAAAAAGTCTAGCAAATTCAGAAGACACTACACTGATGTCTTACCAGATGTGTGTAAATTTTAAAGGCAATTCATACCAGATTATTTAACAGAAACACATTTCCATTTAGTCTTTCTTAAATTTGCTTTAGTTATACTGTCTTCATATCCCAGTGCAATTTTAAAACCCAGGGACCACTCCCTCCCCCACCTTTGTATGAGTGAAGAACTAAAGGTGTGTCAGACTGACTTATGGTTAGTTTGGAAGAACTTTTCCCCCTTCAGAGATGGCTCTCTGAGACAGGGAGGAGCTGTGGTGGCGATGAGAGATTATCTTGGAAAATATAGGTGATAGTAAAATAAAAGATTCAATAAAATTATATTTTAGAAATAAATATACTATCTCTGAAAATTATAACCTGAAGAGGGAGGGACCAAGTATCGATACTGATTATATCCAAAGTGTGATTAATTTAATATTTCTAAGGTAGAGGTCAGAGACCAACGACCAATTGCAAACAAAGCTTCAGTCAGACACGAATGAATATCTGAATAGTGCAATGCTAGTAGCCCCTGAATATCACCACTAACGCAACCCACCATGGGAGGAATAAAAATGGCACCCAGGGATAGGTAAGGCTCCATTGTCAAAGAGCCAAAACTCACCCAACCATGGCCTGTCCTCCAGATAATATGTGATCATATTCCCCAAAGTCTACTCAGCCTCTACAAGTCCTCTGTCTCAATCCCTTTGGAAACAAAGATCACAAGAGAATTTTCTATAGTTTGACTGAAGTGAATGGCTCCTACAGATAAATAAAACCATCGTTACATTACTTTAAATAGAACAGCCTTGACTTTAAAGAAGAACCCTTGACTTCAGGGTGCAAAAACTGGGTTCAAGTCATAGGATCATATATTTAGAGGTAGAAGGGACCTCATGCAATCACTCCAGCCCCCTCATTGTGCAGAAAAGAAAACAGGCCTAGGGAGGTTAAGGAACTTTCCCACGGTCACAGGGTTAAGTGGCAGAGCTGGAATTCAACCCCATACAAATTATCTGATTCCAAATCCAAATTTAGTGCTATTATATAATGCTCTCTCTTCCCTCTCCTGCCTATAAGCTGTGTAACCTTCAACAACACTGGTCTAACTCTGCCTCCTTAAAAAAAGGGGATATGTCTCCCTACTACACAAGGTTGCTGAGGATCAAATGAGATAATGTGTAAAATGATTTACAACCCTGCAGACATACAAAGGACATCTATTAATGTTTTGCTAAGAGACAACAGAAACTTTTTAGATTACATTGTCCTTTATCTTTTTACTTAACATGTTATTTTATCTTGGTGATGTAAATCTGCAAATATTCTGCAAATCAAGAGTATTAGAGAGCTACCTAGGAACACCGAGGAGACACACATCTAGTGTGTGTATACTAACATTCACCTTATTTATTTGATCTGGACCTCATTGATTACCTGGAAATAATCAACAGCAGCACAATATAAACTAAAAGTTAGCCTTCATAAATACTAAGAATTCTCAATCTGTGATCTCATTGATTTGGATATTTGCTCCAACCCATCTCTATCTGGCCATTTTATTTGACCAAGGTCCCAGTTTTCCCACAACTTCACCGCTGCTCTACATGCTGGCAGCAACTTCCCAAAGTGAGAAGGATACTAATGGAGCCCCATTCAAGTCATCCAAATGGTCACATGCCATTCAGCATATGACCAGCCCATATTCTATTCCAGTCATACAGTTTTCTAATGACACCCTCAACTCCATTTCTTTGACACTGCAGCCTGCTCATGACCCCCTACATACCTCTCCACTGCCGTCGGTGTGACAGTCACTTTTAATTTTTCAGTTATGCAACAATCCTGGAAAAATACTGGCAATTCAAAAGACTGGCTCTTATTTGTGGGAGTAGCTAAAAAATAGACATTTAGGGCTTCACATCGAGTCTTCTTTATCAAATTGAGGGGAAAACCCTCTTTCTGTGTTCTGCTCTGTCTGGAAATGCTCTTTTTGGGGAATTCAGAATTAAAAAAAAAAATTTAAAGAAATTTGGTTCATTTTAAGAGCTTTGCAATTTCCTGAAAGCAATCCATCCAGTACTGTTCCTCCTTCTCCTGCTGTTGAAATCCTGAGTCCGATCGGTCATCAAGGTGTATAGTCTGTCTTATACGTATATGCTGATGGACAAGTTTCATAGGCTTGATGATAAACATTCTTTATCTACTTGGTATTTTTAAATTTTTTCTTACCAGCTTCACAATCAACAAAAAAGAACTAAGAAAGGACTATTGAACTATTATGAACTATGTTCATGACATAACAAACTGTGTTTATGAACCTAGTTTTTCATTAACTATGAATACACACTATTATGAACAAGTTTTTAAAGTGAATATTAAATTTAGCATAGTAGCAACAAAACTGCCTTGTGTCCTATTCTGAACGTTTTGTTCTCCTGTGTAATTTTAAATATTTGACTGATGACTTTTTTTTTTTAGCATCTCCAAAGCACCGATGGGGTGAACTTCCAAGAAAGCTTCAGATCCTATAGTCTATGCGAATCTATCTAAATAATTGCTCAGCACCTTATCAGTCCCAAGTTGTGTCTGCTCTTGCACATAACCCCAGTATTAAGTACAGGCTTAGTTGTCTCTTACTAGCTCTTTTTATATATAGATCCAGTTAGGATTAGGCAACTGCCCTGGGGAAAATAGAAATAAAAGAAAACTTTAACATTATTTTTTTATAAATGTATTTTTTTTATCCCAGAAGTGCTTTCTTTGGCCTATAGTTAAGTATTCTGTGCTGTCAAATTCCACAATGGTTTTGAACAGTGTAACTGATAGCAACATAAAAATATCCCCCTTTCCCCGCTATTTTCAGATGGGGTAAAAGATTTTAAAATTTTGCCTAGGTTAGAAGGAAACAAAAAAACAAGATGGCTTTGAAACTTAATAGGAACATCAAGCTCTACAGAAGGGATTTTCATATAAAATCCTCCTTTGGGGGGTCCTACTTTGTAAATGGAAATGCTCATTTTACTTGGTGATCAAGTTTAGAATTTTAAAAAGTAAAGTTAAATGACAAAAACAATTTACCTTAGAGTGCATAAATGTCTTTTCCCAGCTCTGCCCTTATGAAAAATCCCATCCAAAGTACTACTGTTCCAATAAAGTTTCAATTTTTCCATGAATCCTAGCAGGATTATTGCTTCCTACAAGAAAGTTTTACTAGGCACATTGTCATTTCCATCACTCTTAAACCCACAGAAAAGCCCTCTTTTCCTTTGTCTTCAGCTATAAAACTATAGGAAATTCAACAGGATTTAGTAACTAATGAGGACCAAGAAAACACAGAAGAAATTCTGATAACCGTACTGCAATGAAGCTGCCTACTGTTATGAGGCCTAAGAAAAATTGTTTATAAATAATATTAAAGTCGCCCACAAATTACAGATTACTTATCAACAAAAGCACCAAAATAACATTAATTAGTTCACAGTACCTAGCACATGACTAGATTCTCTACAGGCGGTCTACCTAGTCACATTTCACCTTTCAGACAAAACAAGAAAAAAGCCACCTGCCCCAAATACGTGATGAAACGCTAAATAATTCTATCATATTTTTCGTAGCTGTTTAAAAAGTAGGGATGGCATTTTAATCCTTAAATCCCTTTTGAAGCCAATTAAAGTCAACCTCATCTTAAGTTATTTTCTCTAGTTTTTGCTCCTCTCCCACTCCTAACTACACCTCTATTTTTAAGCTGGAGATAACACTCAAGTACTGATTTCACAGGGCTGCTGTCAGGATTACTATGTATTTATAAGGTGCTTTGCAGATTACAAACGCTCCATATATTACTCAAGATGAAGGAAAGGGCATTAGTGTATTATGGAAAGCTTTTGCTTAAGAACAAAAATTCATTCATCACTGTCCTTTTCAAGTTTGCTCCTGAAAACCTTGGATTTGATACAATGTCCATAAAGGAGGGAAGACATTACTGACCAAATTAAAGGAACAGCTTTAAGAATAACTAATAAAACTGAAGTGATTTATAGTTGTAAATTATCAGCAATGCTATTTAATAATATGACATTTTTCCACTCATGTCCACAAAATGTAATGTACATATAATTTTTTTATTTTACTTAAGTCTCATTATAAGACTTAGTACTTTTAAAGACCATATTAAAGGAAACTGGTTTCCTGACAGCTTTTAGGAAATTTTGAAATTACTATTTGTACCTCTACACATTAAGCATGAGAAACGTAAATCCAAAGTTTAGAACTGATTTTTTTTTCTTTAACTGTGACAACAGGATGTGGGGAGGTATTAGCAAATATATAACTGCTGGCTAGAATCACCCTTTCTATATAATATGCAATTTATTATGAAGTCTAACTCTAGGAAAATTAAAGAGTATAATTTGCTGGGACTTGACACTTGAAACCTCCAGTCAAATACTAGTGAGAATGTCAGACTCTCAAGATGGAGATGGCTGAGGTTGTTCCCTTACCTCCTCCTCTTCCGGAGCTCAAACATAATATCAGAATAAAAGCTGGACTGGACCTCCCCCTTGCTCACTTACTATAAGTTTCCCTCATTTCTGTCCTTTATCTCTAAATCATCTTGCTCCTCAATCATTCTCACATCTTATAGTTTCAATTGAATTCAACTATTGTATCTTATTAAGTACCTAATGTGCATAACTGATAGGGTAGATAGAACAGACTGGATGGACTGTCAAGCAGCCTACAAACTAATAGGAAAAATACACACATTCAACCAGGAGAGGAGGACAAAGCCACCAAACTGATTCTCCTGAAGTGTCATAGTGACCATGTCACCTCCCCTCCAGCTCCTACACTACCTTCCAGCCCCCTCACTCAGTAAGTTCCAATGGTTCCCTATCACCTTCAGGACTAAATATAAGATCCTCTGGTGTTCAGAGCCCTTCACAACCTACCCCACGCCAAAACCTTTCCAGTCTTCTTAGACTTTAGGCATCATCCCACCCTTAACATACACACTCTTCATATCCAGATGACACTGGCCTCCTTGCTATTCCTCCAAAAAGACACCAGATCTCTCAACTCTGGGCATTTTCACTGTCTTCTATGCACAGAATGCTCTATTCATCATCTCTGCCTCCTGACCTCCTTTAAGTCCCAGCTAAAATTCTACCTTCTGCAGGAAGCCTTTTCCAATCCTACTTAATTCTAGTGGCTTTTCTGTTATTTCCTATTTATTTTGTACATAACTTGTTTGTACATAGTAGTTTGCATGTCATCTCCCCCACTGAACTGTGAGCTACGTACGGGTAGAGACCATTGCCTCTCTCCGTTGTCCTAGTGCTTAGTCAGTGCCCAGCACACAGCAGACACTTAATAAATGCTCACTCACTGACTGGCTAAAGGCTTAAGCTGCTCAGGGAGTAAGCTTGTTTTTACCTTTCTTTGTATCTCTAGGACTTAGCTCAGCGCCCAAGACATAATGTTTAGTAAACACTTGTTTGATTGAGGACCTGGCAACTGACATGGTCCATGAAGGGTGGGACTCAATAGCGGAATATTGGAGGAAGACTCCACTTTATGCACAGATCAAAGTAGAATTTGCCTAGAAAAGTATATGCACTGGAATAGCATGGAAAGGCTACAATATCAGAGGATCAGAGGTCTAGTACTAGAAGGGATCTCAGAGAC
This sequence comes from Trichosurus vulpecula, assembly GCF_011100635.1. Taxonomy (NCBI): domain Eukaryota; kingdom Metazoa; phylum Chordata; class Mammalia; order Diprotodontia; family Phalangeridae; genus Trichosurus; species Trichosurus vulpecula. The sequence goes on along the minus strand of NC_050574.1, from coordinate 301,938,910 downwards.
CTTCTAATCCAGAGGTGTCAAACAAAACTAATTTTTGAATTTGACACCACTGTTGTAGCCCAACACTATCATTTTATGGCTGAAGGAATTATGGCCCAGGGAGGTTGTGATGCACCCAAGGTAGCACAGTGGGTTAGGTAGCAGAGCCAGCATTTGAATCCAGCTCCTTTGACTCCATAGCTGGTGCTTTTTCTTCTGTAGCAAGATGCCTCCCAACTGGGATCCATGTAATATAGTCTTAAAACTTGGCATTTCATTAGACAACAGAAAGCAAGCAATTGAAGGTTTCTGCGTGGAAAAGTGACACGATCAGAGCAATCCCATCTTCAATTTCTCTCATTTCTCCAGCAGTCCATTCCTCCCATACCTTCAATAAAACCTCCTCCTCCCCTTCACTGACAAACCTCTAGAAAGAGGAGACTGCACAGGGACTCCACTTCTCGTCACCTCCTTCCTCTTCTTCAATCTGGCTTTCATTGATCACTATCACTACTCTGCCTGCAGCTCTGCCTTAACTTAACAGTAACTTCCAAAGAATGAGATTCAATGTCCTTTGATGCTGCACAACACTATTGATCATAGATAGGCTTCTCTTCAACTGGTTGTTCTTCATGACCTATAAAGGCAGAATTAGCCAAATGGAAAAGGAGTTCCAAAAGACCACTGAAGAAAATACCACCTTAAAAATTAGAATGGAGCAAGTGGAAGCTAGTGACCTCATGAGAAATCAAGATATTATAAAACAGAACCAAAGGACTGAAAAAATGGAAGACAATGTGAAACGTCTCATTGGAAAAACCACTGACCTGGAGAACAGATCCAGGAGAGAGAATTTTAAAATTATTGGACTACCTGAAAGCCATGATCAAAAAAAAGAGCATAGACATCATCTTTCAAGAAATTATCAAGGAAAACTGTCCTGATGTTCTAGAACCAGAGGGTAAAATGGAAATTGAAAGAATCCACTGATTGCCTCCTGAAAAAGATCCCCAAAAGAAAACTCCTGGGAATATTGTCGCCAAATTCCAGAGTTTACAGGTCAAGAAGAAAATACTGCAAGTAGCCAGAAAGAAACAACTTGAATATTGTGTAAACACAATCAGAATAACACAAGATCTAGCAGCTTCTACATTAAGGGATCGAAGGGCTTGGAATATGATATTCCAGAGGTCAAAGGAGCTAGGATTAAACCAAGAATCACCTACCCAGCAAAACTGAGTGTAACATTCCAAGGCAAATATGGATTTTCAATAAAATAGAGGAC